>NC_071622.1:30874053-31177053 GCF_014839835.1 Dryobates pubescens | reverse complement strand
CTGGGGGCTTTCTTGCGCTCCCCTTGGAAGCATGTGGTGGCCCCTCCGCCACGACAGCAATTTCTAAATCCCACCATTACACTGCTAATGTGCAGGAAGGCTGCCCTGAGTGAGACGTGTGATGGCACACACCCCGCTCCTCCTAGCAGCTGAAGGTCATGAGCCCCTGTGACTACAGAGCAGAGGCATGGACAGGCCCCATCCAGTCCCAGAAGCTATCAAGGGCACCGCTTCCGGGCCTGATAAATCAAGTTAAAGAGCATCTCCGAATGCCCAGCCAGATGGATCACTTGAATGGCTAAACACTCTCATACATCTTTTGGAGAAAAGATATTGGCTTGTGCAATGAAACAGATAATTGACTATTCCATGGAAACTGTTAGGGCTTTACCTCTGGGATTGGCAGGAACCCATCTCTCTTACTACAAAGGTAAGTCTTGGAGTTTGATTTTATTCTCCCTTCCTTCCAGGAGGAAGATTTGGAGCAGAAACCAAGCCCAGGCTGATCTTCTCGCATCAATCCCCCTGCCGATGGCCTGCGATAATCTGCAATTGAGCGTCGGTGCAGCAGCCTCATCAATCAATGCAAATAGCATAAGCTTCTAAAATAGCCACGGCTGCAGGACAACCTGTCCTTAGCCCAGGTGGGTCAGACTGAACAGAGATCTTCCAACTCTCAACATCAATCTCAGTAAACCTTCCCTAGCCCCGCCAATAAAACAAATCCAGTGTTGTCCCTCATACCTGTTATACTGATGGACATGGTGACACCGAGGAAACAGCTGGGCTCCTCCTCAATTGTGGTAGAGAGGGATGAAAAGAGAGAGTGGCATGCCCACCCTTATCTGGCTCTTTCCTCTTCCAAACATAATTTATGAAATTGTGGATTTTAATATGGGAAAAAATGAATGAAATCCAGGTTATGGAGCTGCAATTCCAGGGCAGAGCCCCACCAAACACAGGCACCTCCTAACGCTTTACTTCTGTGGATTCTCAGGACATGAGCTCCTTGATGGAACCACAGCCCTGTCATTCAAGTTGTTTGTTATTTGTTCTGTATGTAAATAAAGGAAATGCACTTTAAGGGCTGCACTAATGCATTCAAATATTTGTAGATAATCCACTGTAAATCTCAAGACTGGAGGATTTTTGCATAAATACTTGAATCTGTAACAGCTAGGAGGGAATTCCAACTCCCTGACCGAGTAAACTACACAAAAAATAGCAGGATGATTAGACCAAGCACATTAATATTCACAATAAGTTTTGTCTGTCAGCACACAGAGTGAATTCAAGGATTGAATCCTCTTTAATAATGGCAGGAGAAGCAGCACACAACCAGGGTGTAAGAAGAGCAACACACATCATTTAATTTCCATACAGCACTCCCAAAACAGAAGGGATTGGGCTGCTTATTGTATTTACTTACAGTAAATCAGCTGAGAATTTCTAATCTCCAAGTACTCCTGCTCTTAACATTCTGCTAAGTTAGAAAGGGAGGTTCTGACAGCCCCCTGAGTCATCTGGATCTTCCACAAACTGCTTGTACATTTGTCTAGCAGGAAAAGAACCATCTCCATCAAAAAAGGTGTTAATAATATATACACATATTATTAACTGAACTTATTTTCATTTCTTGCCCTGGAGTCATCATTAGTGAAGATTAAACATGCATAAATCAGTCTCTCTTAAATTAGTGAACATCATCAAATGTCACCTTGTTGAAATGTAAGTTTATTTATTTATTTATCTATTTATCCTCAATTGGATGGTGTTGAAAGACAGCTAAAATTATTCTGCCATCCAAAACCTTTGTTGTCTTTCTTTTAGCCAGGCTAGCTGGGCTTGCATCTAATCACTGGTCCAACAAATCTCTCATTAGGGCCAAACTAGGGGAAATTAAGGTCAGGTCTGGAATTACTGAATTTTGTCCCCATATCTCATACACTTTGATTTAACTGGAAAATCCTGGGTGGTTTGGAGATCTTGTGTGGGGAGGATGAAATTATGTCTTCAGTTACCTTATGGCCAGCAGATCAAGAGAGGTGATTCTGCCACTTTACTCTGCTCTGGTGAGACCTCACCTGGAGTGCTGCGTCCAGCTCTGGAACTCTCAACATAAGAAGGACATGGACCTGATGGAGGGGGTCCAGAGTGGGCCATGAAGATGATCAGAGGGTTGGAGCACCTCTGCTACAAGGACAGGCCGAGGGAGCTGGGGTTGTTCAGTCTGGAGAAGAGAAAGCGCCAAGGAGACCTAATAGCAGCCTTCCAGGACCCAAAGGAGGTTACAAGAAGTCTGTGGAGAGACTGTTCACAAAGGCCTGCAATGATAGGATGAGGGGCAATGGTTTGAAATTAGAGAAGAGGAGATCTAGATTGGATGCTAGGAACAAGTTCTGCACCATGAGGGTGGTGGAACACTGAAACAGGTTGTTCAGGGAGGTGCTTGAGGCCCCATCCCTGGAGATACCCAAGGTGAGGCTCTGGGCAACCTCATCTAATTGAGGGTACCCCTGCTCTCTGCAGAGGGCATTGGACAAGATGACCTTTAGAGGTCCCTTCCAACCCAACCCATTCTATGATGCTATAAACTCTATGCCAACCACTGGAAATCAGAGATGTAGAACAGAGGAGATGAGCTGTCAATATTGCAAACAAAAGTCAAATAAGAGAAAATGGTTTAATGACAGAGGATCATACCTCAGCATTGCTCATTTCTCCTATTTTATCATGAGTCTCTTGGAGTTTATTTAAAAGGTTTGCTCCTGAAATAAAGTGATTATACAAGAATCTCACTGTCACTAACCAGGAGCAATTTCCCAGCCTTTCAGTCACAAAGAAAAGCTGAAAGATGTTAGCTAAGTACACCTTCAAGGCTCAGAAATGAAAACATTCAGCATTCATTAATCTCAGGAATTTTTGAGGGCCTGCTCATATAATTAGATGTTTGGGGTTGGCTACACCAAGGTATCAAATGTACCAGAAACATCCCAAATACCAGGAGGCTCTTTGTCCTTCCAGGGAGGGGAATGCTGATGCTGTTTATTCAGAGCTGCTAAGTTTAGCACAGCTCCAGGCATGAAGTATTCAAAAATGTTCTTATGGTGATTTGCATTTCTGCTAATTATTTGCACAGAGCTGTCACCTCCAACACTGCCAGACACAATCAGCTCCCTAAAGGGCACTGGACACACAGACATGGTGGGGTTAGATCTGTGACCAGGCAAAGAAAATTGTTCTGTGCGTCCTACCTTGGAAAAAAAACCAAACTGGGAATTCAATGATATTCCAGGTTACAGCTGCTTAAATGAGTTGAGTTAGTGTTGGAGTAAGCCAGTGATCAAGAGCACTTAGCTGTTCTCTGTATTGCATCTGCAACATCTTGCGGCATCTTTTCTACATTTTCTTGCTGATGCAGCTTTTTTCTACAAACAGGTAATGAATGTGGGTTGGGTTTTGAAAGCCCTTTAGCTGCCTGACAGCTCAGACTTAAGCACAAGTTAAGCACACAAATGCTTCTCAAAAGTCTATGTTTAAGGGAATGGAGAAAAACCTTCTGCGGCCACCTGGGAACCTTCTAACTTCTGCTTTTCACCACTGAGGCCCTATGACCATCATTAGCACCCCCTGGCAGCCACTCAGACATTTAGGTCTTGCCAGCTTTGGTGGTCTTATCCTGGGAGCTGCCTGTTCTGGAGTCCCTGTTACCGGAGGGATCTGGACGTGCTGCAGCATATCCAGGGAAGAGCCATGAGGATGATCGGAGAGCTGGAGCTCCTCTTCTATGGAAATAGACTGAGAGAGTTAGGGCTGTTCAGTCTGGAGAAGAAAAGGCTCCAAGGAGACCTAATTGTGGCCTTCCAGTATCTGAAGGGGGCTACAAGAAAGCTGGGGAGGGACTTTTTAGGGCACCAGGTAATGATATGACTAGGGTGAAAGGTAAAAAAACAGAAATGGGTAGATTCAGACTGAATGTTAGGAAGAAGTTCTTCCCCATGAGGGTGGTGAGACACTGGCACAGGCTGCCCAGGGAGGTGGTGAGATTTTGAGGGCCAGGCTGGATGTGGCTGTGAGCAACCTGATGTAGTGTAAGGTGTCCCTGCTTGTGGCAGAGGGTTTGAAGCTGGATGATCCTTGAGGTCTCTTCCATGATTCTATGGACTCACAATAATAATCAGTGGCGCTAACAGAGGTGCCCTGTTCCCTACTAGCAGTGAAACAGTGGCAGAGCACACCCAGGAAAAGCTAGAGTGGTTTTGGCTGAAGTGGCCCTGATTCAACGAGAGTCTGAGCCTGTGCTTGCCTTTATCTGAGCACTGTAATTTGGGGCTCTTCATGTAATAGAGACAGGCTTTAAAATCTCTGAGTCCCTCCCTTTACAGTGATGATAAAATCCAGCGTGTTAAGTGTGGTGCTGACACGGGGCATTAATCTTTACATCCTCGCCCGCTTTGCAAGTGTTGATGCAGAATGACAGAAATATTGCAAAACTCACCAAGAGCAAAATCAAACTAGTGCCTTACAAAGAATGCTTGATAAGCCAATTTAAAATATTTCCATGAAGTTTGAGAGAAGTACCCCAGGACAGACTACTGAATTGCCCCAAAACTGGAGCTAGAAGTGGGGTTGGTTTTGATCGTGTGAGCACTGCTAAAAACCAGGTTCCCCAGGGATTAGTACTGGGTCCAGTTTTGTTCAGTATCTTCATCAATGACCTGGATGAAGGGACTGACCGGACCCTCATGAAGTTTGCTGATGATATGAAAATAGGGGGCTGGGTGACAGCCTCTCAGGCTGTGCTGCCATCCAACAAGATCTGGACAGGCTGCAGAGCTGGGCAAAGGGGAACCTCATGAAGTCCAATAAGGACAAGTGCCAAGTTCTGCATCTGGGGAGGAGCAACACCAGGCACCAGTATAGACTAGGGGTTGTCCTTCTGGAAGGCAGCTCCATGGAGAAAGACCTTGGAGTCCCAGTGGACAGCAAGCTCTCAGTGCGATAGCAACGTGCCCTTGTGGCCAAGAGAGCTAATGGCACTCAGGGGTACATCAAGGAAAGTGTCCAGCAGATCTAGGGAGGTTCTCCTGCCGTTCTACTCTACCCTGGTGAGACCACACCTGTAATACTGTGTCCAGGTTTGGGCTCCCTAATTCAAGACAGTCAGGGATCTGCAGGAGAGAGTCCAACAGAGAGCTAAGAGAATTATTGGAATGGGCTGCCCAGGGAGATGGCAGAGTCACCATCACTGGAGGTGTTTAAGAAGAGACTGGATGAGACAATTAGTGCCATGGTTTAGTTGATTAGATGGTGTTGGGTGATGGGTTGGACTTGGTCAACTCGAAGGTCTTTTCCGACCTGGTTAATTCTACTCTATTCAAACATCTCTCCTGTGAAGAAAGACAGAGACCTGAGGCTGTTTAGTCTGGAGGCTGAGAGGGCATCAATGTTTGTAATTATCTGAGGGGTGGGTGTCAAGATGAAGGTGCCAGGCTCTTTTTGATGGTGCTCAGTGATAAGGCAAAGAAAAATAGGTACAAGCTGGAACAGAAGAGGTTCCACCTCAACATAAGGAGACACTTCTTTATGGTGAGGGTGCCAGAGACCTGGAACAGGCTGCCCAGAGAGGTTGTGGAGTCTCCTCCTCTGGAGACTTTCAAAACCCACCTGGATGCATCCCTGTGCAGTCTGTCTTAGGTGATCCTGCTCTAGCAGGGGGTTTGGATTTGACCCCTACCACTCTGTAATTGTGATTTGCTGCAGACCAAGGAGATGCTGTTCCCAGTACCAGCTGGACAGTGCCCTGTGACCACATACACACAAGCAGGTTTTTTGTGTGTGCTGCTACCCTTGACATCAGCTCACAGAGCACAGCTGCACACCAAGTCTGGATAAATAAGCACAGGGCTATAAGACAGAACATAAATAGCAAGAGAAGTTCAGTTCCTCTTGTTCCCCACTCCAGACTGGGATCTAGGATCTGTGGTAAGGCAGCCTTCTCCTAGTCTCACCTACTCCAGCTCTTCTGTCCATAGAAACGATTAAAAATTAACGAGGCAAGGAAGACAGATTGACTTTATTGGGTATGGCTGAGAGCAGATTAACATTCCCCTGGCACGTGGGAGTTCGAAGTTCAGGTGCTTGCATTAGTGGAAGTTTAATTTTTAATCTTTCTTTAATAGTAAAGGTCTAGCTGAATACCCTAGATAGGTCCTGCCCTGACATGAAGGGATTTCAGACCATGAACTTCAAAAGTATTGATGATGGGCATCTGATGTTCACAGCTCCATCAGCAGCAAGGTCTTTTGCCTGCTGAACTAGAGGTTCTCCTGGAGTTCATCACATACCCATTGCTCTTGTATTGACCAAACTTACTATCCCGCTCCAAAGAAGAAACGCAGTGATGACAGAAAAGAGAAAGGCTCAGCAGACTGCTGCCACTCTGCTGTTCCTACTTAAAGGCCAATCCACCTCTAAGGACCAGTTCCCAAGGCACCTGCACCTTACCCCAGTTCAAGGTTTAGGTGCACCAATGACCACAGAGTCAGCAAATATTTGTGCCCTACACATGCTTTTATGAATGCTGTTCTGCTCAGCCCCTCACTTCAGAAAGGCCATGCCAGCCATCAGAAGACACACTTCAAAATGAGGATGTTCCATATTTGTGACACCATTTTATTGTCTGTCTTTGCTGTACTTATTAAAGCTGCCAGCAGTTACTTGGCCTAACATCAGTAAATACTTAACAACAAATGTTTTACACATGACAAATCCTCTGCTGCTGGCCTTATTAGATGTTCACATTTGATCTCACACAAAAGAGCTTTGGTTCAGACTCTCACATCAGCCACTACAAAGGTGACAGAAGGAATGAGGGACTCTTGTCTCCCACTTGTTCTCACTATCCTTCCAAACCCAAACTGACTGCTCTTGGATGTTAGATGGGGGACATTCAGTACCTTCACATATGGAGAGCATATTCTACACGCTAAACATGCCTGTGAGGTAATATTTCAGCTGAATCTATTGTCTGTCACATCTGGTATTTTGAGTAATCGGTTAAGTGAACTGCAAATTAAATTAAGCCAAGCCAGTGTCATAAACCTAAAGTGCATTTCCAAAGGTTCTTCCATATGCAAAGGGAGTTGGCTTAGAAGGCTTTAACATCCCGACTCAGAGATTGTTAATTGCAAATAAATCAACAGCCTCTGTTGTTGTGCCCATGGAATAGCCCCCTAGAGTGGATTAAAAATAAATACTTGTGAGAAAAGAAAGTGGCAACACAGATGGATCCTTCAGAGAAACCTGCCACTAACAAAGGGCTTACGATGATGACAACCAGAGCTAAGAGACTAAACTGCAAATATCTGGGGAGGTGCTACCCTGGTGGTGTGTCCTTCACCTGCCCTGGGTCTGAGAGCTTGGCTCTGAAAGAGCAGGAGACACTGACTGCCCCATGTCCATGATAGTACTGACAGCAGTCCTCTGGAGCTGTGGTGGCAAAGGAGATGTAGGAAAGATGAGATTATTTCATCCACCACGCTGGGATGAGTCAGTCTGGTACCCTAAGTGGCTGCGAACCAGAGGACTCTGGATGTTGCCCAACAGGTCACCTCAACATGAGGAGAAACTTCTTTACAGTGAGGGTGACAGAGCACTGGAACAGGATGCCCAGTGAGGCTGTGGAGTCTCCTTCCCTGGACCCATTGAAAACCTGCCTGAATGCATTCCTGTGCAGACTACCCTGGGTGATCCTGCTTTGGCAAGGGGATAGGTCTGGATGATCTCTGGAGGTGCCTTCCAACCTCTAATGTACTGTGATACTGTGATCTCCTGGAGCTACTGGCTGAGTCACCCCAGTAGCAATGGAAAGAATGATCTCACAGTCAAGTAACATAAAGCAGCAGCTAATCTGTGAATTTGTCCTTGGGGATGCTCTACACAGCCTTGTACATGCAACGATTTCACTGATTCCAGCCAAAGGACTGCCTTCTGATACCCCTCTAACATCACTGAGCACCATGCTCTACCAATAAAGGGCTAACGAACCAAAACAGTTGTTCATATGTTTTCTTACTCCTTCTCTGCAATGCCACAATAAATCTATATTGCTTGCTAACAGCAAGCAGATGGATCTCGTAGCTCGTAATTTGGCCTAGGTATTTTCAATCAAGTCAAAGATTAATTCTCCCCAGTGATAACCAGCTTTCTCATTTGTTACAAGCCCATTAGCATCTTCTAGAAGGGTTTTCTCAGGACAAGGGTAAAACCAACTCTCTCTGCCTTACTGCTTTATCCATCATGCAGAGAATGAGGGATGGGGTTCTGGAGACAAGGCACAGTTAACCACAGAGAATGCTATCTTCAAATAAAGACATAAGCAACAGCACACATTTCCTAGAAACATTCTTTGGTGGAGTACATGGCTTCATGCAAAGTATCTCTTCTTGTTTTGGGAGCAGCCAGGAAAGAATTTTTTTTGCCAGCTTTGTTAGGATTACTATTTCCTCAGTGAGACTAAGAACCAAAAAACCCAAAGACTAAAAGCAAAGGAAAACCTCTTTTCAGAGATACAGACCTCTTGCAATAGCAATAGAATGTGTTATCTTTTCTTTCTGAAAGCATCAAACTAAACAACAGGCTGCCAAGGCAGTATGGATTTTACCAGCTGGACCAACAAAAATGCCATCACTAAAATCTGTGAGTGAATGCAAAGCCTGGCGTGTTAGGTGAGCTTCAATCCTGCTTTCCAGATCCTGCCTTGTCCTCAGCCCTGCAGGTGTGCAGCACATCTGAGAAGAAAATACACATCTCCTCAGACTTTAGGATTTCATTACATACTCCTAAAAAAACATCCCCTTAAGGCATTTGTTACCCTCAAATTCTGTTTGTTAATGAGCTCCTAAGTGTGCCATCACAAGTTCATCAACTACTGGCCTTTCATAAAACAAAGAGGGGCTGCAGCTAATTATTTGTTAAACTCATTACCAAAAACCTGCTATTGTAAAATTTTATAGCTCTTGAATTTTCCAGCTGACATCCTGCTGCAGGATGTTTCATTGGGACTGTGGCAGAGGACTTCTGCCAGACCTCACTGGGGCAGCTGCAGATGTTAAAGGTGGGTACATAAAAACATGTCACACTCAACTTGACATTTCCTCCTTCCTTCTGCTACAGATATGATAGTCACTAGCAGAAGAAGAATGTACACTGCTGGTCCCAACATAGGTCACCAATGTCTGCTCCAACTTTCTACTCACATCATACTCCAATTTAAAAGTAGTTTTAGTGTCACAGGTACTTTGTTTCCTAGTTGAAAAGGCAGGTTTGAATCTAATTTACCAATAAATACCTTTGAAGGAAAACAAAGTCAGAAGATATCTTAAAAAGACCTAATGACTTGAATAATCCAAGCCTACCAACATTACCTGGGGTTAGAGATGCTTTTAAAACCTTAATGTGATGAAATAGCAGCAATGCAAGGGGCTTTTGAGCTCCTGCTCTTCTTGCAACCCTCAGAATCTCCAATGGGGCATCTCAGGGCATCCCTAGACTCACTGAAGCATAGAATCACAGAACAGCTTAGGTTCGAAGGCACCTCAGAGAGCATCTTCCCCAACTTCCCCACCAGGGGCAGGGACACTCCTCAACTAGACTCAGCTGCTCAAGACCTCATCCAACCTGATCTTGAACACCCCCAGGGAAGAGGCATCCACAACCTCCCTGGACAGCCTATTCCAGAGTCTCACCACCCTCGTACTGAAGATCCAGTCTAAACCTCCTCTCCCTCAGTTTCAAACCACTCCCCCTTGTCCTAGTGCTAGGTACCCTTAGAAAAAGTCCCTCTGCAGCCTTCCTGTAGTCCACTGAAGTGCAGGGAGCTCTCTCCAGTGACCCTCCTGGGCCCTGGGTAGAATCAGCACAGGTAATCGACACGTTTTCACTCACTACACACTAAAGAACAATATATTAGTAGAAAATTAATAGCTTGGTTAGTTATTGATTAGCAGAAACGCTACAGTGCTCTTACGATTTCAAATTGGTCCTGATTAATGGAAATGGCAATGAAATTAAAACAATGAGCTCACTGTGCTGGAAGCAGTAGCATCAGAGCACAAGCAGGTAGGTGACTGCAGCATTGACTACAGTGTCTTTCATCTTGACCTGGAAACGTGGATTAGCCACACCTGGCTAAACAGGGAACTGGAAAATATGTTTCTGTATTAAATCCTGGGGTTAAAATACTTTAGGATTGTGCCCCAACAGATAAGTGTCTTTTCTTTAATCTGGTGGTTGAATGTTTTATTCCCTTTTCTGCCTCACTGTTAGTACAGAAGCTCAGGTACCCGGTGTGAGCCATCCCCCAAACCATCACTGTGGTGGATAATAGTTGCTCCCAGCCATTCCCACCTTTTCTTTCTACTCCATGTGCTAGTGCATCGAGATGAAGGAACAATGAATAAACAATAAGCCCACATCTCCACTAGAGAAATGAAACATCCCAGCCTGAGCACAAGAGCTGAAAAAGATTTAAATGCAGTGCTGTGTCATCCCTCCAGGTTTGCGAATCTGAGCTGTGAGTCAGCCATCCTCTTCTAAATCATTGCAATTGCAATGTCCTCCAACATCAAACCCTGCAATTCTTCTCACAGCCCCTGGGAAGACAAACTTCTTTCTGCAAAGAGTCAGAAGCCAGCACTGAAGCTGCAGAAACAAAACTACTGAAATCATGTTTGCCTGGCAATGGCATCCCTTAAAACAGTGCAGACTGCATCAGCCAGTCCCTTCCAAAGAGTGCCTGCATGCAGAGAAGCCAAGCAGAGTACCTTCCCACACTGAACGTGAGATGCTTATAGAACAGACAAGCCACTGAAATTCATAGAATGGTCTGGGTTGGAAGAGACCTCCAAGGGTCATTTAGTCCAACCCCCTCTGCAGTCATCAGGGGAATCCTCAACTAGATCAGGTTGTCCAGAGCCCTGTCAAGCCCCACCTTGAGTATCTCCAGAGATGGAGCCTCAACTACCTCCCTGGGCAACCTGTTCCAATGTTCCACCACCCTCACAGTAAAGAATCATACAGCCATTCTGGTTGGAAAAAACCTTTAATTGTCTACTTAGGAAAAGGCAGAACTACAATTTCCAAATTTATTAATGATGTTTTAGAGCAGAGAGTTTTGGCAGGGGGGGAGCATGTTTCCAGCTCTGCCACTGACTTGCTTTGGATGTGACCATGGTCTTGGCTCACTAATATGTAACACAAATCTGCCAGAGAGGCTGAGGGAGCTGGGATTGTTTAGCCTGGAGAAGAGGAGGCTCAGGGGAGACCTTATTGCTATCTACAACTACCTGAAGGGTGGTTGTAGCCAGGAGGGGTTGGTCTCTTCTCCCAGGCAACCAGCACCAGAACAAGAGGACACAGCCTCAAGCTGCGCCAGGGGAAGTTTAGGCTCAAGGTGAGGAGAAAGTTCTTCACACAGAGAGTCATTAGCCATTGGAATGTGCTGCCAAGGGAGGTGGTGGAGTCACCATCCCTGGAGGTGTTCAAGAGGGGACTGGATGTGGCACTTGGTGCCATGGTTTAGTAGTCATGAGGTACTGGGTGACAAGTTGGACTTGATGATCTTTGAGGTCTCTTCCAAACTCATTGATTCTATGATCTACCAACCTCTGCTACAGATGAAATCAAAACAGGGTTTATTGATTTGAAGGCAGTACCTCACCGTGCATATGGAAGCCTGTTATGCATTTATACTCTAAAAAAAAAAAAAAAAACAACCCAAAAACTAACCCTGCACTCTTTGAAAGCTGGTGATACTGAATTAATAATTTTAGCAAATCAGAAGGAAGTTAATGTAATCCTCAATTTGTTTTACATCTTCAAAGTCACCTATGGCACTTTATGAAGCAGGTAATATTATCACAGCTGGACACCTGGGTAATCCTTTGAGCTCTTTTTCCTTTTCAAAATAAGTGTTAACAGATTTACCATGATACTGCTAAATTAGCTGCTCATTTACTTTGAAAGATGAAAGAAAAGAGGTGAATTCAGAGAGCCTAGAACTCCCAACAAACAGAACAAAAATGTCAGCAGGGCACCACACAAATGCAAGATCCAAGGCTGTAGATGGACAAGCAAGGAGAACCTCCATTTCAGAGGAGGTTTAACTTCAACCTCCTCCACCCTGGATTTTTGTTTGGATCCTTTGATCCAAACCTGTGTGATTTGCAGAAGATGGCAGACTCTCGACAAAAGAAAACTTGTTACTTCAAAACATCAGGTTGGCTCTTTGAGGCCAAAACTGAAAGCACACCTAAGGAGGACTTCAATACTGAACTACCCTCCTCTCTTCAGTCTGGTGTTCACAGGCTGGGAACCACTCAAAAAGCTTAACAGGCTTCAAAACACTGACGATTCAGTTTTAATTAGCACCCAATTCGAAACATCTGTTTGAACCCTTCTTCAGGCTACAAATCCTGTTGAGTTTAACCACTGTATCTCACCTCCTGCAAAAACCATGGCTGCATCCATAAGTTCAACTTAAAAGCTTAAGGGACATGTCTGGATGTTAGATTTGCCATCAGCTGGACTTCTTCCTTACTGAAAAACCCTGCATTCATGAAATGCTTGAGCAACACCCACTATACCTGCCCATGTGGGGCTGCCCAAAGCCCCACAGTGCTGCAGCAGGACCACACACAGGGGTACTTTCCACCACCTGCATCACCTCAAGCTCCCCATGGCCCCAGCAGCACGTTCTAACAGACACAAGGTAAGTCATCTTGATTAGTCCATAGAAAAATGTGATGAACATAAATCTTGAGGGATGTGGTGCTCTTAGTTCCCCACACATTGCCTCCTTGCACTATTCAGGATGCCTCAAAGCCGGCAGGCGCAAAAACTGCTGTACAGAGATATATTCACCACTTGTCATCACCAGAAAAAGAACCTTGCTGTGTGAGGACCTGGTATATGAAAACAGTTATAAGTTCATAGCAGTAACTTGATTTGATTGAGTTTCTCACTGAATAACCATTTTGTTTGTGTCTGACCACGGTGCCAGTCTAACTTTTAGCCATTACAATATATCACAGCCCAGACACACTGGATTCCATGACTCTCTGACGGTGTAAAAGCCCAGGATCAATACTTGCTGAATGCTAAAGTGTCTCCCCACTACCTTTCTGCATAGAGTAGTCAATGTTTACACCTAGAGTACCTTTAAATACATGTTACTCACAGGATTCATCTCAGGCTCACTCTCTGAGGTGTAATTGCTATGGGATACTGCTGCCTTCTTTTTAACCAGGACTTCAAAATAAATAACAAATATATAATTCATTCACAAACATTTACATAGCAGAAAAGTCTAATCAAAACCTCCCTGATTTCCATGTCAACTGGCAGAAATGTTTTGGCAATCAGCAAGCTTTCATATATATATAAAAATAAAACAAAACATATTTGTTTTCTAAACATAGGCTATTACAGCAATATAATGGAAAAAGATGGAGATCCAAGTGACACTTGAATAGAGGGAGCTGTCTGAGCTGGAATGCCTGATTTCATAATGTTTTCAGGCATTATAAATAACCTTTAAATATCTCTTCTACCTTTAAATATCTTTTCTACTGTGATACGCAGAAGCAATTGACAGGGTATTGGATATGGGGCGAAAAGAAAGCCAAGACACTATCAGGGGCTTTGGGCTAAACAAGGACCTGGGGGTAGTGATTGTGACTTTGTAAGAGAAAAAGGCCAGTGCACAGAGTATTTCTGCAGAGCTCATAATTAGGAGAGGATCAATCAGTCTCAGGTCACCAAAACACCTACTGCAAAATCACCTGGCTTGCACTGCACTCAGGAAAAGCAGTGAAGATAGATATACAAAACCAGAGCTGGAGGCCACAGCAGTCTGAGACAGTGTAGCACCTGCAGAGGAAGTTCAGAGGAACTCCATAAGGAATTCATAAGACCTTCATAAGGAACTTCTGAGGACCTCCACAGGAAATTCCCCCCAACATTCAAAGCATTTCTCACCACTGGGGCTGGAATGTCCCCTCTTGCCACGTCTTGTGAGCACCCACACAGCCTCATAAACACACCTCTGAGTTTCCAGCATTTCTTACCCCTGTAAGGAAAAAAAGGCTTTTTGCTGCTGGCCAGACAGATCCATTTGCTCTAAGCTGCAGCCCAAGGCAGTGGTTATGGGGCATGAAAAGGGAGGATGGGAGAGCAGGGGAAGGAATGAAGACAAGGGAAGATAATTGAAAGTACCAGTGCATCAGTTATGTTGCATATATCTAATGTAATTAGTATTAATAAGCTGTCACTCAGAAGATGTAGTTGTTAAAAGGCAGCTTCAGAAGGGGAAAATGAGAATTGAACTCACTCCTCCATGGATTTGTCTGTACTTATTTATTCTGCTGGGCTTTCTCAGTTCATTGCCAGGGATGCACATTTGGCAAATGTGAAATTGAAGAAGTAAACCAAGGGCTTTGTTTATTAACTAGAATTAAAAAATATATTGCATTTCCTGAGAGTAGTGCTGATCACAGGAGAAAGGCTCAGGGAGGCAAACCATTCAATTCTCCACTAGGCTCCCACTCAAACCACAACCTTTTCAAGCTATAACTTTAAATGAATTCTGGCTTGCAAAAGATATGGTCACTGCCAAAACATCTTCTGAAAGTGTAGCAACTTACTGCTCTATAGAGAGGGGGATTCAATTCCCAGACTATGCTAGAGGGAAAGCAGTGATTAGGTGACAGATGGACTGCAAACCCCACCCTGGGGGACCTCAGAGCTGCCTCCAAATACCTGACAGGATCCTACAAGAAGGTTGCAGAGGGTGTCTAGAGACAAGTCAAGGGGGAATGGTTTAAAGCTGAGGAGAGCAGGGTTAGACTGGAGCTGAGGATGAACAGACTGCCCAGGGAGGTTGTGGCTGCCTCCTCCCTGGGGGCGTTGAAGGCCAGGTTAGATGAGGCCTTGAGCAGCTGAATCTAGTTGGGAGGTGGTCCTGCCCATGGTGGGGAGGTTGGAGAAGATGATCTCTGAGGTCTCTTCCAACCTGAGCCATTCTATGATTCTATGGTTCCTGTGGTAGATGGCATGGTACTGCTGCTCCTTTATTCTCTACCAGAGGGCAAAAACACTGCAGATGCTCTACAGGGTCCTGCTTTTGGTCCTAAAGCTGGTCAGATCATGCACTGTGAATAATGTATTCAATAATTTTCCTTTTTTTTTTCCCCCTTTAACTTTTCAATTGTCTGCAAGCAGCTTACAATGTTCCCCAAAGCAGCTGTAATGAGAAATTAGTCACTAAATATTTTATACAAACAGTTATTAGCCTGTATCTTGATCACAAGCAGTTTGCTGCAAATTCAAGTGGGACGGGAGGATTTGGATGGGATTTGTGCTTCTGACTGTAAATTTGCTGTGTCTACCTTGCCTTCCCTGCTTCTCAAAGCAGTCCTCACCACAACAACTGGGGTATTTCAGGCTTCAGCCAAGCTTAAAGGTGCACTAGCTGTGGTTGCTCTCTAATACCCCAAGGACATTATAGAATAGAATAGAATAAACCAGGTTGGAAGAGACCTTCAAGATCATCGTCTCCAACCTATCATCCAACACCACCTAATCAACTAAACCATGCAACTAAGCACCCTATCAAGTCTCCTCCTGAACACCTCCAGTGATGGTGACTCCACCACCTCCCCCTCAGTTTAGGAAGGATGCTGACTTGCTGGAACGTGTCCAGAGAAGAGCAACAAAGTTGGTGAGGGGCTTGGAACACAAGCCCTATGAGGAGAGACTGAGGGAGCTGGGGTTGCTTAGCCTGGAGAAGAGGAGACTCAGGGGAGACCTTATCACTCTCTACAGCTACCTTAAGGGAGGTTGTAGACAGGTGGGGGTTGGTCTCTTCTCCCAGGCAACCAGCACCAGAACAAGAGGACACAGTCTCAGGCTGCACCAGGGGAGGTTTAGGCTGGAGGTTAAGAGGAAGTTTTACACAGAGAGAGTGATTATCTACACTATGAGCACCTCCTAAGCCTCAGAGATACCACATCCCTGTTTTAGAGTGGAGGAAGTGAGAATCAGACATGACTTCAGCTGTGAGGAGGACTTACTGTCATGGTTTAAAACTGGCCAGCATGACATTGTATGATATGGAATAGTCCACTGGTCAGCTTGGGTCTGTTGCTCTGTCCATGCTCCCTCTCACCTTCCAGTGTTCCTGCACACTAGCAACACACAGGAAGCTGAAAAGTCTTTGATCCTTTCACAGCAACTAAAACCAGGAGTATATTATCAGCACTATTCTGACTCCAAATCCCATACTGAATCCAAAATACAGCACTGTTAGCTACTAAGAAGAAAATCATCGCTCTAGCCCAGTCAAAACAAGAACACTTGGAGAGAAACTCTGACTTTTATACCCAATTTCAAGAAACTTTTCCTCTTTACCTTGACAAAAAGCTTAGCCCATGTGCCAGGCTGTCCCTCAGGTGCCCCTCACTACAGTCCTCTGCCTCCTGCTGTTCCTCACATCCAAACAGAGCACCCAGGAGTTAATGCCAGTAATTTCTCTTTGTAATATCTGGCATGAAATAACCAAAGGGCTGGTTGGGCTGTAATAGCTCCCATCAGCTCATGCTCTCAAATGAAGCATTTCTCAATTGGTACCAGGCCAGGGGAGGGATACATGGCATTTTCTGACTCTGGCTGCTAAAGTAAAACACAGAACTTAAGAGGCAGGAAGAAAAATAGAAACTGTAATGCCACCAGAGCCCCTACTCCTGCATCCAACACCCTGCCCTGTACAGAGGGTACAGGGAAGCCAAGGTGAAGCTGCAGAGATGCCAGATCTCTGGCCTGGCTCTATCAGGGCTCTTCAATGCCTGATATGATTAATTTGGATTGTTATGGCTGGAGCTTTGTTCAGAAAACATTGATTGCTTTCTAAATGTAATTAACTGTCATCTGTTGTGCAGTTGTTGAGAACAATGCCCCAGGTAGCATGCAGCAGAATGTGAGGATGTGGAGAAGCTCACAGTTCAGCAGTGCCATCCTGGGAACTGTCTTAGACTCCACCAAGCAGAAAGCATTAGAAATGTGCTCCTGGAGCTATCTGGGACCTCCCTTTGGTGTTTCCTTCCTTCCTCTCCTCCTCTTCCTGCCAAACCTCTAAGTAAAAATAAATGATTCTGGTGTTTTTTAAGAAGAGGGATAACTGAAGAGGAACAGATATCCTTTCAAGCCATTTCATTTCTTCAGGATGAAATGTTTGCAAGGAACTTTGGACAGAGGAGAAATTGTGGTTGTTAAATAGCTTGTCCTTTAATAGCAGATAATGATCCAGTTGAAGCACAACTCTTCTGTACAGAGATCATGATTCTGAACTTCATGCCAAGAGGCAGATGTCATAGAACCCTGGAATCCCAGGTTGGAAGGGACCTCGATGATCATGTTGTCCAACCATTCCTGGCAAAAGCATGCCCTAGATAAGATGGCCAAACACCCTGTTCAGCTGAAGCTTAAAAGCATCCTTTTCAAGATGTGTGGCTGCTCCTCAGCCTCTCCAGCCATGGTGGGGGACCACTCTCCTACCCCTTACACGGACAATGCTGGGGCTCTTCTTCTTGAGGCCCTGCTGACAGAGGAGCTTGGCTCCACCACTGGAGACAGGACTTCAACCCATTTTCTGAGCTGTTTATTCAGACAGGGACAAAAATTATTTTCTTCCAACCAGGTTTTCTTGTGTCAGTCGTTCAACATGTTGCTGTGGGTTTTTTATCTCCCTCTCTTATTACCTTTCTCTGATAGTAAAGGCATTGCAGATGGGCATCAAACTGTGCAAAATGTAAATTATGATTGGGTAGAGTCGAAACATAAAAAATAAGTTATTTGGATGCCTCTTTTTTTAATTTGGGTTTTTTTTCCTAAGGACCACAGCACATATGGCACGCTAAAAAAAAGTCTCATGTTCATTAAGGCTAAATGAGACAGGTTAGAGAATCATGGGCACCAAATGGAAAACTCAGGGTGGGGGGGAGGGAAGAGGGGGAGGAAATCAACAAATGCTGGCTGGCAACTCATTCTGCTGATAATATTTTTTGGATGTTTCCTTCCTGCCCTCTTTCCTTCTCCCCCCCCCTCACCCCACCCCCCCTCTTCTTTTTCTAACTGCAAGGCCATTTTTGCAAATATTTCACAACTCTCTGATGGCTGTTGCTTAGGAAGCTGTCCTCCCCACTGTGCCTTCCTCGTTTGAAGGTCATAATCTTCAGCTTGTGAAATCATAATTATCTGGCTAGCCAGTAACTCTGATGTCACAAATGGAGGATGATGATGATGACTTCAATGAAAAACACAGCAGTGGGAGAAAATGAACTCCTCAGCCACAGAGAGCTTGTTTACCTCCCCCCCCCCCAAAGAAAACCCCACCAAAAAAACCCCAGATACAACAGAAAAAAATATCATCAAAATGATCTCCAAATTGACTATTTTCTGCATGGTATCAGTGCCTCTTCCAGAATATGAGGGCAATTTGTGCCTTGTGCCAGTTTAACACAGACTTCCACTTCATTTTAATGCATAGCAGGTCTTATATTTAATGTAATAGCAGAGGCTTGCTACTTCTCCTAAAGCTCATACAGAGATCTCGGAGTTCTTCTATAAACATGAAATGAGCCTCCCTTTAACCCTTAGCAAAATGAAATGGCCAAGATTCACCACAAGGTCACCTACAGCCTGGGGCCTCACGACTGCTGGATAATTTGCCACTGTATTAAAAAAAATAGTATAACAAATAAAGGCTCCCTGCCAGATTAATAAAGTGTATTTAATGTGTAACTACCATTATTGCTTGCTATTAAGCATCTCTACCAGCCTAACTCACAAAATTCAGTGGCTTGTAGTTGGCAAAATGTCTCTCCACAAAAAATGGGGAAGAAGAGGGGACCATAGAAGACCTGGGACATCCCTGATACATTTTCCCCTCCTTGTATTGGTGGGTTCTCCCTTCCCTGCAGTATGGACCAGAAGACAGACATTTTATATATACATACCACTTGGACATTTATTATTTGAGCTATGACTAGGATGTTGGTGCTGACTTTCCTGTGGAATAGATGCTGTGGGAATGTGATTCAGCAATTCTGAATGCCATTATTTTGAATAAAGCTATCAATGTTTCTCCTGAAGAGTTTGGAATACAAGTAGATTTCTATTGTCACTGTAAATGCTCATGCCTGTCTCTTGGGCATCAAATAAAATCCATTCCAATGTAACTGTCTGCTTGAATGAGACATTAAAAGAGCTATATTCTGAATTGCTGCCAGTTTATAAGAATATGAACTAATAGTGTGATGACATGGTTCTGCTGTCTCCTCTGATGGCTGATTCCAGGCACTACATGGATGCACAAAAGCAGCAGGGCACTGGGACCAGCCCCAAGTCGGGAAAAAGCAACAGATTCTGCTTCACCAAAGAAGAACAACAGTATTAAATGCCAGAGGCTTGGAAAAACCTGAAATTCCCAAATCATGAGCATGTTCCCTGCCACTTGGCACTGGTAACTTGGTGGGGGGAAAGGTGGCAGCAACTGCATCCTTGCAGAAGAGTCATCTTCCAAAGGCATATCACAGCAACAGCATCCTCGGCTCCTCGGATGCAGAGGGTGTGGGGGGTTGGGGAATAAAAGCATAACAGCTGTAGTGCCACAGGCCCCTGGCCTGAGGAACATGCTGGGAGACTGACGTGCACACCCACTATTCTCAATCATTAGAAACAACATATGGTGGGTTGGTTTTGTGCTGCCTTTCTCTGCCTGCCCTGTTTCTTGTCAAGGTATAAGTGAGTTAGGAGAGAGTCAAGCTGCATGTGAGCAGAGTATTACAGAAAGCAGAACCCTCCAGGGTCAGAAGGATGCCTAAAGTCTTTATCAGGGTTATTTAAAATCTTTGCCACATGTTCACCAACACTAAAAGCTTCAGAGGCACCACACAATTACTCTGTTTTGCCTTTGTGTGGCCACAAAGCTTTTTGTGCCTTTTTTTTCCCCCTGCTCTCACTGCAGCTGACATGCCCCAGCATCTCCATCATTGTTCACAGACTCCTAAAGCACAGAGCACAGAAGAACAACATGCCATTTGCAAACAAGGTGGCAACAATCACAATGGCTCACAGGTCCCCGGGAGCACCCCACAACTTCTTGCCATGTATTAACTACAACACGGAGTGGCACACATCAGTCCATGAAACAGACCAAAACACACATTGCTGTCCTAGGGAACAGCCTCATGGGGTCAGCCAAACACCCTGGCCTATGCAGGGTGACCAATGGATGCCCAAATGTGGGAGATGGGGTCCTGCAAAGCACCTTTAACACAGAGTATCACAGAATATGTCTGGTTGGAAGAGGCCTCCAAGAACATCCAGTCTGACCTTCAACCCAGCACTGAAGGGTCAACATTAAACCATGTCGCTAAGCACCAGGTCCATATGGAACTTGAACATCCCCAGGGATGGTCACTCCAGCACTGCCCTGGACAGATCATTCCAATGTTTAAGAACCCCTTCAGTGAAGAAATATTTCCTAACATCCATCCTAAACCTCCCCTGGCAGCTTTGATGTGGCCTGCCCTGCTACAGCTGCCACATGAGAAGTGGGCAAAGATCAGTTCTGGAGATGCAGGACAACACAGCAGAATGTCATGGGGCATTAGTGCAGAAAAGGGCACAGGCTCACAGCACAGCAACAGCATCAGCTGAGAGAGGTATGTCACTGATGCAGGAGATCTGGAAGACATCAGGACCAGACCGCCGCTCCAGAAGGATTATTGTGAAGTGCTCACCTATGCACATCATGGAGGTGCTGGGAATGCTGCAGCTTGCAAAGTTTTTAATTCCACCTTCATCAAAAGCCGAATTACAAATTTCTCCCAATGTACAGACAGCTCCTGATGTTGCAAAAGGTGAGGCAAGAAATTCCATTGCTGCCAGAGGACCTAGGGACACATCACCAGGCATTGCTGCAAGACTGATGCATCACAAGAGCTCAGGAGAAACGACACCAGCATTGGTGTCACGACTGTGGAGTTAACCTCTGTCACCTCTGTATTTAGCTGACTGAGTTTCCCTCTTAATGAAGCAGTTTGATTTATGTATGAGTTGCTTGCCTTCATCATAAATTTATTAAATGATCATCTTTTTTCCCCCTCCAGATTTGTCACTTGAAACTTGGTAATTGGTGTTTAAACCTGCAACGGCACAGCAGCAAATGAGTTCAAACAACGCTGCATGTTCCCTGCTCTCCCTATCGGAACAAAGCTCAACTGTCAGCACTCACTTGGAGACAGGAGGACGCCACAAACAAGGAAAAAGCCCAGCATTAAGATGCTGCCTTGGGATGCTGATAGCCCAGGAACTGCACTCTCTTGGTGGCACGAGACTAAAGAAGAACTGGGAAGCAGCATGGTGCATGTTGGTACCTGAAGGGGTAATCTGGGGGTCAGTGCTGGCTCAAACACCCTCTCAGTTCAGCAAAGTGCTCCAGCAAACAGGAAATCCAGTGAATACAATGAGGACTGACCGCATGGTTAACATTAGACATGGTTGAGGATGTTGCTGATCCTAATCTCTCACTCTCTTGGCATCTCAAAACATGAAAGCAAGACTGTGCCAAGAACCTGCTACGAAAAAAAACCACCAAACAATAAATTACTGCTTTCAGCTTAAACCCCAAAGTTACAGAATACCTACACAGTTGCAATTGGTCCTTATTTCCTCTGCAAGCATCATTTTATGTTAGGTTGGGGTTTTGTTTTTTTCCAATTTACAATTAGAATCCAAAAAGTACCTCTGTTTTAATTGGGTTTATAAATTTGCTGAGCTAAATGAATACAGTAATAAAATGAAAACTCCAGAAGATGTGCGTAATCTGAGCAGGCTCGTGGAACAAATTGTAAATCTACTGCTTAATTAAAATTATTTGAAATGCCAAGATGGGAGAAACTCTGAATTATGCTGCCACACAAAACTTACAGCTCATCTTAATAAACTGTGATAGCCTCAGCTACACAAGGGTGGCATCTGAAAGGGTTCCATCTATACACGGAAATGTTTTCCCATGATATATTTTTAGGACCTCATTTACATACTGATTTGATCAGCGATTGCAAAAAGCAGCACTTGGGCTTCTTTCTTCTGTTGGGACCAAGTTATGCTGTTGGAAGAGAAGGAATCTTAAACCACAGCCTGTGAGGTGTTGATTCATTAGCCCATTTAACCCCCAAGTCATAGAATCATAGAATGTCAGAGGCTGGAAGGGACCTTCAGAGATCATCAAGTCCAATGCCCCTGCCAAAGCAGGATCACCGAGGAATGCATCCAAGCTGGTTTTGAAAGTCTCCAGAGAAGGAGACTCCACAACCTCTCTGAGCAGCCTCTTCCAGTGCTCCATCACCCTACTATAAAGAAGTTTCTCCTCATGTTGAGGTGAAGCCTTCTGTCCTTAAGGCTTTTTCAGTTTAGTCAGGAGAACAGCAATCTGCAATCCAGAATGACCTGGAAAGGGTAGCTTTTCCAAAGAGCTGAGCATTCTTGGAAGCACAACCCTGTCTCATGCTGTGAGTGATCAAAGTCAACGTCCTTCCACACTTCCCCAAAGACCGCAGTCCAGATGTAAGCCTTTCCTTCCCCGGTATAGCACAAACTGCCAACAGGCAAAATCCTTCATCCTGGAAGCCATTTCCAGAAGAAATTGAATGTGTGTCACATTGCAGACAGCTTCTGATGCCCTGAACCACACCTAAAATTAGCTGGAAGGTTTCTGCTGGCAATCTGCTCTGGAGAAGTTAGCTGGTGTGCAAAGCTGAGCAGTTTTCAGTTTTATACATTCAGTGGTTTAGATAAAGAGTGGAAGAGTTTTAGATTCATTCTATGATGCTAATGGCAGACCTCTGCTCGAGATGATAATCTTGGCTTTCTCAAAACCCATTACAATCAAAATCTAACTTCAGTTACACTTCTCTTTCCTTGTGAGGGCTCAGTGCCAAAGCTCTCTGAGTGGCAGAGATTGGCAGTATTTTATTTCAGCTTTCAGGGCATCAATAACCACATGAAATTACTCTTATAAGCAAGGTTTCCTTGCCCACTGGCTGCTCTGTGGACTGCTAGGACAAAACATCCCCAGAACTACAGAAACTGTGTTTCCATACAGCTGCCAGCTGGCCACACCGTTGGGCACTTAATTCCTTCTGGTTGGGTTTCTCAGCAGGAGAAAACCCAAACCCCAAATTGAATACATCTTAGGAATTTCAATTAAATTAAGAGGATGACAAGAAGAGATAAAGGCAGAAGCATGTTTAGTATCACAACAGATTTCTATCCACACTGATGCACCTATGCCCATGTACTAGTGTGTTCCAGCAGAGAAAGTCTGTGCAGTCTGCACTGTGTCATAGTGGGCATCAGTGTCACATGTACCTGCTTGGAACTGAGCACAGGAGACACAAATCTCACTCTGTGCCACAGGAAAGGGAACAGATGGTGCAAAAATTCACACACATTCACACTTTTTTATCACACAAGGTCACTAGCAAGATCCTTCCATGCCTCTGCTTACAAGGAGAATGGTTAGAGTTCAGCCAGACGGGGATCAACCAGCAAAACCAAGTGGGGAAAGGACTCCAGCTGTGTAGTGGAACAAGGGAGTGGCAGAGCCATGGATGGAACACAGAGGAAACCACATGTATCTTCTCTTTGCAAGCTCAGACGTTGGCTCTTCTGTTCAGGGTGGAACTTCCACACACAGCTCCACCCATCCTCACAAACCCCACAGGGATGGTCGTTGGTTCCCAACATGACCCAACACACACGCAAACTGCAACCCAGCATCTGCAGAGTCCTGCCTGTTTTATTTAAGAACATATATGCAGATGGTTCTCTAGAAAGCACACCCTATAAATAAAACATGTTTAATAACCCAAATAACCAAACAAAATAAATAAAGCATGCTACTGAATGGCATCTTCCTCTGCAGAAGAATCTGTAAAACACTTTCTGGGGTTTGCAAAGTGCCTGCCTGCAAAATATTTTGCAGGATACAGAACTACTCCACAAACAGCTGTGAAGGTCTGCATGGTGCATCAGCTAACAAACTCCCTACTGTGCAGCTCTCCTGCTCTGAACCAACTCAAATCCAAACCAACTCAAATGTCAGCTTGAGTTCATCTTCAATTCCACAACTGCAAGTTCTAATTGATTAGAAAACAGGAACTACTACTTTACTTTCCTACTATTGGGAGCCAGTATAGTCCTTGTGAGGGCCAACTGGCACCAGCAAACTGTCCAGCCTAGCAGATTCCCCACAGACAAGCAAGGGAAGCAGTGGAGCTCTCTGTGCTGATGGATGGTCCTGCAGTATCACATCTTACTTTTGAAGATGCTTCTTTCACCTGCTGAGAGGAGCTAATTCTGGGTTTATTTCCAACTCTTAGATGAAGGGCTGAAGCCAAACCAACCTGTGCTGATGCTGTAAGGGATCAGGCAGCAGTCCTGCCTTGCCCCTGCCACAAAGACAAGGGTGAGAGAGGGGCACAGGGGAGAAATACCCCGACTCAGGCAGCTGGGATTGGGATGGCCCTTGGGAAACTGTGGGTGCAGCCTGAGAACTGCTGTGAAACTGCCCTGACAAAACCCTGCAAGCTGCCTCTGCAAAGGGGCTTGTCCACTCCAACTACTGTATGGGCAAGGGGCTCATTTCTATAGGAAGGGTTGGCAGGACCGGAGCCAGGCTTGTAGGAGGTGGCTTCAAGAGTCAATTTCTTCTTCTTCTCCTTCTGCTCTATTTTATTCTCCCTATAAAGCTGAGCACACAGGAAGAGAACCAAAACTACTTCAGCATCAACTAATTGTCCTCAGGACAGAAGCTCCCTTTCATCAGAAGAATCCTCAGCATTTCCACACAGGCAGCAATCTGGTGAATTACCAGAGTGTATTCTTTAGATAAGCCTCCTGCCTGAGAGAGAGCTGCAATTGTTGGCTTCCTTGCTCTGTGCTCCAACACAGCCTGCCTTGTTTCACAGCCAGAAGTGCTGCTGTATCTTTTTGTCTTCCTCTCCCCAGCAGCCTGGGGATTCTTTTGAGACACGCTGTAAGTGTCAACAGGTGGGATGGGCATTAGGAGGCAGAAGCTGCTGCCTTACTACAAAGGACCATCTGGGCACAATGTGTGGGCACAGAATACAAGATCTGCAGCCAGCAATGCTGGAACATCTGTCTGCCTCCAGCCTCTTCACCTATGGTAAAGGTTACATACCAGCACGCTGCCAGCTGGGTCAGGTATCAGGTTTTTTATAAGAAAAAATCTCACACAAAACCCCAGCAGGAGCCTCAGGGGACATATTTTTGGTGTCTTTACACATTTTAAAAATGAAAAATTATGTCTTAAGCAAAGCTAAAATATCCTGTCACTTGTCCCCATAAGGAGACCTCACCAGCACCCATCAGATATGTGCCCACTCCAAGAGACTCTCCATGTGGGTGCAGGACCTCACTCCACATGACAGCAGTGGATACTGTGTGCTTGGCTCACATAAAACTTGGGGTTATACAGGCAGTCAAATATTTTCCAGCCAGCTTTCACAGAATCATGGAAAGGGTTGGGTTGGAAGGGGCCTTAAAGATTATCTAGTTCTCATCCCCGTGCTGTGGGCAAGGACACCTTCCACTATATCATATTGCTCAAGGCCTCATCCAGCCTGGCCTTAAACACCACCAGGAAGGGGGCATCCAGCACCTCCCTGGGCAACCCATAATATTATTTCCCAATTATATTATTACAGCAGGAAGCTTAACACTCCTAGTGTGCTATTAATCACACACAAACCCATGGAGTAACCCAGAGACAACAATTCCCCTCATTTCTAATGGATTTGACAATCCACAAACAAAAGCATTGCCACTCTGCACTTTCCCTTTCCATGACTCCTGCTGACTGGTATTTTTTTAATCCCTCTGAGTGAGCCAGTGCCAAAAGATTCCCTATCTTTAACAGCAACCGAGGCAGCAGCCACCGAGGACTCCTCCAATCCTCAAGACATCACCACAACAACTGGGCTAAACACTAGAATTTCCAAACAATTTCTTTGGCTAAATCCCAGAGTTTCATCTCTCCTGGTTCCTCAGAACTGTACCTCGCTGCTAGCAAAGCATGCTCCTCACTGATGGCAGGGCACAAATCAATTCTTGGGTTACATTTCTTGGGTGGCTTGAGCTCAGCAGCCATGTGGATGTCCCCCAGCTTTCAATGAAGGAAGGCTATGCCACATGGGGCACAGAGATGTTTCCCAGTTGGCATTTGAAGAGGAGAAAGATGGAAAGTTGTCCAGTTACCTGTCCAGTCTGACATAACCTGGGGAATTGTAGTCCCTTTTTCCTGTTTGAACATAGTGGGATTTGTTAATTCTTTATGTTTTGTTAATTGTTTATGGCTGGTTTATGAAATACCTGGCAGGATGTACCACCTAAAGAATCCCAGCACACTAGGCGTCGGAAAAGAACTCTGAAGATCAGCTAGCCCCCTCCACTAAAGCAGGCTCACACAGAGCAGGTTGCACAGGAACATGTCTAGGAAGGTCTGGAATCACTCCAGAGGAGACTCCACAACCTCTCTGGGCAGCCTGGTCCACGACTCCAGCACCCTCACAGCAAAGAAGTTTTTCCACATGTTCAGATGGAATCTCCTGAATTCCAGTTTGTGCCCATTGTCCCTCTTCCCATTGCTGGGCACCACTGAAAAGAGTCTGGCCCCATCTTCTTGACTTCTGTTCCTTTTCTGTTGATTAGATCCCTCTCAGGCTGCTCTTCTCCAGGCTAAACAACCCCAGGACCTTCAGCCTTTCTTCAACACAGACATGCTCCTGTTCTGCTTCATCTCAGTGTCTCCAAATTGCAAAGGCAGCCTTGAAATTCAGCCCTCTTCTATGTGACATTTTTGGATTCCCAAAGGCTGGACTTCTGGTCATTTTTTAGGAAGCTTTTGGATGCCTGTTTGTCAACTCCTTGCCTCTGCAGGCTCCCTCCCTATTCCTCATACTCAACAAGCTCGCTCGCTGAGTGGCACCGAGGTGGCTGGCACCGCAGCACTCACACCCGGCAAGGCACCGCTTTCCAGGCTTTGCTTTTTACAACAGCCACTGGCAAATGAGGCTCGTGTGACAGACCACTGGCTGGATAATGAGTTCATTCTCCAGGCCCACCGAGAACAAGGTACTTTCCTGGCCCATCTGTTCACTGAGCTCCTCACGGCATGGCTCTGGGAACGCTGCTTCTGAAGAGAGCAGCGAACACCCAGCAGAGTGCTGATGTGCAATAGAGCCTGGTTTGATGGCCTCTGGAACACACCCTGCAAAGCTTTCTCAGCTGAGAAATGGAAAGAGACAGAGCACTGCGATTACATCAGAGCCATTAATGGAAATTCTTAAACTGGAAGGAATAAGAAAAAAAGAGATAAGATGATCAGGGGCAAGAAAGCCTCCAGAAGGCTAAAATAAATCATCTAGTACAGAAGTGGCACAGGGAGAGTGTCCTTCTCATCCTCAGCCACCTCTACTTCCTCCACATTTTCTAGCAAAAACAAAAGCTCCAGGAAAGTCACAGGTCTGTAAACAGAAGCGGTCAGAAAGTCAAAGTGAAGATCTAGAGAGAATAGAACAAGAAGTGACAGTAAAAACACCAAGCTGGGAAGCATATCTAACCCTGACTGAAACTCTGACACACATGACCTCAAAAAGAAAAGGGGGAAAAAAAACCCCAAACAAATAGTTAAAAGCTTAGACATCTTCGGCAAATATTTTTACAGGCAAGGAAACTGGTACCTTCTTCAGTTGGGAGAAGGGATGAGTAACAAGGGATGGAGGGGTGACACACTTGAGTAGCAAGTGGTTTAACAAAGACGGGGCAGGCTTTTCTACCACCCAGATCACAGGATGTTAGGGTTTGGAACGGACCTCGGACGATCTTTGAATCCACGCCCCCTGACAGAGCAGGACCATAGAATCCAGTGCAGGTAGTACAGGAAGGCATCCAGATGGGTCTTGAAAGTCTCCAGAGGAGATTCCACAACCTCTCTGGGGAGCCTGTTCCAGTGCTCTGTGACCCTGACAGTAAAGAAGTTCCTCCTCATGTTGAGATGGAATCTCCTGTGCTGTAGTTTATAGCCATTGCCCCTTGTCCTATCGCAGGGCACAAGTGATCAGAGACTGTCCCTTTCTTCCTGACACCTAGCCCTCAGGTGTTTATAGACATTGATTGGATCCCCTCTCAGTCTTCTCCTCTCCACACTAAAAAGCCCCAGGCTCTCAGCCTTTCTCCTCAATAGCCCATCTTCTCAGTACCAAAATGTGGCAGCAGATGACTCTGACAAACATCAGGTTGCAAACTGCCCTTCCAAGCTGTTGTGTGTGGTTTGAAACACACTGCCTTGCAGAACTTGCTGCCATTTGATAGGAACCAGGTGCAGATGTAGTTGATTTATTAATGCATTGAGGCTGGTGAAGGTCAGGAGAACATCCTCACTCGCATCCAATACAGCTTTTTAACGATGACCTGTCATGGTTAGGGGTGGGATATGTGCCAACTATTAGCAGATAGAGCTTGCTCCAGGTAAATCCTTCCACAGATGCCTATTATCCTTTAGGACATTAGTTCTTCTGACACATGTAGCACCGTCCATACAGAAAGAGGGCCAAATATATCATAGGTGGAATCCAGTACGCGAAATCCTATTTGGTTGGGCAATTACATTACTGTCTTCTCCCTGACTGTACTAATGTCTGAATTAAACAGTAATATCTCATGGCTGGAACCTTTCTTTAATTCATGCTGAAGGGCCCTCACACAGTCTGTGGCACTGAACAAAGTAGTAAATTCACCTCAACATCTTTATGCTTTTCCACAGTCTTTAAATCATTCATATCCCAGACTTTCTGTATGTTCTGGATCGGATAGAAATGTTTCCACCTCATAACTTTTCCATTAATGTTTTTGAGGAACGGACTCTTTAAAAGCTCAGTGCTTTAATCATTAGGAGGAAGAGCAATGCCCATGCTTCACTGCTGCAGAGTGAGCCTGAGAAGCCCCTGGCCTTTGAGCCATCTTGGAGTAAGGTCCTTCTAAAGGCTGGCAGAAATCAGACCCTAAATATATCCCCAGTGAAGAGCCCACACTGCAAATGGATCCCTGGGAAGGTGCCAGCTCCCTCCCTCTGCTTGCTTGCATGGGAATGAAGGGTTAACAGTGCTCAAGATGTTCTCTCCCTGTATGGGTAAAGAAGCAGCTGGGCAAACCCTCCCATTTGCCATGGTGTGTTCTTCTGTGAATGAAACACTGCCTTTTCTGGAAGTACTTGGGACATCCTTCCTCAGTGCACTTCTAGGGCTTGTTCTCAGCAGCAGGAAGGAGCTGGAGTCTGTATGGTCCTCACTGCAGGACTGCAATGCTGGGAATGTTTATATGAACAAATGGAAGGACACACAAATGGAAGCTTTCACCAACAGCTGACAGTGGCAGGGTCCACAAAGAAAATCATCTCATCTAAAGACTCCTGTACTCTATGTGCCTGGGAGAAGGGACTGCAACTCCAGCAGAGATGTCAACTGCTGATTGCTAACTTCTTCAAAATCCTCATGGTTTCTTTGAGCCATACAGGGCTGTAGAGTCTTGCAGGACCAAGGGACACTTTGTTAAAAGCACAAAAACTTGCTTTTAAACAGCAAAATAATGCAAATACACACATAGCACAGTAGCATGCTGCTCCTTTCTAGGTTGTTTCCTTAGATACTCCACATTTCTGGCTTGAGGCCAGTCACTCAAACACCTCAATGCCAGGTGTTACCACAGGTTTCTCCCTACCTCTGAAACTGCTCTGAGACTGATTGTCCTCCTGCACTGGTCTCCAGTTGCCCTCTTCCCAGATGCTCACAGCTGCTGCCTCCAGCCTCTGACCTTTTGATGGCTACTTGGGAAATCCCAGATTCAGTAGGAGACTTTTTAAAGCAAACAGTTTACATATGATTAATTCTTCCTGTCGACCTCAAACCCCTCCCCTTCCTGATTAACAAAGGTCACTGAATCTCAAAAGTTTATTACAAACAATTCAAACACACTACAGCTCCTCTCTACGAAACGAAGCAAAAGCAAAACTGGTTTTGTTTGGAGAATGTGGCTGAAGAAAAGGCAGAAAGCCAGCCAGATGCAAACTGAATAACCGAAGGAAGAGCAACTGTGTGTTATCAACATCAGCAACTTGCCCTTATAAAATGGAGAGGGACAGCAGGGCAGGACTTCTTGCCACAATGATCCCCAGGGCTCACCAATCACAGAGGGAAAAAAAAAAAAAGGATAAATAAAGGAAAATATTTCTCTGCTAACAGCAAGTGCTGCCCAGAGCTCCTGTTGGAGCCACTTGGCAGGGGGATATTCTCTGCACACTTCGAGGTTGCATTTTGCCTTCATACATGTCAAAACGTTTTGCCAAGGTATGACACAACATGGTCTTCTTTTTACAGACAAGGGAACTGAGAGGCAGTGACAGGAAGTTATTTTCTCAAGATGAGATCGTGGGTCACCAGCAAAGTTAGAGCCATGGTTCTTAACCAGCCCAGCATCTGTGCCACCCTCCACAGAGGGACACAGACAAGGTTTAATAGCTGCACCATTGCAGGTGCCTGTGCCTCAGAGCATGCCAGCATGTTTCACTAGTGACAAACTGTGACACTGTCACATAAAGCTCAGCACCTAGGGCTTTCCAGCTGGGCTGGCACACCAAAATGCCATGGTGGCACAGAGCCTGTCCTCCCACAGAGCAGGGGCCCCTTGCACGGCTCTTGGGGACCAGCAAACGGAGCAGCAACTTCCTTTGCTGAGAGGAGCATATGAAAATATTAAGAGGAAATCCTCAATCATCTTCCCTCACGTTCCCATCATACCTTTCTCTATTAGACAGCTGTGACACTGCTAACCTGCCTGATCCATAATTCATAACTATTATCCATGCTCAATAATTACAATGTTAATATTTTGGTAATTTCCAAGTACCTTTCTCTGGCAGAGTTCAGTCTGTAGCACTGCTAAGGCACAATTTCAAATGTAAGTGTTTACGAACAAAATTATTCTCCCTCCTCTTTCTTCCCCCCCACCTCCAACCCCTCTCCAAGGTAAGCCTTCAAAATGTTTTCCAAACACTGGGGAAAAGAGGAGTTTTAAGAGGAAATCTCATTACTTTAAGGCCAAATTTAAAAAATATGAAAGGCATAATGCCTGATCTATCAATCAAAGCCAATTCTGCAGTACAGACACACTGAAAGCCCTTCACTTTCTAATCACTAATAGGTAACACTATCAAATTCAGCCCTACACTCTATTAGAATGGCAGTAGAAAAGCACTTAGTGTAATATCCAAAGACAGCTTACCCAGTACAACTCACTTGGCTCAACGACAAGCCCAAAGATGTTATTTGAAAGCTTCCTTAGACAATGTGCTTTACCAATATGCTCAGAAAAATGAAATGAAAATATCTAAACAGAAGTTTTGTAGATTTAAAAAAAAAAACACATAATAAAAAAAAAAATCAGCATATCCCACTTGTGTTCAGTCACAGGATTGTTCCTTTTTCACAGTGTTGGCATTGATTTGTGACTTCACAGTATCACAGTATAACTAAGGTTGGAAGAGACCCCAAGGATCATCAAGTCCAACCTGTCCCAACAGACCTCACAACTAGACCATGGCACCAAGTGCCACGTCCAATCTCCCCTTGAACACCTCCAGGGACGGCGACTCCACCACCTCCCTGGGCAGCACATTCCAATGACGAATGACTCGCTCAGTGAAGAACTTTTTCCTCACCTCGAGTCTAAACCTCCCCTGGCACAGCTTGAGACTGTGTCCCCTTGTTCTGGTGCTGGTTGCCTGGGAGAAGAGACCAACCCCTTCCTGTCTACAACCACCTTTCAGGTAGTTGTAGAGGGCAATGAGGTCACCCCTGATCCTTCTCTTCTCCAGGCTAAACAATCCCAGCTCCCTTAGCCTCTCCTCATAGGGCTTGTGCTCAAGGCCTCTCACCAGCCTTGTTGCCCTTCTCTGGACACGTTCATGGGACTTACCCATGGCTGTCTTCCTGTCCTGGCTGCAGAGCCCATCATCTCCCAGTTGTGAACTACAGCAATCACTTCCATCCCTGTGTACACTTCCACTTGACCACATTCACTTCAGGCCTGTTTGTAGCAGGGATCTTTACATACTATTCTCCTATTTTTTTCCAGTCTCCTAAGCACCACACATGTGCAGTGGGGCAGTGATGAAGTCTCCACTCTCTCAGCTGGGGCTTGTTCCTTTTACCTCCTCCAAGGGATGGACACACTGTGACCAGGTCCAGTGCTCATGTCCTCTCTTTTCCTATTATTGCCAACCTCAAATTTTTCTAAGACTTTCCTGCTTTCCAGAGTAAGTGTCACTGGCAGCACACTGCATAAAACCCCCAGAGCTTCAGCAGGACCGCCCACCTGCAGGCAGCAGCAGAGCTTCAGTGCAGGGATGTAGCAAACATCGAGTTTACAGGTATACAGAGACACTGCACGCTGGTGACAAGTAGTACAAAGGCTTATTTGATGTGGAGACAGAACGACTGCATTGCTCATGTCAAAAAAAAAAGATCAGTGGGAAGGTAACAACAGCCCATTCTGCATGCTACACACTCAGCATAAAACACCAAAACCACTCCTCATGTTTCCTGCACTCTTTTAGCCTGGTTTCCCAGAAAAAAACCCTACTACAAGAGACCTGCAATTGTTCTGTCAGTCATTGCTTCCCCAAATAATTTTTGAACCTGTTGGCTGCTCTCAGGTTTGACAGATAGGCAGAGGTCTCAAAAGGGATTACATTCCTACCAGATGCGTGAAAATAATGGAGACTCAAAGTAGTGCCTTGACTGAGCTCACCTCTGCGCTGTGCCTTACCCTGCTCCGTACCTCAGGGGTACCAATTAGACCACAAGCCAGAGCAGCTCTGTGGATAAGGGAACAGCTGGGGAAATGCTTACATACATCATCAGACAATGCACACAGGAAAAAAAATAAGGGTTGTGAACACTCCAACCACAGGACACGCTGAGATGAGGGCTCCTGCCTCCTCAGATCCATCACCCTCCCAGCACAGAAATCCAGAGGAGAATCCAGAAGCGCCAGTGCCAGCAGCCGGCTTTGGTATCTTCAGTGCTCACTTTGTTCCCAGAACCAAAATCACTTGTGACATTTGCAGGCTCCCATGTGATGTCAGTGCTAATGCCCCATGGACTGCCCTGTTTCTCCAAGGCACTGCAATAAATGGCATTACCTTCACTGACCTCCCCTGCCTGCCCTCTTGGAGCTGCAAGCAATGCATCCCCTGACCTACTAAAGCGCAGGTACATTCTCCTGCTGGCAGCACTGTTGTCATATAGATGTTCGAATCACCCCGAGCGTAGCTTCCAGGACAAGATGTAAGCAGGTGCACACATTTATTACGTTATACAGCAAAGTTATACAGTCTATCAGAAGGCACAGGTGTCACATCTTAATTGGTTATTTTCTACTGGCATGCATGTAATTAAGGCATAAAATAGGCTAAAATAACAAAACAATATTTTAACACATCCAACCAAATTCTGCCTAATTTCTCTCCTTCAGTTACAAGATGTTTACATTCTTTCCTGAGTCACAGACTAAACATAGCCTTCTCTAATTCGAGCAAAAGCAAATCTTCCCCATAGCCTCCCAAAGCTATCCAAAACCAGCCTTCTCCTACACAGCACAAAACACAACAGAGCAGCCCTGCCTGGCAAAGACTAAGATTTCTGTTTGGTTTTAGGAGGATGTGCCTGTCATAACAGGCAAGTTACAGGACTCTCATTCTAATAGCCAATGCTGATAATTAAAACTGGTTTGGAAAATCTGCAGCTAGCATATAAATCACCCCACTATATGCTATAAATAAGAGACAGATACTGAATTGAATAGCTCCCATTTGTCAACTGAATGAAGAGATTTGATTGTGCCTTTTTGAATAATAAATCCAGGCATACCTAGTAGGGCACCGAGAGTTGCTCCAAGTGTCTCTTTTATCAAACAACAATGATTATATTATACGGTTGGCATTATGGGGAATCATCCATTTCTCTTGTTTTCTCATTTATTGCTGACATCTTCCCTCCCAGACACAACATTCTGCTCTGTACAGCGCGTGTTCACGTGAAGATCTCAGGAGTGAGGCAGGAGCAAACATTCCTGAGTCTCCTAAGGCAACATACACCTACTAGGTCTTACCACAGAGCAGAAGAGAGATTTATAAGGAAACTGAGCTGTAGCAGCCTAGATACACAGGCATTTCTCCCTATCCTTTTCCCATTGCACTTCCAAAGAACACTCAAAATGCACCAGCCTGAGACAGAGGAGAGTCACATAGTTCTTATTGGCAATGGGTGTCCATTTACAGAAAACAAGGCAGAGAAACCAAGTTAAATTCTTTAAGGTTATCTGACAACAGCACTGAACAAGGGAAACCCCAAAAGGCACACACCCACAAACAACAGATTTGTCATAACAACAATAATAGTAATAACGTCATCATCGTCATCAACAACAACAATAACAACATAACATTACCTGACTCCTGGGTGGAAAGCTCTTTTCAACCATGAACACTAGATCCCACTCACAGCCACCATGTCTTTGTCACTGAAAAAAAAACAAACAACAAACAAACAACCCTAATTAGGCAGTGGCATTTATTAACACTAGATCCCACTTACAGCAAGCAAAAAAAAAAAAACCCAAACAAAAAAATGGACATCAAATAAGACATGGCATTTATTAATGCTAAGTTCAGAGTAGCTTCCAATCTTGCACACACACTCAAAAGAAAAAAAAAGGAGGAAAAAAAGATTTAGGATTCTCTGTCACACAAAGGCTGCAGGAGGTTAATTGAGTTCACTGTAGAGGTATCATTACCTCTATAACATATCTAAGGAAAAAAAGCACAGTGGTTGGGTTATGAAGACAGATTAATTTTACTCCTTTAAAACTATTTGTTGATATTATTTTTTTTGCCCTCTAATAGGATGATGATTTCTCTTGCTTTGCCCCCAAAACCCCACTGCAGCTGAACAAGGACCTCTCACAGCATCCCCTCGACCAGTGGGTTTCACACCTTCCTGTGCACAGATGCTCTCATCCCACCCACCAGCAGACATGACAGGCAGGTGAGCCATGACCTCTGGCAACTGTTCCTGTTTTCCCAAAGGAAAAACATCCTTGGGACTCACCATGGGATTTAGTGGAGATTTTGCTCTCCCCTGTTAGAGTGTCTGCTGGCTAGAAACCAGGGAAAGAAGCCCACAGGGCTGCAGAAAGCTTCCTTGGGACTGTGTTTTTTCAGTTCTGCTAGGACTTAAAGGGAGGAGCACGGAAGGAGGGAGAAATCCCCCTCATCCTCCCTCTTCCAAAATGGCAGCAACTACCTGTGGTCCTTTCAATATCAGTGATACAAACAGCATCCTTCCTGTGGCCTGCTCCTCACCTGCCCAGGCTAGTAAAGCTGTAACCCATGTGTACTTATTTTAGCTACAATAACTGTAAATTGGGATGATTTTATTATTTTGGGATTATGTTTGCCAATAAAAAGGAAAAGACAGTGCTAGGCTGAAAGAATTTGATGGCTACACATCGATTTTGAAATCCTGCTTGTGTTGCCTGCATCCTGAAGTACTCACCTTGCTGTCTGCCCTCCCTTAATTGCTTGAGTTCCTGAGACTAAATAATGTTCTAGGCACTACAAGTCAGGCCACGGCTCGCATGTCACCAGCTCTACATAAACTTTACCGTCTCTCTGTACTGCCTGATGGTGACACAAAAGCTACCGCAAAGCAATTCACTACACACGAACACAAATAGTGCTTTCCTCCCGAAAGCAAGCAGATGGGACTCAGCACAAAGAGCATAAACCACCATATAAACAAAATCCCAGAATCCCAGCATGGTGGGCATTGGAAGGGACCTCTGAAGAGGTCTGAAGAACAGATCACCCCAAAGCAAATCACCCAGGAACACCTCCAGGCAGGTTTTGAATGTCTCCAGAGACAAGAGACGCCAAAACCTCCCTGGGCAACCTGTTTCAGCGCTCTACTACCCTCAATAAAAAGATTTTGTTTTCTTATGCTGTTCAGATGATCTGATGTTGAAATTAAGGTGTACAAATCCAAGACAAAGAAGATTTCTGATACGACAGTCAGTGATGTCATACCTGTGCCAAGTAGAGAGGTAAGTCACTGTCTGCCTTGCAAAAGAACTAATTCCCTCCCTGACACAGCAATAAGCCATTGTAGACAGCCCATTTGCAGAGGATTACATGGCACTTCTCAGGTAGTTAAAGTCACTGAGCCTTTTGACCTTGCGCCTCCTAACACTGCTGGAGGCATAATCACATAGAGATGCACTGCTTACCACGTGTGTCTTACTGCTTAAATAACACCCAGCCACCAGCAGCCCGAGCTGGGGACCTCAGGCTCATTTTCTATGCTTTATTATGAGAAAACAACACGAGTGTAATAAACAGTGCTATTAATTAGTTCATTATATCATTTCAGAGATGGACTACACAGACTAAGAAGCAGTAGAAGCCTGTGCCAGGCTAGGATGAAGGCATTTCCCAGGTCACTGCCTTAAACACAGATATTTCATGCTACCTTGCGTGCTTACACAAGCCAAGTAAATCTTGGCACGTTGCTGTCTTGAAGTGACTTGAACTAATCGTCTCGCCAGATGAGATCCAGGTTTGCTCACTGTCATAATGTTCAGCATCATAATGAACATCAGGCAAGGTGAAAATTGCTATCAAGAGCATTTCTAAGAGCTAAAAAGGTAACACCTCAATTGGAAATCAATAGATGCTTTAAGTATTGATTAGCAGAAGAGGAATCTCCAGTGTTTTGCCTCTGCCAAGTGAACACTGTTATGGGTTGAGCTGAAGTCCACTGCAACACCCTGCTTTTACCAGTTGTTTGTTGAATGATTGCCTAACTCTGGCACAAGCATGTGCAGCTGCATACAGCAACCAGGAACATGGTAAGCCAGATGTCAGCACTGATTTTTTTCCACAGTCTCTTACTTTTTGAAGTTGTGCTTGTCTTTGCCTCCTGAAGACAAATAGCAAAGATCAGAAGAAAACAGAACCAAGAAGCACCACCTTGAAGGAAGATGGCCTTTGGTGCAGGCATGGATAGGTGTACACCTGATGATGGAGCACAGAGCAAAGATTTTGAGCTTGCTCACCGTGTGGCAGCCCAGATCTCATCTCTGCAATGCAATGCAATGCAATGCAATGCACAGGCCTGCTTACTATCCTGCATGTAGAACTGCACAAAGGCAACCTAATGCTCTTGACAGGCAAGTGCTCTGCTCTGTGGTGGGGATGTATCTCCTTGGGTCAGTCCAAGGTGAAGGGCAGCTTCAGAGTATGTCACCACACTCTGTGTATCTGCTCAGAGCAAGCTTTTCAGACTCACTGATGAATGAAATGTGGCTTTTTTCACAGCTATGTCTCATTGTTTTATTCCTCCAGCCTACAAGGAAGCAGGGCTTTCTGTGCACAACACCAAACAGGCACTTGACCCTATGTGATCAATTCCTCCTCCTCCTTATAACACACCAAAAAAACCCAGAGTGCCTGCTAAGTTTCTCAGGTGAAAAGGGGCAAAAATATTTGTTGGTCTGCATTCCTTTAACTTTGCATGATTAAATACATCCTGCTTCTGTTCTTCCACTTTATCCTCCGGGGAAATTTATCATCCAAATTATTGTACATCATTCATTACTCTAGCCTCATTTAAAACCTTGCCCTACTTATTATTTAGGCTGCATTAAAAAAAAAAAGTAAATGTTGCTTTGTGTAGTATTTCCTATAATAGTCTCAATCATTACATTTAAAAGATTGCTGTAAGGCAGCTTAGCATGCATTAGAGAAACACAAAGTGGAATCCCATAGTTAAGTGTTACAGTCCTTATTCAGCTTTTGTTTCTCAAAACATAGCAATGCAACCTTTCAATTCCCTAAAAAGCTCTCAGTGCTAATTAGCAACATTCAGGACTTCAGTCCCTGGCTTCAAAAGGGACATCTAGTAGATCTGCTCTGGTTTAAATGGTAGTCGGGACAGGCAGGGAACCGGGAAGAGAAGGAAGGCAGGAGGCTCCAGCAATCCAGAGCAGTGGAGGTCTTCTAACTGAGTGGTGCAGGGAGTTGTGGCAGTCAGAGCACACAAATGACACATTTTTAACCCTTACTCCAAATTTCTGGTTTGGATAAAGAGATACACACAGCTAGTTCAAAGAAACACAGTGTCTACTTGGAGGGTGAAAATCTGACTTAAATACCAGTAGCTTAGGATATTGTTCATGCAGATAGGTGAAGCCTCTAAAATTTGTGTTCCTGCACTACCAGGACCATCCTGATGCAGAGTACCAGTTATTGCTGTTTGTGTTCATCTAACCCTTCTGTACTTCCAAAAAATGATCATTAATAGCAGCCTGAAGTCACTGGTGCAGTATATCCTGAGATGCAGACCCTCCTGGGGAGGCTGCCAGAGAGAAGTCATCTCCCATTAGCAGCCCCAGCAAGATCGTCTACACAACTTGCAGACCTGGGCTGATTTATTTCTAGTTTGACTGGAAGTAACCCAAAAGGAAATCACAGGGTGGGCAAATGCCATCCATGAACATTAAACATTTTCTGCATGTTGCATCACAGAGTCATTTTGGTTGGAAAAAGAACTTCAAGATCCTTAAGTCCAACCATTATCCAACTCTACCAAGTCTGGTACTAAAATATGTCTCCCAGCACCACATCTCTGTGTCTTCTGAACACCTCCAGGGAATTGGTGATTCAACCACCTCCTTGGGGAGCCTACTCCAGTGTTTGAGAGAACTCTTTCAGTGAAGAAGTTTCTTCTAATATTGAGCCTAACCCACCCCTATTGCCACCTGAGCCATCACATATATTTTGGATTGTTTAGTTTGTTCTGAGTTTCCTCATTTTCTTCTCTGGACTTGATCATCCTTCGTGGCTTTTTGCTACCCACAAACCTGGTGAACATTTTGCTTCTTCTCCACCCCAAAGACTGATGTAGGACTCAGGAGCACACAAATAGCCCCTGGTTTAACCATCTGCAATGATGGAAATTGCCCAGTTACAGCCAACCTTCATTTCAGGTTTTGACTCAAAACTGTACTTTCCCCTTTCAGCCGCCTCCCTTGTCTTTTTGACTGTTTTCTGCCAGAGGCCTTGCTAAAACCCTTTCAGTATCATAAATAAATGAGATAAGCCAGTTCCTCTCTCTTCCTTTCGTATTGACAAGTTCAAAGACTTCTAAGAGATTAAGAGTGAAATACTGTAAGTGACCTGCTGGGTCATCAAGCCTGGGCTTTTCCTATCACTTCCAGCCACATCCTACAGTACCTTTCTACTGGATAAGCCTGATCTTATCAGCATCTCCCAAATGTTTTCTTTTTTTCTTATCATTTCAACCAGTTTACCAGGTACAAATGAAAGGCTTAGTGGTCTGTAACTCCCTGGATCACTTTCTGGTGTCACAAGACTGGCATTTTGTCCTTTCAGCAGAGATTCTCACCACCAGGGAAGGAAAATGAGGGAAGTCTTGGTGGAGAAGGAGAGGGAAAGGAGGCAGGGAGGGGAGAGGAAAGCAAGGGAAAAGAACAGGACAGGGGTGCTAATGTTCACACAAGGTGCACTGCCAACTCTAGCAGATGCAATGCACTAACAATAAGGTGAAAAGAGGAAAATTCCTATTTTCTAAGACAGGGAGGTCAAGGTAGGGATCAATATTTTCCTTGAGTATTATTTTATGATTAGACTTAATGGATAAAACCATACTATTTTCTTTCTTATTTCACCCCTAATTGCATGGATTCAGAGTTAATAATGAAAAATATGCAGCATCCTGCTATCTGCCATTCACAAATCACAGCTTTTGCAGGAGCCTGGTCAGCAGAGGCTGTTTCCTATCTGTTCTGAGGAGTGTCTGTGAGCTTCCTCTGACTGGAGGGACTGTGCTCATTAGCTGTGCCATGCTCCAGAGGGGCAAATTACCATTCAGGAACCTCACATCTGCCCCAATGCCCAGCTCTGTGGGCCACCAGCTGCTCAGTTGGTACAGATGCACAGAGGCAATCTCCCTGCCTCTCAATAAAATACATTAGGAAAATCCATAATGCTAAAACATACCTGCCACCAGAAAAGGGGCTTCCATAGGAAAGAAATATTTTGTGTGTGCTCTCCCCAGCAGCCATTTCAAGTACATTGATAAGCTGCAGACTTGTAGCTTGCTGCAAAGAGCAGCAGAGATCTCACCCAAAGGGGACATCACTCTGGTTGGGGGTGAGGAGAGGTCAAACATCACCACAGTGCTTTGGTCATGGGCAATTTCCAGCACGTCTGAGCTGTGGTCCATTAACCCATTTGCTACACAAACACACCAGCTTATAATGCTCACATGAGAGGGGGCAACTTGACCCCTTCCCCTACTCTATAACAGCCCCAAACCTCTTCTTACATACAGCAAATATTTAAATCTCACATCAGTTCACCTCCTGAGGTTGAGCCACAAGAACACTTTGGTGCAACTAAAATATCTGCCCAAAGCAGGTTCCTGGAGCAACCATGAAAGTATGCTGGGGTGCACAGGGCTTGAAGTGGGGAGTGCTCACTAGTGCATCAAAAATGAGCAAGAGAAGGAACTTGAGCAGATCCTCCACACTCAGAGTGGAAGACATTTGTGGAGTTTAATTTTTTCTTTTACACACTAATTCTGTATCTTGCAATGCAATCTTCTTTTTCAGGGGGAAAAAAAATGTATTCCGTTTGTTTTCTGCAATACATTAGCACTGTCCTCTGCTTTCCAAACCAAGACCATCTATATTTAAATGTTCTGAAACATAGATAATCCTTTACATAATCTTTTAAACCACAACAAGATGAACTTACAAAAAGCTTGCAACTTAACATGACCACAGCTGCCACATGACAGACACAAGGTACAGCTGGTGTTTTGGAACTGCCAGGAAAACACACCAAAATTTTGCTGTATGGGTCCACAAACCCAGCACAGGTCCCCACCACTGCCAGCTGCAAACCCTCCTGGCATGCAGAGGCTGCTTCTTCCTGGGCAAGGAATTCTGGTGCCTCCAGTCATCGGGGCACATTTCCTACAACACAGTGGAGCAGGTATTTCCCTGCAGCCCAAGGAGAGGACCACAGCAGAGCAGATATCTGCACTACAGACTCCACACTGTAGCAGCAGCATCTCTCCTGAAGGAACACAGCCTGAGAGCCCACACTGGACAATGTTTACCCTGAAGGCCTGCAGCCCATGGAAGGGTCCACGATAGGGCAGGGGAAAAGTGTGAGGAGTAAGAAGTGTCAGAGGGGATCTCATAGACTAATCACCCCCCCCCCCCCATATTCCCATCCATCCCATGCTGCTTGAGGGGGAGGAGGTAGTGATGTTGGGAATGAAGTGGTGAAGTTGAGCCTGGAAAGAAGTGGGGAGGAGATGCTTTAGTTTTTGAGAGATTTTTTCTTTCTCACCATCCTACTCTATTTTTAAGTGGCAATCAGTTTTCCCCAAGCCAAGTCTGTTTTGCCCATGACAGTAACCATGAGTGATCTCCCTGTCTTCATCTCAACCCATGAACTTCTCCCTCCATTCTGTTAAGGAGAGAGCATGACAGTGGCTGAGTGGGCATCTGGGAGCTGGCTGAGGTCAACCCACCACACTCATCCACTGTCATCCATTCCCTGGCAAGCACATCTTTCCTTCTATGAGTTTATTTGGACAAGCTTGCTGTTAAACCAGCATCCCATGGAGTGTTAAGTGACTTGTGCAAGACCTTCAGATGGTGTTTGAAGAGCATGACAAGGCAATGGCCACAGGCAGAGATCCTGATAACCACAGTTACAACACTGCTGCCCCATAACTGGAAGCTCTATAGGGACTAAGTCCAGATAAGACAAAAATTGATCCCAGCATGCCAGTCTGTCAGTCCAGACTCCATCATTTATTTAGGTGTTCTTCTTCTCTTCCAGGCTATAGCTCATACATTTATATTCTTAAATTCTTTATGAGCAGCAGGATTAACACCTCTTTCATCAGGCTGGAAGTAAGGCTGATCCTCACTAGTTCTGATCTGTTCCCAGAACCACGAAGCTTTTAATAGTTGTATTATGAGTTGTAGTTTTCCCCAAAGAGAGAGCTGCAGCTTTTCCTGTGGTACAGCCTACAAAAACTTCAGCCTGTTTGTATCCCACCATTCCTCCATGAGAACCTTAACATCTTCATCTACTTCCTGGCCCCAAAATGACTTTCCATCAGCAGAAAGAAACTACAGATACTTGTGGATGGTTGTGGGATCACGAGGTGGTTGTCAGTACATGAGTCACAAGATCACATACCTCCTACATCCCAAACCAACTGCCAGGTTGGCAAGTTTTCTTTGTTCCAGACCATCCAAAAGAATGGATTTTAAACATCTAAAGCTGTCCTATGTGTGGCACCAAAAAGGTCCAGCAAGAGGCTGACTTGCCAGGGATGTCTGCAGACAGTCAGGGCCCAGCTTCCCTCCAGCCTTATTACCACCCAGACAAGAATAGGATCTCAGTCAAGTCTTCCACCAGCAGATTTGCCCCCAGCTGTCAATCCACATCTGGCCAGTCTTTCTGAACTTGTTTCCCAGATGCTTTTGGCAGTGGCTGCTCTTTCTCAGCATTTCATGCCAGCAGCACCCCTCTGTTAAGCATAAGAGAGTCTGAGGAGGTTATGTCAAGGGGTGCTGAACAGGAGTTGACTCTTGCTTCTGTTGGCTCCCCTTCAAGGCTGAGCAATCCCATCCTGATGTCAGCCCACCTGCACCTTAAGGAGGGGCTACTGCCAAAACCACAGATCAGGCCTCAGACTGTAACGTAAGTGTTTCCCCCAGGGTAATACTCTTAAATCCAAGGAGATAGAACAGTTCTCAAAATCCCATTTTGGGTACCAAATATGAAGAGGTCAAGGCTGTGGACCTTACCTTCTGTGCCAGATCTCCTCTCCCTAGGGAATATTTACTACATTTGACTTGGGCAGACTCCATTCCCACCCACTGCTGAGTCCCTCTCTTGCAGATGTGTGAGCTTCATGCAGCTAAAACTTACCTGGCAACATCCACCACCACCATCTTGTGTCCAGTGGGTTTCAAACTATGTGTGAGTGCTTGTACTCTGATGAAAATAATTAAAACTGATTATCTCATCATGTCATTTGCAATGGAAAGAAAGGCTGATTTTGACTTTAAGTAGTTAGATCTAATTCTGTCACAAGTTCACTGTCACTTTCCCCTCCTCAGCCCTTTGTGGTCTCTTATCTGTTAAAAATGAAAGGCTTTGAACAGGAACGGGTGAGGGTCATCTCTGCCTACACTTCCATTCCATAGCCAGTGTTGTAGAACAAATACTGATGAGGATCATGATGATAATGAGGAAAATAATAATGAGCATTGATCTCGATGGAGATGCTCCTCCATTCTACCAGGCCACTGAGATAAGAATCAGGAATCCCCTGACATAAAGGATGTGTCACACTGAAGTTTAATTAACAGCAAAGCACAACCCAAATGACACATTCCTTCCCCTCACACACTCGATTTTCATAACTGACTTTTCACAACAAAACTCCAGGGGACACTTGGAAATACAGAAGAAAGTAAAAACTGCTGCCTGGTACACTGAGAGAGTCACTCATCCATGATTCCTCTCCGGTTTTCTACATCTTGAGCAACTTCAGTGCAGTCCATGGAGAGACATCAATACAGATGAGAGGAGAATTAGGTCCAGTGTGCTTCAGGAAGACACACTTGGCACGTTATATTTCACAGCTTCTCGTGCTAATGGCCATACAGCACCCCTGATAATGGTGCCATCAGTGCCTGTCAGCTCAACATGCACCAACCACTGCTCTTTGCTGCTAAAAACAGGAGAGTGCTTGCGCCCAGTCAGAACACTTTGCACTTCTCCAGCATCATCTCCTAGCACTTTCCCAACACAAACAAATTAACCTAGGTGAACCGCTCAGGAGAGCGCCATTAGAGAAGCAGCATGAGGCCTTGCTTGCAGAGTCAGCTCCATTAGGCATCAAACCACTCTCCTGCAGTGGAGATGGGCTTGCTCCAACACCACACACCCAATCCTCCCACTGCCTGCTGCTACCTTGGCTTTGACATAACCATGCAGAAACTCCACACCAAAAAACTGCTCACTGCTGAAAACATTTATTCCATAGAATGGCTCAGGTTGGAAGAGACCTCCGAGAACATCCACTCCAACATCTCCACCATGGGCAGGGACACCTCCCATCTGGACTTGGCTGCTTAAGGCCTCACCCAGCCTGGCCTTGGACACCCCCAGGGAGGAGGCATCCACAACCTCTCTGGGCAGCCTATTCCAGGGTCCCACTACTCTCATACTGAATAGTTATATCAATGGGTTTTAAATTGTTTTTTAGCCAGATTTTTATCTCAGTCTAGGTCCCCATGAATGTGATTAGTGGAACAGGAAAGCCAAACCAAGAGGGGTGGGGAAGCTAGGACCTAGGATTTATACTGGAGCCAGTCATGACACTATGGCATAAGGAGCTCTGCACATTTATAAGGTTGCTCCTAGCTCCCATCAGGATCAGAAGAAATCAGTGCTTGAGGGAAGCTCATATAGCTGTAAATAATGAAGAAACAGAGTTTGGTATGGAAATATTTGCTTTTCAGATAGGATTTTTGATATTGCTGTTTCTGTAATATAAATAATTTTATCTTGCTTTCAAGAGCCAGACACTGAAAAGCTTTTTACCCCAATAAATGCAAAACAGGTTTTGATTGACATACCTCTCTATGACTGCTCATCCTTTGATACCACAGGCATGTGGGTTCCCTTTCTGTCAAGACTCAAGAGATCTGTCTATGAAAGAGATGAACGTGTACAATTCTTTAAAAGACTACCATGAAGTAGTTGAGGCATTTTATGGACTAAGTAGGAGGAAGTAAGGACTATCTCAAGCAATTCTATGTATTTATATCCATTACATATTAACTCATTACACATCGATCATGGAAAGAATCAATTGCTCAGATTCAATCAAGCTCCTACAGGATAAGGTCATAGACTTGTGCTATTAACTGTGATCAGCCACTTAAGAAGAGGAAACCAGCAGAACAGTTCAAAAGCCAGGTACATCTTCCACTGATAACCCATCCCATAAACATTCTCGATGGAAAAGTTCACACAAAAAAGCTGAACCAAAGCTGAAAACCACAGCTGAATTCAGAACGCAGCTACAGCACTGCACAGGAGACAGGCAGCAAATGAGTTTCAGGGTACCATCCCATGCTATAACCCAGCACTGCACAGGAGACAGGTAGCAAATGAGTTTCAGGGTACCATCCCATGCTATAACCCAGCACTGCACAGGAGACAGGTAACAAATGAGTTTCAGGGTACCATCCCATGCTATAACCCAGCACTGCACAGGAGACAGGTAGCAAATGAGTTTCAGGGTACCATCCCATGCTATAACCCAGCACTGCACAGGAGACAGGTAGCAAATGAGTTTCAGGGTACCATCCCATGCTATAACCCAGCACTGCACAGGAGACAGGTAACAAATGAGTTTCAGGGTACCATCCCATGCTATAACCCAGCACTGCACAGGAGACAGGTAGCAAATGAGTTTCAGGGTACCATCCCATGCTATAACCCAGCCAGCTCTCCTCTCCATCTCCCCAATAACGAACAGCCATTCATGATACGAGGAGGTGCAGCTGATGAAGCAAAGAGGATGAGGCTGCACAACTCGTCCCTATGTTCTGCATGTGTGGAAGCAACCCTTACTGACAGAAACCAGCACTGGGCAGCAAGGAAGTTTGGATCCTATCTCTGCTAGAAATAAATAATCATGCTTTAAAACAAAAAAAAAAAAAAAAAAAAGATAAATAAAAGGCTGAGTTTGGATAAAATCCAAGCAAGCCAATTTTGCAAATCATACCTCAGGCAGCTCACACTGCTGTAAGACAGGGATCTGTAATGTAATTGAAGTGAATAGTTTGAAGTGCACTGCTATTAGGGAATCAAAGCTCCTGTGCCTCAGCTTCAACATCTGTGAAACAGAAGTAAGTGTTTACCCACCTCACAGAGATAATAGAGTAGTTACACTGGTACTGAAATCTGATCATGTAAAAAGCACTGTGGTCTAAAAGTGCTAAATATTATTATTAGGTGCATGTTTTGGTACTCCAAAAATACAACTCATTCAAGCTCTTCTAGTCCTTTGACACTTGTAACAGGCTTCCAATGTGACTTAAAACCCCTGCTCAAAAAATAAATATCAGAATAATGAGCTTTCCTTATTTAATTCACCAAATCGGCACAATAAGCTCATGTTTAAACAAAAAATGAAAAGGAAACTTGCTGCTGTGCCAGAACAGCAGCACAATCAATTTTAATTAGCATTGCTCATTGTGGGAAATGATAAGGTATCAGTCATAGTAATTGGTGGTGTTGACAATTAGTCAAAGTCATTAACATCTCAAGACCCAGGACAAAAAAAATAGCTTGCTGAATTTTAAATATCTGGAGAAGGCTCACTTCAAAATTCTTATTTTTTTTTTTTCCAGTCTGAAAACATTGCTTAGATTCATTATTTGTTAGTTTTCCATCAGAGCACAAGAGCTGCAATAACACAACCAGTGCAAAAGTCACCGCAGCTTGATCAATAGGAGTTTTCCAAAGAGAGCTGCAGCAAGCAGGGTCCCCTCCTCTCCTCTCCTGCTGGAGCTCTGCTGGTGAGCACTGCCACATCCAAGCTTTCCACCTCTGCTCCTTTGTTTCCCTTTGCCTGTTCTGCATGCTCATTCCAGATCCTATCCCAGCAGAGACATGCATGACCAAATGGATCAGGAGATTGCTTTCAGCTTGAAGCTGGAGCAATTCTGAACCCCACAGAGTCCCATGCAAGAGGGTAAGCCCTCACAGGCACAGAGCTGGGGTTGATGCTGGCCATATAGGCAGAAGCAACAGCTACTTGCAGGCATCATGTGGACCACATCTTTTAATGACCAATATAAGCAATTCCTCAGGCTTCTTGGAAGCTCAGATGTAAGTTTATAAAGATGTGAAGGGCAGTATGGAAAGGACAGAGCCAGACTCTGCTTAGTGATGTCCAGTGACAGGACAAGGGGCACTGGGTGCAAGCTGGAGCAGAGGTGGTTCCACATGAACATAAGGAAAAACTTCTTCACTGTGAGGGTGCCAGAGCCCTGAAGCAGGCTGCCCAGAGAGGTTGTGGAGTCTGCTTCTCTGGGGACATTCCAAACTGACCTGGATGCATTCCTGTGTGACCTGCCCTGGACGATCCTGCTCTGACAGGGGGGTTGGACTGGATGATGTCTAGAGGTCCCTTCCCCCACCTTACACTCAGTGATTCTATGATGTCAAAGTCTGCAAGTCCCCAAACACAATATAGGGTACTTAAAGGCTTTGACCTGGTCTCACTTACACCTGGACAATGACCATGACCTTCCTCTGTGTGTGTGCCATCTGAATTATGCCGACAGAGGATCTGTGCTGGCAAAACAGGTCAGTGATTATACTGATTACAAACCAGTGAACAGCCCACATGGATGGCTAAGATTAGGATTGACACAAAGCTTTCTCATGTTTCAGTTAATGTGTTAATGTGTGAACATCAGGTTATTCTGCTGACCACCAAACCCACAAAGCCTCCATGAAATGGCAGATGGCTACTTGTACAACCATGTTTTAGTTCAGAATAACTGAAGACACCTGGTAAGTAGGTGCCTGAGAAAAGGAGGTGACCCACCACAAATGGTTGCATATGGCTCGCTTATGGACACAGAGGGTGCTAAAAAAGGCAGAACAAGACTACCATCAATTGAACCAAAAGCATTTAGTTAATCCCAAGAACTCCTGACCGTCCACCCTCGGAAGAAACAAATGATGGTAATACGCTGACAACAGTTTTCTGCTAGAGGAGGTTTAGTGAAAATTCAATTTATTCCACCTCCCACACCCTTCTGTACCTTTACTGTAAATAAAGATGTACATAAGTCTGCAATAGCCATCCTTCTGGTGTAAGTAGGTGTTACAGTTAAAAATAGCAGAGCTGACATGTATTACTCATTTGGCCTTCTACTCACTTTAATGTGTTTATTTGTATGGAAATTAAGCCAGGTAAAAATACCACCCCCATTCCTACTACGTGTACCTCTTACTCGGCCACACCGATTCTTCTGACCCTGGGCAATTACCACTCCCAGACAGGCGCAGCCTTTCAAGCAACAGAGGCTGCCACAAAGGAATAAATCCTGCCTGCCAGATACTGTCGAGCAGCACCACTGGCTACCTGTCAGAGAACAGAGTCTTGAAAGAAACTCCCCCTAAACCCAACTGAGATTCAAAGCAAAGCAACTCTGATTTAAATTCTCCCCTCCCCGGCCTTGCCACTGCCTCCGCAAGATAAACACCATTTTCAAGGTCAATTTCCTATGACCACTTCCTTCATTTCTCATCATTTTCTGTCCAACTTCATAGATTACCACTTAAAATTGATTTATTCTTTCCCTTTCTAGCATTACTTTGCACTTCATTTAAAAGGATGGGGGTGGATTTTTATTTCCCCCCCTGCCTCTGTTCTGTACAACAGTGCTGTCATAAGCTGAGGAAGCTCAGCTGGGTTTCAATTGAGTCAAATGAGTGCTCAGTAAAGCAGTGTGTTATAAAAGCTAAACCAAATCAAGAGGCATCTTCCAATCATTCTTCCCCCCCGTTCCTCCCTACCACTAGAAATACTGGTTTTTTAGATACTGTGTCTCCGGCTTTTATGTTGTGGAGCTTTGCTTGTAAAGAAAATGTTTTAATAGCCTCTAATAGAAAACAAAAGTTGCATTTAGGTCTACCCAGGGTCTGAGATTCCTTCTGCAGGCCGGTAGCACTCGCACTGTAGATCAGATTAAAGCTGACAGAGATGAAACTGTGCTGGCCCACATCCTTGGGCTTGCTCCAGGGCCTCTCATCTGCATTTCATCATGATGTGAGCACATGTTCCCATCATTGGTACACTCATCTGCATCACTCCGAATGTTAATCACAGGCTAACCCAATTTCTTCAGCAAATTTATTACTTACTGTTCATTAAAGTTCATAAAACCTAATGTGAGCCTGAAATAAGCAGAACAACCTTAACAAGTAGTCCATAGCTGCACAGAGATTCAGAGGTGGCAGTGTAAGCCTAAGGAGCTCCTCCTTCATAGGCAGATACCAAACCCCTTCATAGGTTCTCCAGGGGATGCAAGGGAGGAACAAAGACAACAGGGTACCAAGAGCTGTTGTAGCTCCTCAGGAAGCTCTAAAATGGGCATCCTTGTAGGAACTTGCTCATCAAAACAAACAGACATTTTTTTCCACTATCTAAATGTACTTTTCCAGTGAACAAGAAACACGAAGAATGAAGGCAGCAAAGCTGCTTTTTTCCCCTTCTGCCCTCCACAGAAGGCCTGATCTCCCTGACACTTGCAGAACACCAAGGATACAGCAGATGCTTGTCCAACAAGGCTGCTGCCATGCACAGAGATGAAGCATGGCCCCAAGTGCCTGCAGTGCCCCAGTCCACAGCTGCCGAAGAGCCTGGCAATACAAAGGGGAACTATACCAAAGTAAGAGGAGGAGTTCGGTGCAGAGCACTCACAGGGAGCAAGCACCACAAATATCAGGAGTTTTTCTGCCATCAAGTGTGAGCTTTCTTGCTGCTACCCCCAGCAGCTGAACCTGACAAGTGGCACTTTACTGCACTAACTTTTGCAGCAGCAACACGCTCAGGCAACACCAATGCACTTAAAAATAAGCATGTGCTTAAATGCTTTGCTCTGCAGGGCTCAAAGAAGCCATGGGTGTGTTTTGCCTGTTGGAAAGAGGGGATGTAATGTATTCCAACCAACAGCTAGAGTCAACATTAACATCTACCTCCCCAATGAACTCTGTGCATCCAAAATGATCTGAATTTCCTACACCAGCTCCTCAAAACCCTGCGAACACGCACACGAATCCAAGCCTCCAAAACCCCGAGTGGAAACTGCTAAAATTCTCCAAAGGACATTATGATTGAAATATTCAATCAGATGATGCTACCATCAGAATAATGAAGCCTTTGGAGGATTTGCTTCATTGAGTATAAAATAATTTTGAGAGACACTTTAAAGGAAGAATCCATGTCTGTGGGAAGAAACATGACTGACTTTTTGCCAGAAAGAGGCTTATCCTGCAAGCCAGAAAATGACACCTCTTGCTACTCCAACATCAGATTTGTTTCTAAGCTAAAATTATACGTCACAAGATGCATAAATACCATTTTTGCACAGCTGTGTAAATGTAAACACATCTGTCAAGAGAAGAAATTACAGATGTTTATTCTCCATTCCTCAACATTTCCATAACCATAGAAGGAACCCAGGCTGAAATCAGAAATTCCTTCTCTCCTTTAATTAAATCAATTTGCATTTCTATTTTTTTTTTCTTCTGCTGATTAAATAATAGAAAAGCATAGAGGCAAGGGTGGGTTTTGTGATTAAGGCACTGGACGAAGACCCAGGAGAGATGTATTCAATTCCTGGTCCTGCCTCAGCCTTCTTCTGCGACCTTGGGCTTAATCTTTCTGCGCCTCTTTCCCCCCATCTGCAGAAGAGGGATAATGTTGTTCTCACTGCCTCCGCCTCATCTATTAGACTGTAAACTCTGTAGGGAAAGAACTATCTATTACAGCTTGTATGGACAATACCCATGACAACGGGGACAGGATCAGAGTGGGACCTCCTGCTGCTCTGCCCCTTCCAACTCACAGCAGTGGCAGCAAGCCGGAACCTTTCGGGGGATGGCATCACCGCCATCCTCTTGTGAGCCATGCGCGTAGGCAAGGAGTGGAAAATAGGGTTGAAGGAAAGCAATGCCAAACTTCTCAGTGGCTGCTGTGGTCATTTTTCCATAAGGAATGCTTTTGGCTTGCTAAGTTAACTCCAAAGCGTAAGCTGGACACAGCAGTGCAGGACAGAGCAGTGATGCAGAGTCCAGGCTTGAGCTTAGCAGGGTGAGGCTTACATTCAAGTACAAAGCAAGATTGACACCCAACTTCTTATCATGTTTTGCTTTCCAGGTCTTAGTCTCACTTCATAGAGCAAGGTATCAAAGAATCCCAGCATGGTGGGGGTTAAAAGGGTCCCCTGGAGATCATCTAGTCCAACCTCCCTGCTAAACCTAGAGCAGGTTGCACAGGATCATGTTCAGGCCATCTTATACGGCATTGCATTTTCAGCAAGCAAGGCTGAGGTATGGCCTAATGAGAGTGTAAAAGCTGACTTTAATAGGGCCAAAATAACCCACAGCTCTCCATCAGGACAGGGCTGGGGGTGAAGCTTGCAGCTGAGTGATCACAAATGCAGCAAAGAGAAAACAGGAATTCATCTCAGGAAAGAGACTAGATCTTAATGGAATTATTTTAGAGCACAATAAAACACCAAGCTGTCTTCATCGCCACTATTACTCTTGCCCAGCTAGACTGCAAGCATATCACATCAAATCGACGGAAGGAAAATGAGTATCTTCAAAGGGAAACAGTTCACCACATAGCACACAGTCCAGCCACTATAATGATAAGTTTCCTGATAGTAATCACATTAAAAACCCCAGTGGTTATAAGAGACTCTATGGAATTCATCATTTTTGATAGCCTTTTTTTTTAAGTAGCACCCAAAACAGTATAATTTTGACAGAATCTTTCTAGCTCTGCTGTTTTAAAGGATTAGCAAACCATTATGTACTGGAGCATACATAATGGAATCAGCAAACAGGAATCAGCAAATTATCTTCAGTCTCCAAGAAGACTAATGTGTAATTGCCAGAAGCACCAGGGGAATTTCTGCCTTTTGTTAAAGCTTCAGGAGGTGACTGTCATCAAATTTCCTCTGCTCATTGCAGGGGGTTGGACTAGATGACCTTTAAAGATCCCTTCCAACCCAAACCATTCTTTGATTCTGTAAATTTGACAGAAATACAGAACACAAGGGTCAGTTATGGCATGAAAGGCAGGGGTTACTGTTTAATACAGTAAGACTAGTTTCACCAGTCAGAAGCTAAAGCCTGCCTAGTGATTTGCAGATGCAAGTGCTAACTGCTATTATTCAGTAGATATGGAAGAACAACAGTGAACTGCCGAATGCTCTGGACAAAGAGAGTCATGATATGCAAGATGAATTTTATGAAGCAGATTTTCTTCATGGAGCCCTTACAGTGATACAGTCTCAGTTTCATTCCATAAGCTGATAGCCATGATCAGACAGTTGACAGGCATCGTATTTCCCTAAGAAACTGCTTTGCCATTAAGAAGCCTGCACCAAACCCAAACACAATGGGGGGAGAGCAGAACACAAAGAATAGATATCATACAGAACCCAGAAATGTGGCAGTGTTACAACACTAAACCAAAGCCTGTGTGTTTACAGAATAAATAAATAATATCCATGGTATTATACCAGCAAGCCCCAGAACTGAAGTATCTCAACTGTGTGACCATCTTCAAGCCTCTAGATCCCCATTGCCTTGAACTTTTCTCACAGGTCAATGGCTTTATACATGTGGCATCGACATGCTGGAAGAAAGGCAGAGTGCCCTGTACAAAACCTCAGGAATCATGTGTCTGATCGCACTGATCCTACCGTAAGGAATTGTCTTCAAGAGAAGCAGCAAAAGGAGTACTTAAACATGGATCCCACAAGCTCTGAAAGGATTACAGGAGCACTCTTCCAGCCAGTTTCTCTAAAAGGTGGCTATTGGCACCCAGAGAGGAAAGAAAATAGCTGTAAACAGTGTACAGCCTCATGCTGCACTCAAGGCTCAATGTCTCATTCTACTGCAGGCTGTAACTTTACAAAGCTCACAGGGAAATCAAAGGGACTTAGGTCTGCACACTGCACCTGGAAGGAAACGTACACACAATCAGTTTAGCTCTTCCTGTTCTTATACTCCCTTTTAATAACTGCATTTAGATTCTGTATGTAAGGAAGGAATTGCTGATAAGAACAGCACTTGAAGATTTTTTTCTGTTTTGAAAGCCATCACAAGCCAGCGCAGCATACAGCTCTTGAAAACCACTTATCACTGTCCACCGCAAACATCCACACCTGACCTCTGCAGAACTCTCCACACTGAGGTATACAAAAGAAGATAAACAACATCAAGTGGGGTTCTCACCATAGATTAAGAGATTTCTTCTGCATAATCCCTTAGAAGGGATAAAATGTCCTAAAGTATTCTGTGGAAGGCCAGAGGCCCCTCTGAGAATGGTTCTGGAGAATTTGGAAGAGCAACAGAAACAAACACGTCTGTCCAAATCACTGTGACAGAACTAACTCGCGTTCCAGGACTTCTCTGAAAAATAAACATTCTCTGGTGTTACACTCTCTGTATTTCTACTCTTTGCAGTTTTTCACTCTAAAAATAGCCAGGAAAGATTTTGGCACTGGTATCAAACCCTACAAAAGGGCACAGATGATCGTAGAACCATAGAATGGCCTAAGCTGGAAGAGACCTTAGAGATCACAGAATCACAGAACGTTAGGGGTTGGAAGGGACATTGAAAGATCATCCAGTCCAACTCCCCTGCCAGAGCAGGATCACCTATACCAGATCACACTGGAATGTATCCAGGTGGGTTTTGAATATCACCAGAGGGAGACTCCACAACCCCCCTGGGCAGCCTGTTCCAGTGTTCTGTCGCTCTCATGGATCATCTAATCCAACCTCCCTTCCACAAGCAGGGATGCCTCTCAACTAGCCCAGGTTACGCAAGGCTCCATCCAACCTGGCCGTGGATATCTCCAGGGAGGGGGCATCACACACAATCCATTCCAGAGTATTGCCATCCCATAGTAAAGAATTTCTTCCTAAGATCCAATCTAAACCTATTCCTCTTCAACTCAAATCCATTTCCCCTTGTCCTATCAGCAGACACGTACATAAAATGTCCACATAAAAAGGATGGCAGATCCTTTCTTGTAAAGCCATGCAATATCTACTGAGAGTTGCTAATAAGAGATCATCTAAATAACTCATAGGATTTACACAACCCTGTTCCATAATGCACAATTTCTAGATGCAAAGAGCAGATTTCCCTCTGTGCCAGATTCTTAGCTGGTATCTCTTTGTCCACAATAAAACCGGAAGAGCACAAATGCTGAGGCCAACTGCTCCAGCACCCTGCAGAAATTAATGCAGCAGTCGCAGCTGCTGGAAATGTTACTGCTGGGCTACAGCAGCATCCAGAGACCCCAGTTAAAATGCATGCCTGCACTCATCAACGTATAAAACATATGGCAAAAGATACTTCTTGCATTCCCAAGTAGGGCCAGGAACCAAGAGATGTAGGCAGCAGCACAGTTACTATGGATGTAAGCAATGAAGAGGGGACAATGCTGGGGCAGGGTAGAGGTACTTGAGGTGTCTCACCGAGGGCAGTCAGAAGCTCACAAACTACACTGTGCAAGACCTGGGAAAGCACGGGGAGGCAAGAGCCATGCACAGGCAGAACAACAGGCAGTGCCTGGGGCAGGTGCCATGACAGAAATGCCTGCAGTGAGGGGAGAAGCAGCAGGATCACAGCAAAATAAACGCAGAGAAATAAACTTTCAGTAGCTTTAAAAGCTGAGATGGTGTCCAGCCTGGCAGAGAAGACTGGCCCACGTCCTCAAAAAACACTCCAGGTGAGGAGCAGGTAACAGCAGCAGCATTTGGAATGGAGTTGCACAAACATAATGCAGGGGATGAGGGCTGTTAGTCTCTTCTTTTTACCCGGTGACTGCATAGATGCTGTAATCAATCATAGCAACACTAAAAATAGCTTCAGGTGGCAGAGCGGAGGCAGCCTTTTACAGTGACTGCTACTTTCCCAACTTCCACAGCTGAAAAGATTTTGCTTGAAAGAACTGTGGAAGAGTTTTCTGTCCCACAGCCAAACCTCACCAGTCTGCTGCCATCACAGGAGGTTTGACCACTGCCATTCTGCTGCTTTAGTTCATCACTGCAGCTTTGCTGGTTAACTTTCCCCCGTCTATTTTCTGAGCAAATCACACAGGAACAGCTCCTGGCTAAGCCAGAAAACTGCATGAGGGCCTTCAAAAGCAATGCTAAAAGTAAAAAGATTGCTGAAATAAATGCAATTCCTATTAATAAACCTTTTAGACTCCTATCAGGGTGGAGAGGTCAGGTGCATGATAGAAAGCAATGCTATGTATAACACACATAACTCCTTCAAACCTCATTATGCTGCAGCAGATCTGTATTCCAGCAACATCTCAGGTGGGAAGTTGTAGCAATATTGATAAATTATATTCTGTCCACATCACTGGGGTGCCAGTAATGTTTCAAAGTGCCTGGGGCACCAGTGGGCAACTCTCATAATGTGTATACGTATAGAGAGAAATCTTGTTTTGTCTCCCTAGAGACAGTTTCTTTTCTAATGGAGTGCGGTCAGGGGGACTCTGCTTAATTCATGCATTTAACTCTTGATCTCCATCACTTCACAGCGTTTTTGTGCTAACTACAACATATAGAGACCATTAGGCAGTAAGACCAAGATTGACTTTTCTTCCTTCATGGATTATACAGAAGGAATGGGAGCAAGTCAGGCTCATTAGCATACGTTTAAAAGAGTTCATGGGGTTGGCAATAGCAGAAAGTACCCAGCAACCAGCAGAGACATTTAATTCTAAACCTTGCACATCAACATTAAAAGGAATATCTTCTGCTCCTCACTGTTATATCATTAAATGAACCAGAAGCAGCTAAACTAGGACCTCTGGAGGTGCTGACAACAGAGAGTGGTTGGCTTTTCAAGAAGGATAACATGGATTTTAATTATTGTAGCAAACTGCTGGAGTGCTTATTGCCCTTCAGCACCAGGAATTAGTGCTCAAACATGTGCCTAAAGTCTTGTGGTGCAGCCAAGCATTTGAGGAACAGGGCTGTGTGCTTCTGGAGCCTGAGGAGCGCAACTCCATCCTGGCAACACCACACCTGCCACAGCCTCTTGGCAGCTGCACCACAGTGACTTCTGGTCACAGAACCCAGGCTGCCCCATGCAAACCTCACTGCACCTGGGAAGCCAACAAGCAGTGCAGCATCTATCCAGCAACCTCAGTTTCCTCAGCCAAAGAGATCAAGCATATGCATATGCAGGAGGGTTCAACACAGATGACTGAAGACTGTCTTTCCACAGGACACCACACCTGCAGTAAGGTGGCCAAGCAGCATATCAGCCCACTCTTCATCCTCCCAGTTTGCTGCTGGGCTCACTAAGGATGCTGTGAAAACTCACCACTGCGCTCAGCATCAGCCCTTGCAGGTATTTCACAGGTCCCTCATCAGAGGGCAGGAAGCTTTTCCAGACCAGTAGGCCAAACAGGTGAGAGCAGCTTAAGTTTCAGCTACTTCACTACTATCCACCAGTACTTACAGACCAGTGATTTGGCCAGTGGCACTTGAAAGCCATTTAACGGCTCCAGGACAGACGAGGGACCAAGAATTCTCACCACAAGCAGCAAAGAACATGCAAAGGTCATAAAAACATGAGGCTTGGTATGGAAAGGGACAGCAAAAGGCTCTTTTGTGCCTGCCCTGCCCCCTGGTCCCTTTATATTTCAGCTTGGGGCTCAGAGCAGCAGCAGGGCTCTCCCATTCCAGATCAGCAGCCTGTGGAGAGCAGGTCTTTGCAGAGACAATTTAAGGCAGCAAGATAAAGTAAAGCTATTTTCACACAAACCTCCTGAATAATAGAATTTCAGCTACAGCAAAGTCTGGGGATGGGATAGGGCTTTTCTGCTTAATTCACAGAGAATTTGCATTCTGCCACTCGACTTCCCCCCTCCCCACATACACCCACTGAAAAACGGGAAGCCTTTCTCTGGAGGATTTAAGCCCGCAGAAGGCAGGCTCTGGGTACACGCCACGGGGCGGGGGGAGAGGCAGGGTAGCACAGCAGGCCCACACGTGCCTCTGCTGCAAATCTCCTCCTTGCCTGGAATGTTGAAAAAATGTCAGATCTCAAGGAGCATATGTTACAAGTGCCCCTGAGCAGTCACAGAACACTACATTTACAAACAGAGAAAAACCAATTTGAATCACTCGGAACATTTGCATGCGGCGTCTGTAGGATATTATAGAATCAAGATTAATATGCACATGGAAGCGGGGCGGGGGGAGGTGATGCAGGCAGGGTGAGCCAGCTCCACGTCCAGGGAGCAGCGAGGGAGGGTGTGTGTGGAAATGGGAATCCTTCACAAAAACCTCCTTGGGGACAGAAGCTGGTAAAGGCCATCTGAAATTAGATCTCAATCTGGTGGTTGGCAGAGATCACGCTTGGCTTCAGCAGCTCACAGGGATATTGTTGTGCCTCCTCTCAAACACCCCCCAAAACCAGAGACATTCACCTCTCAGCTTTATCATTGCCTTTGAACTTGACTTCTTCACGAATAAAGTGCAAAACAGGAGAGAGGCAAAGCTACCCCAGACATCTTTTGAAGCTCATTTAATGCAGTTATTGTCTATAACAAAACATTCAGGGGTACTTTAAGTGCAAACTGTAACAAAAGGCCTTGGCGATGTCCTGCTTGCCAACAAAATCGTACTGGATTCATCCTTGCTAAGTGGTGGTTACCATGCTAGAGCTCAGGAGCTAGGGCTTTTGAAGCATAAGGCTTCAGTATATCAGGTAAATAAGCTGGAGAGGCGATAAGCCACTCTCTGAAAACCTTTCAATAATCACAGTGATATATGTCTTGAATTCACACTCCTTTCGGATTTTCCCAGCTCTTTAATGACAGAAAAGAAGATCCCCATTTCAGAAATACTCGGTGTCCTCTATTGTCTGTCTCAAGCTTAAAAAATAATTAAGTTTATTCTCCTGCTAGCCTGTTATCAGGTCACTGCAAGATGCTAAGAGATCAGTATGCCATGGTAAGAAATATTTCTGTCTATTTAACCCACTAATTCAATCTCAGTAAAGAATGAAACCCATGAAGTATCTATTTATAAAGTAAATACAGCAAGCAGAAATCAAATATTGGGTCTGTTTCAGGCCATTAGCTGAGAGGATGCTGGGAAGGTAATAGCCACAATTCCTACAGCATTCAAAAGGAGTGGTTTGTTCCTACTGTTTGCATTTTTCTCCACGGACACAAGCATCGTCCTGAAAACATTACAGAGTGAACAGGAGGAGAAGCACCTCAGCTGGAGGAGAAGCACCTCAAGTGCCATCTGAGAAGACACTGGAAGCCTATGCAAGTCCAGGCACTGTGCATAACAGGACACACTGACCTTCTCCTCGCACCATGAAGGTAAAAAAAAAATCAGACATCAAATGGTGATGCACTTGGCATTCAGGCAGTTATTGCTGCCTGTCAACAGCTGTTTCAATATTTTCTTCTGTGAATGCAGCTCTATGGATGGCAGTTTCCAGAAAAGGTACTCATTCTCCTTGGAATGTTTCAGGTATTAGCAACAAAAGCTGGTGGCTCCTAAACTGAAGTGTTTTCAACTCAGCCATCCTCTCTCAGTGTCTCTGTGGGGAGAGTTTAATTGGATTACTACATAGAGATTATTTTCTAGTACACCATAGAGACTGCGAAGTACCTTCTCTTGTCAGGCTGATGGGGGACTCCAGCACCCCATGAGAGGACAGTCCTGGCACACAGAACACCATGTGGACATTCTAGTGATGCTCAGGAAGCATCACCAAGGCACCTACCAACATTTTGGAGAATAATTTAAAAGTCCCCAGGTTTTAGCACTTAGCACTTGCCAAAGCAGCCCATTACATCCCTTCTCCAACCTCTAACATGCAGTATTGAACCAACTCCAGCCCACCTTTCTGCACATCCAGCAGAAATCCTGGATTCTCGACATCCATTCATCACACAAATTAGTGCGGAAGTTTCGAGTGCCAAACTAATACAGCTTGAGAGTGCAATTAAAACTGCATTTAATTCTACTAATATTTCACAAAGAACATTTTCACAAATAGTAACTCCTTTCCAAAAGAAGGAAAGAAAGAAAAAACACTAAAAATCACAGATTCAACATCACAAGTGCCTTAAATAAAGGGAATTGCTATTGATCTCTGGGTATCCTAAATTCAGTAAAATACTGCAGCAAAATTGTTTTCTAATGAAACAGTAATTTAAATGCCATTAATTTTAAATTTGCTATTCCCTTTTTTACTACTGTGTTCCCTAAATTAAGGGCCTTAATGTCTCCTATGTCATTTAGGGATTTGATGGGTTTGATCCAGATTTAAAGGTTCAGGAGCAGTTTTGTATGGAGTTTCTCACAGAGTCTCCCAGGAGCCATTAAACTTCTGTCAGAATACATAGAATACACCAGGTTGGAAGAGACCTTCAAGATCATCGCGTCCAACCCATCAACCAATCCAACACCACCCAAACAACTAACCCACAGCACCAAGCACGCCATCAAGTCTTCTCCTGAAAACCTACAGTGATGGCGACTCCACCACCTCCCCAGGCAGCCCATTCCAATGGGCAATCACTCTTTCTGTATAGAACTTTTTCCTAACATCCAGCCTGAACCTCCCCTGGCGCAGCCTGAGACTGTGTCCTCTTGTTCTGGTACTGGCTGCCTGGGAGAAGAGACCAACATCCGTCTGTCTACAACCTCCCTTCAGGTAGTTGTAGAGAGTAATAAGGTCACCCCTGAGTCTCCTCTTCTCCAGGCTAAAGAAGCAGGGTGCAAGCTAATGGTAGTTGCCAAATAAGTCCATGTCTTTAAACTGGGGAAGAAACCTCAATATTTTCCATTTCTCACCAACCAACTCCTATTTCTCCCTGTCCATGGCAGAGCAGTGCACCTGAGGAAGTTTCTTATGGGATGATTTCTGACCCCAAGCACATTTCAATATGAGATATTTATTATTTTCTAATGCCAGCCATGAAAAATAGAGTAGGTTAAATCACAAAAGCCTGGCCATCACAAATAAGATGTTAAAGCTGACTTACGTGATGCTTACTAATTTCTTGGAGTCCTTGGCAGAAGGTAGGCTGCAATACCAGCGATGGATGAACACCTGGAAGGCAGGTTAGTGATACCAGCCTTTCCCACTCTCCAGTTCAAATCACCATACTGAATATACTGCAGGATTTGTTACATCCCCCCCCGGGTAAACCCTCACATACTTCAGCTGCATGGGACAGGCACAAACCTATCAGAGGTTCATGACTGTCCTACAAGAAGAACATTAATTTCAGTTAGTAGCACATAAGGACACGTGGCTTGCAAACCATGTGGGACAGATGTCCAAAGGTAGGCAGAAGTGAATCCTAATGTCATTTCCTAGGGTGAATTTTTAACATAGTGGTGCACTCCTCTGTGACTAGCACAGTTTGTGTCACAACTTCAAAGTACTAAAGTTATTGTTGTTTCCCCACATACGAGGATCTGCCCTTAATTGTCCACATAGAACATTTAAATAGTGCAATGTGGGGCTGAATTCTTCATTTAAGTGGTTTGTGTCTTTATTGGGTAATCTCTTACATGTGCTTCATTATATCAATAACAGTAGGAAATTATTGATTTTTCTAAAGCCATTAAGTTCAATTAGCTTTACAATTCAAATGGAAAAATGGCAAATTACCTTCATTTGATGATAAAAACAGTAAGAGGAGGGGAAAAAAAGGATACATCCTAATTTGTGAAGTATGTGAGCAAAGTGGTAAAGGTAAAGCAAACAAATGAATATTAGCATAACGTCTCTAATCAGCACTGTTCAGCATTTAAACCCAGCATCATTATGCTTACTGGACTGTGTAGCTATAAGTAGTTGTGATGTTGTTTACCCACTTAATCTTGTGAATAAATTAAAGCAGAATAAATAATAAACAATAGGAAAAAGGCTGGAAAATCATTTGGAACAAATTAATCTTCTGCTTAGCCGCAGCTTACGGGACACACGTGGTACCCCAAAAGTTGTTGAAGACTGAAACATTGTGAAGTTTGAAACATTGACCCTAACCTCTCCAGGCTCTTGGGAGACAAATCTAGGTAGGTCCCACCACATGTTCTACTCCCAGCCCAACCCCAACGCTACTGTCTGCCAAGGGCAGGAAAGACCCCAGGATATTGCTGCATGGTATTAGGGTAGGTTTGTCCTCCCCATAAAAGAACAGTTAAAATGTTTTTTTCCATTTTTGTGATAATTTCCTAGACTCATGGAATGGTTTGGGTTGGAAAGGATCTCTAAAGGTCATCCAGTCCACCCCCTCTCCACTCAGCAGGAACATCTTCAACTAGATCAGGCAGCTCAGAGATCCATCCAACCTGACTTGGAATGTTGCCAGGCATGGGGCATCTACCACCTCTCCGGGCGGCCTGGGCCACTGGTTTACCACCTCCAGTGTAAAAAATGTCTTCTTTCATCCAGCCTAAATCTCTCCTCTTTTAGTTTAAGACCATTATCCCCTGTCCTGCCCTTCTTAGAGGCCCTTAGTTTGCCCTCCTGTTTCTAACAACCCCTTAAAAGTACTGGAAGACCTCAAAAAGGTCTCCCTGAAGCCTTCTGCTCCAGGCTAAACAACTCCAACCATCTCAGTCTGTCCTCACAGCAGAGGCATTCCAGCCCTCGGATCATTTTTAGTTACCTTCTCTAGACTCACTCCAACAGGTCCACATCTTTCTTGTGCTGATGACCCCAGAGCCGGAGACAGCACTGCAGGTGAGGTCTCACCAGAGCAGAGAAGAACATGTGACCTGCTGGCCACAATTTATCTCATCAGAAAGCCTTTGGTTAAGTTTTGGGGTTTTTTTAATCAGTTTCCTAGGTTTCTATTCATTCAACCCATTTACTCCAAGCTTTTGGATCAGTAGAGTTCTGGTGGTTTCTGTAGAAATCAAGCTCAATAATCCAATCCAGCTTCTGTTAGAGCCCAGAGCTATACAGACACATGAATTACAAACTGAAAGCCTGATTTTAAAACCCATTAAAAGCATATGGTAGCAATCAACCAATATATAAGCCACCTGATCTAGAGTGGATTTTACTTATTAATTTTACAGGAAGGTAATATTTTTGCTGCTGTGCTCAAATACTACATGAAAACCTAAGCAGAAATATGATAAATTAAATAGTAAAATAAAGCTGAGTGTGTAGTGAACAAAATAACCTTTTCTAACATCTACCTCTAAATTAGTATTTTAAAAATTTACTGGAAAACCACAGCAAAAATTTGCAAATTAATGGCAGTTATTGTACTTGGAGGATGACATTCAAAGCTTTTAGTTGCCTTTTTTTCCCCTCCCCAGTGCAAATCATAATTGGTTCTTTCTGTTTCCTGCAGCACCAAAGGGAGCTCTCCATCAAGCTTTGGGCTGCTGTCCCAAATGCAGATTCTCCAAGGAGAGCTTCCTTCCACCCAGCTGGACTTGCACATGCTTTGTATGAAGTCCAGGGAGGGATTTCACACTGAACCATAAGCTGTCTGCCATGAGAATATACAAACAAATGTTTTGACTGACTGATTGACCAGACAAGATTGATAGCACTGCTGCATTTTCTAGACTACCTGCTAGGAGGTACTGTGCACCTGGGAGGATTGGTACTAGGATTTGTAAAGCCTCCATGAAAGCTCTTGTGTGATGCTGCCTTTCTGCTTAATACCGTTTCAGTTCCCAGCCATGCCCAGACTATTGATTTCTGCAGTGACTGCAATCAGTCATAATGAGGAACAAGAAAGAAACCATCCATCCAGACATAAACCCACAATCAGATATTATCTGGGGCTCAGTGCTGATTTAATTTCTACCGACCCAGTTGTTAGGGTTGGCTAGAGGTTTTGTTGGGGACTAAGAGTTCACTTTGTGCCCAACAGTAATCTTGGCATTATTACTGCATTCATCATCTTTGAGGCACTCTACAAAAAGAGTAAGAAAACATTTTTTTACTTATTTTCACATGTTGAAGCTCTTATTTTACCTTTGAGTTGATTTTATTAATCATAAGAAAGTGTCTAGTCATTTCCTTATCAAATATCACACTAGCCAATTTTTGGCTCAGTAATTCATCTTTAACATTACACCCCCTGCCCCCTATGACTTCCTCCTTTCCACTTCACAGCCAGCTGCAATGAACTTTACTGCCTAACACTCTAAACTACAGACATGTCCATCTTCCACATGAGGAATATAAACACTGCAATTATGTATTCCCAAAGATTTCCACCACCTTCCTCTGAAGAAGTGAAGAGGATGCGCATGGTTTCACCTCATCTTTGCTTTTTGTCCTCTGCTCTTCCCCCATTTTTGTGCCCAGACATGTCTGTAAATTGCTTCATTTTAGCCCCACAACACTTTAAATGATCTGTGAAGCTGTTTCCTGGGATCTGGCTTAGTAGCACAAGAAGATCTACATTTCAACATTGGTACAAAAGAAAATAATCCATTTTCTAAATGGAAGAAGAGAGGTAAGGACATTGTATAAGTGGATTGAGACCAAGCTCTTGAGAGAGTACCACCATTTCATTCAAATATTCCCACCTGCAGTGTGGGAATGTTCCCAGTGGCTGTTCCTGACTCAAGATGTAGCTTTTAGTCTTCAATAGTCACAGGCTCTCACATTGTCATCTCTGGGAAAGGCTTTCCTCCAGCTCTGTGTTTTTAGGACACTAATGTGAAATGATGACCAGATTCAAGACATTAATGGCTTTGTTATCTTCTAACAGCTTTGTCCCTGTTTTTCACAGTAATCCAGGATCTTGGCCCAGGGTATTTAAAAGACTACCCTAAAGAAGTCTGAGACAAAAACAGAGCACCAGGCTGCTTTCTGCCTACCAAAATCCATCTGCGACTCAACATCTCATTTAAAAAGTCTGTGAGCTACACAGAATGACTCTGCAGACTGCATGTGCCCACAGGTCATCCTTTGGGAACTCTTGCTGCACAATGAGTTAAAGCTTACCCAGGCAGAAGGCAGATGTTCTTGAAGGCAAGCATAAGGCTGTGGAATCAAGTGCAAAGCTTCGGAGAAAATTCACACCCAGCCACCGTGAATGCAGGATATGAGCCTTGATTCTCCCTGCTTTAACTTCAGCACACAGAAACCGATGCATTAGAAACCCCAAAGAAGCTCATTCTGCCTCAGAATGGCAGAATGAGGCAGAATAGTGTGGAAAAGCCTTCCACAATAACAAACCCAACCAAACACAAATGCTATTAAAATAAACCTCTCCACTGCTCACACTCTTCCTGGGGAGAGATTGCAGAATAAACACTGTGTCATGGATGCTGGCTCCACTGCATGCCACACTACAGGACAGCACTCTCGTGACAGGGATGAAAACAGCCTCAGACCAACAGAAAACAAACTAGGGCAGAAATCAAGAAGCATCCCAGGCTGAAGCTTCTCGCCCAAGGCTGCCTCTCATTAAAACTATGCAAAAAATGTCACTTCAACATAAAGCTAAATGCAACTCAGCACTATTGACTCAGCTCTGTGAGGGCTTTTTCTAAGCCTGGCACCGGAGGGAAACCTTCTAGTGCTCCCATAGATGAGCTGAGCTAGGTCTTTAGAAAGCCCCTAGCTGGGGGATTCTGCAGAGTTATCATGAACTTTATTTGCTCTTTACTATAAGATGATCCTCTTGTGCAAAGCACATCTGCAGCTCTCATCTATGAAGTCTTTTTAGCAATCATTCAATCATTTTGCTTCACTTCCCCAGTATGGTCATGCTATTGATTTCTTTCTTGACTAATGCAATCATTACCAATGAGAGAATAACAAAGCATGTATCCCAGATTCCAAACCTGCAATCAGATCTCTTCTAGGCTTCACCATTGATTTAATTTCTAGTAAAAACTTCCAATCTTTACTGCTGAAGAGTGTGGCTTTTGGAGATGTCAGGGAAATAGTCTTCATTTAACATTCTGAAAGAGGCTGTGCATGACAATTGATTTCCAGGTGTTAAGTTATAATGTTGAAATCAAAGGTATCTCTTTACAAAGCCCAATGGGAAATTCTAACTCTCAGTGGGAAACAGGCCAACACTAAATGTGTTTATAACCACTAGCATATTTATTTCTCATTCAACTGGTACATGCATTTCTGGTTACTTCTTGATTTCATCTTTGATACTTTCAATCACATTTTCAAGAATACAGCCCTCTTCATGAAGAGATGAGGATGATCAGCGGACCTGAGCATCTCCCCTGTGAAGAAAGACTGGGAGCCCTGGGGCTGTTTAGTCTGGAGAAGAAAAGACTGAGAGGGGATCTGATTAATAGCTAGCAATAGCTGAGAGGTGGGTGTCAAGTGGAGGGGGCCAAGATCTTTTCAGCGGTGCACAGTAATAAGACAAAGGAACAATGAATCATAAAATCAATAAGGTTGGAAAAGACCTCAGAGATCATCAAGTCCAACCTATCACCCAACACCTCATGACTAACTAAGCCATGGCTTCAAGTGTCATGTTCAATCCCCTCTTGAACACCTCCAGGGACAGTGACTCCACCACCTCCCTGTACAGCACATTCCAACAGCCAATCTCTCTTTCAAGGAAGAGCTTCTTCCTCACCTCAAGCCTAAATTTTCCCTGGTGCAGCTTGAGACTGTGTCCTCTTGTTCTGGTGCTGGTTGCCTGGGAGAAGAGACCAACCCCCACCTGGCTACAACCTCCCTTCAGGGAGTTGTAGACAGCAAGAAGGTCTACCCTGAGCCTTCTCCTCTCCAGGCTAAACAACCCCAGCTCCCTCAGCCTCTCCTCACAGGGCTTGTGCTCAAGGCCTCTCCCCAGCCTCGCTGTGCTTCTCTGGACACGTTCAAGTGTCTCAATGTCCTTCTTAAACTGAGGGGCCCAGAACTGGACACAGGACTCAAGGTGTGGCCTAACCAGTGCTGAGTACAGGGGCATAATGACCTCCCTGCTCCTGCTGAACACGCTATTCCTGATGCAGGCCAGGATGGATACAAACTTGAACATAGAAGATTTTACCTCAGCATGAAGAGAAACTTCTTTACAGTGAGGGTGATGGAGCACTGGAACAGGCTGCCCAGAGAGATTGTGGAGTCTCCTTCTCTGGAGACTTTCAAAACCTGTCTGGATACAGCCCTGTGCAGACAACCCTAGGTGATCCTCCTTTGGCAGGGGTGTTGGACTTGATCTCTGGAGGTCCTTTCCAACCTCTAACATTCTGTGATTCATTAGGACAAACACTGACATGCAGTCTGATATTTGTCATGCAATTACTGTATGTACTGTAGGAAGGAAGGGAGAAATTGTGGTTAAAAAAAAGTGAGCAAAGACTTGTGACCGTTTGAGGCTGTGCCTTTAAGGAAGGGGCACTCTGGCTAAATGTTTGTAAACATTCTGTATTCTAAACGAATTTCATTGGTGGATTATGGGGGAGTGAGATCTTAAGTCCCGGAGTGGCTGGAACTTTCATTTAGTTTCGCTTCCTTTCACCTCCCTTCTAGCTGACCGCTTCTGGCCAAATAACAGATAAGAACTAACCCTCCTGTACTTAGGCCTTTGTCTGCCTTGCTAATGCCCCTTTGCTCTTTCTACTCCTCTTTGGGGAAGAAGGGAGGTAGGGGGGTGAAGGAGGTACAGGGGGAGGCCCCCTCTGCTAGGGGGTCCTATTCCTGTTTTGTTTCTTTGCTGTATATTTCTGTATATATTGTAAATTCTGTATATTTGTGTACATAAATTCCCTGCTGAGCATTTTCCCTTTGCTCTACCGGCTGGGCTAGTTGTGGTTTTTTTCCTTACTTCTTAGTGGGGGAGGGAAAGCTGGGCCTTTCCTTTCAACCCACCACAGACTTCATGTATTTTGGGACCTTTCCCACACACAAAACACCAATCCTCTTGGAGCAACACCTTGGTATGTGCAAATTGGGATTCTGTTAGACCTACAAGGGCCACCTTTCACTTGTCACACATATATACATTTATATACATAAATACAAGATAAGTAGGTGTTTCACAGAAGCCTGCCTTCCAGATAGCAGCATTCCACCTTAGTGTTGTACAGCACACACTGCAGCTCTGGGGCTTAGCTTTTCTCCTATGGAAATTGTTCGTAGTGAATTCTAAATCAGTGTGGTCCCCTCCAACAGAGCGTGATGTTCAGTTGTTAAGAATCCACAGGAATACCTTTTCCTTGAGTGTTTATATGATTTTTGACTGGGAAAAAACAAAACCAAACACCCAAAAAAAACCAACACCAAAGAAAAAGAAGTTACAAGAAGTCACCCTTCTGCTGAAGAACTGAAATAGCCTGAACAAGTAATAGCCCCTCTTTAGCCATTATTAATTAACTACCTAAAATATAGTACAAGTGTTCATCCACTTCCATATATGCACAGGGGGCCTGAACTTTTAAGAACATGGTTATGTGAAAACAGAGGGCTACTGGAACAAAAACATCAAGAACAGAGAACCACTGCACAAAGAGGAGCACTCAGAAGTTCCTGAGGGAGCTGAAGAGAAGAAATAACAAGCAGATGTATTAAAATGCAAGCAAATTCTGCAGATGCTGTGATAAACTATCCTGTAAAGTACATCAACAGCTAAAAAAAAGCAACGATTGCTCTCTGCACAGGGACCAAAGTTCATGCACTCTGAGTCACACTGATGTAGGTCCCATCCAATACAGCATTTTCTGATGTCACAGCAGGGTGCCTACTTGGGAGAAGCAGCAGTGTTTCTCCCTTATTTTTATTTTTGATAAGCAGGGCAGGCTGAATTTGCTATTGCTCCACAGAAGCCTGAGTGTTATTCTGAAAGCAGTGCTCTGGTTCAAGCACAAAGCACCGAGCCTGATGAAAGGGTTGCTGAGTGACATCCTTTGGCCTGCACTATGCAGGAGGCAGGGCTCGATGATCATCATCTAACCTCATCTGGCTTTCACCATCTGTGAAGCTGTGAAGCGTAGCCTGAAAGACCCAGAGTTTCTGAACATTGGTAAGGTCTAATTGTATCTGTAGCCACCCTAGCATGACAGCTGCACATGCTAGAAGAATAGCCAAATCTAAAATAAAATGTGCTTCTCATGACACTCTCCCAAAGGCCCTCACTTGAAGGGCAGTCCCACTGCAAATGTAACAGAGCTGGTGGCTTGGTTTCAGCACCAGTATACACCAGTCTTTTTCACGCCTGGTTTATATAGGCGGAGAAAAGCCAGTAGATCCTAAGGTATCTCTTCCATTGAATCAACCACAATCACCGTCAGCCAAAACCCATTTAACATTATAGATGATGTAATTCCACTGGGATGCAGTTAAAATGAGTCCAAACTCACTCTCCCTAGAGGAATGCAATTTATCTGGGCTTACAGCTGTTGCTTTCAGAGGATAAGATTATAAAATTATCCTATTAGGAGATAGGGGTGGCCAGAGCAACAGAGTCACACTGATGTCCCGGCAAGCGCTCTAACCGCAAATGTGATTTGGGGGGAATGAGCCCTGCAGGACCTCTGCAAATTTCAATGTGCCTGCCTAAAAGGCTTGGCTTCTCCAAGCACTGGGAATTGGGAAGGGAGCCCACTGCATGACCAAGCATTTCCATGAGAATCAATAGTAAAATGGGCAGAGGAGGAATGTAATGGAACTCGGTAGGACAGAATTATATCCCCACGCTGCTCCTCTGTGAACGTAACCATTCCAGAGGGCTGGTGCAGACCCTTACACCTCCACAGCCCCTGAGCACATTGACAATTCCCAGCAGGTATGGATTTACTGCCTATTATTCATTCCTCCTTAGTAATAATATCAATTTAGCTGTTAGTTTTTGTTTTGATTCAGTGCTTAGGAATCAGCGGGGCGATAAAGCTATTTAAATGGAAATACTATTCAAATACACAATCACCTGATTGGAACACGAACAGCTCCTGCTCCCGAACATTCCTCATATAATAGCTGCTTTTTCCCTCATTAAATACAGAAATCTGATTAACATTTAGATCACACGTGCTTTACTTACAGCAATTAGGACCAGATACCAGAGTTTTGTTAAACTATGTGGGATTTTTATGCTTTATCATGAAGGAATGAACAAAGAGGCTCCCTAACACTACATCTGGTCCTTTCTACCACTTCTGTACACGTGAGCTGTTAAGGACAAATGTTAACTTTAAAGAGAAGTCTGCAGGGACAAACTTACTGAGAAAAAAAATAAAAATAAAATTGGACACTTGCATGAACTCATCTTTGTAATGTAGCATGATGATTGGTAACACTATAATTCTATGTATGTGCTGGCAACACCCAATTAAACAGTCTAAGGGGTTACAGCAACTACAAATTAGAAAATAGCTCCTAGGAAAAAAAACCAAACCCAACAAACCCGCATGGCTATGGCCTGAAAATGAAAACCCTTTTTGTTCTGATCACAAAATGACAGTAATCTGCAATTCATAAGGTTCAATTCAAGTGAGAAAGGATCAAATCTCAGTTGTTCTAAAAGCTTCAGAAACATAACTGAAGAGGTAATTTAAGATGTCCACCACAGTATTTTTCTGAAGCCACGCTGTCACCTACTTCACAAGTTGTCATTTTGCTCAATGAATGCGAAACGCAAGAGCTCAGCCCTTTAAAATATGAAGCACGACCAGAATTGAACAGTTAAATTAAACAAATGAAGCCTTATCTTAGGAATCCCCAAGCACATTAACATTTTCTGCATCAGCCTGCTCTGACTGGTCCCGAAAGAGATCAAATAATTTTAATGAAGTATTTTCCAAAATGCAATTCCACCCAAATGAGCAGGATGGAGATATGTTTCCCAGACAGGTCCTGGCACTGCTTGTTTCCCATGGCCCAGGCTGTGGGTCCAGTGTTTGGCCCCATCAGAGGCTCAATAGATCAGATGTTTTTTCACAGAGCACATCACCCTCAATGACACAGCAAACCTGACAGCTTCAGAAAGGCAGCCACCCATTTCCATGCAGAGACCTCACAGCCCCATTGATTCAGAGGGCAGATTACTATTTCTAACAGTAATTGACTTCTCCAGGCAGTGATCTCTTGGGTTTCCTGGGGTCTTGGAGACTGGAGACCCCAGCCAGGTGGCTACAAGCACCTGTGCAGAGCAGCTGCACAACAAAGGTACAGCAAGTCCAGTGTATCCCACGTCAAGAGTCTTTGCTGGTTCAGCATAAAGCTGATCTACACCACAGAGCAGATCTGCCCCCAATTACACATGATGACTGGGTGCACACGTGCAATAGATGAGATACAAGACATGCAGGACTTGCATAGACAGCTCCTGGCTGGCTGGGTTTTGATGCACATGCCAATGGCAAAAGCAGAGTCACTAATGACGCTGCCAAGCGGTTTGGCTCCTGTGGAGGTCACCACAAACACAGTTTGTGCCATGCTTGCTCCTTGCCAGTGTTGCTCAAACCGGGCGGAAAGTTCTTCCGCGTTTGCTTTCTTCTGATGTGCCTCTGCAACCCCCCCAGCAGCTGGAACACACAAAATGCTGCTTTCCACATATTCATAAGGGAAGTGAGCACGCATGCGTGTGAGGAGGAACAGATCTTCTCTCCACAACATACAAAGCCAAGCTTGAAAACAATTCAAATCCATTTTCTCTCTTCATGGCTCACCTTTCATCTTTTATTCAAGCGTTTCCTCAGGTCAAGGTTGAACCGACTTAAGCAAAGGACTCAGAGTCCTTTGAAAAGGCCTGTGAGTACAATCTTGTGTTTGCATTTAATTAATCAGCTGAAGCTCTCCAATCTCTACTATTATCTTTTTAATAGACCAGCACCCTGAAGGCTTTTGCGGAGAGCATCGTGGCCCGTGGGGCGTGCTGATGCAAACCGCCCCCAGCCACAATTCCCAGACTGTGGCGACTCTAGGCAGCATGAGCCATGCAAACAAAAGAGCTCAAAATTTGGGACTCTAAATATTAATTGATGGTAAACAGAGTAAGATTTAGTGGCAGTGATTAGCTTCCCCAGTTGCTTTACGGGTAATGCTGCTGTTGGTTAATGAACTGTGTCTTTTCCTCTTTTTTTTTGTTCCTCCTCGTGCTGCAGATGTCCAGTGTGGAAGAGCTGTTCCTCAGACAGCTCCCAGATGAACAGCCTGGTAGATGTCTAACTTCCCACGCAGTCTGTATTCCTCAGACACTAATTAGTGATATTTTGGGAGCTGTGAATGATGGAAGAGTCTCCCTCTATTTTGTTTTGTTTGGTTGTTTTGTTTGAGAGATGTTAATAACCTAAATCAGGCCTGTTCTTCCAATTGCTTTCCACACCACCAAGCTGATGCCACCAAAACGGGCCTGAAAGGCTGAGAGAAGGTGCTTTGTGGTAGCCTCCTGGACAGGGGTAAGCTACAGCTTCTATTTCTTAACAAGAAAAAGTAGAAAACTAGGAAACATTCAGAAAGACATAAGTAAGATGCAAGCTTTTTGATTTGCATGCTTTACTACCTGCATCTCAAAGGCTGCTAACAGCAGCTTCTGGCATGGGTGAAAAGTGCCAGTGAGTCATTGTGCTCCCCACTAAGGCAAGTATTGATTTATAAGGGGACCAGCAGCGCTCCCCTTAGCACCTCTTGTGGCACACAGAGATCTTACAGCTGAGACTGTGAACAAGAGAAGAAATTATCTTCATAAATAATAATCAATCCCACTCTATGAAAAAATATGGGTTGGGAAGACAGTAAATATTTTCTTTGTCAGAGCTGCAGTTCTGTAGGTGATAAAGCCTGAATGAACTACTAGAACATCCCACCTGATCTTCCCCAGATTAGACACGAGACTTGAAAACAGTTGCTGATGGAGAGTGTCACATCCTGTGGCAATGATTTCAATTATCCTCCCTATTTAAAAGTGGGCCTTGTTTCTGTTTTGCAGGATATCATGTTCTCTGGGGACCATTGGCAGGATCAAGCATTATTGCCCATGGGCAAGCGGACACCCTTAGGAACAGAGCTTATGTTCTTCCTCCTGCCTTTTCTGCTGTTCCTTTGGGCTCCCCAGGCTCTAGGGGGGTCATGGTTATTCTTTGCCAGAGGCGATTGCTGGCCTTGCTTATGCTCACAGCCAACTTTGATACCATGTCTGTCACACCTGCAGACAGTGTGCATCTTCCCACAGACTACAGGATAGGACTTTACCAATTTAGATGGCAGAGGGGAAGAAGCAAGACAAATGTTAGTTGAGTTGTATTAGGTCACTATCAGTTATTTTCCTAGCAAACCACACTCAGTCTCTTGACATCTTCAGAAAATGTTGCATGTAGTTTGCTGCTGTCACATAAAGCATCCTCTTGTCTTGACAGCAGTCAGCCAAAAACCTCTCCTGCATCCAAGGCTTTGGGCAGCCCTCAGGGAGGGCTTTTTCCCCTCACCAGCCCAATCTCAAGTCCCCTTTTTTTTCCTCCCTAGTAACCAAGCTATTTAGTAAAACAAAGAGGCTAAAGGAGATTGTCTCCAGTTCTGCTATTCCTCATCCATCACTACAATGGTAGGCATGCTACAAATACCTGCAAAATATGTTCTTCTGAGCCAGTTTACATTGCCCCACAAAGGTCCCTTCTTCTCTCCAAGAACTAAGGAATGAGATGATCAGCAGATTGCTAAAAGCAGGGGGAAAAGATACCCCAAATCCAGCCTCCGAGAACTGATCTCCCAACTGTCATTTATGAGCCAAGATTTGAACTACTATCGAGCAGCTGCTGAATTTGGGATCTAGCTTCCCTGAGGCACTGCAAGGCCTCACTGTGGTACCCCACACCTCATCTCTGCTGCCATCCCCAGAAGCCAAGAGGAATCCAGGCTCTTCCAGAATGAGTCCTAGCATCTAACTGTGTGAAATCAATAGGCACTTAGAGTAATTTTCTGTAACAATAGCACATCACATGACAAACGAATCAGTTCAGTGGAAGAGATGACTTCTTTATTGCTACATCCAATTTATCATTTAGTCTCTCCACAGAATGGATTCAAAACAAACACATGTGCATTTATGAGAAAGCTTCCAAGAGAATCAGCAGCAGCTAAAAGATGTAAACATTCATGTTGGAGTTTTTTTAACTCTGATGCCCCCCCTCTTCTCTTCTGCTTGCCAGAAACCAAATGGTTTGACTATGGCTGCCTTATCCTCAAAGAGGGGAAAAAAGACAACTTCTTAGCCTGAATGAAATCCAAACTTGAGATCAATTATCAGCAAAGACAAATGCTTCTGTCACTTCCATGAGTTGGAAAAAAAACCCAACAAATCAAAGCAACTTTGATTCCTGACTTGTCTCCACAGCTTTCTAACTCCTGGGAAAGCCATCAGCTAACACCTGCCTGTGCTCTGTACTTTTCCCCCTCATTAGCACTGCCAGCTAAGGGCACAGCCAGCACTCTTTCAGTAGGAGAGCCTGGAGCCTTCATTGTGTGCTCACCACATGAAAAAGTCCTCCTCCGAAGAGGACTCAAGAGGGAGGCTCAGGCTGCAGCTCCTCCTGCTCCAGCTCTTCTTTTTTCAGTCACGCTTGAGCAGAAAAGAAAAAGTGAAACTGGCTCCAACATTTAAGAAAAAAACCAACCACCAAACGTAAATAAGAGCTCGAGAGAGGGGCAAGGGCTGTGAATGCTGCAGGAAAAGACAACAGAGAACCTGCCTCGGGAGCTGTTTCCAGATACAGCACTCATCTCATTTGTAAGGCATTAGCTCTCCCTATATGAACACCACAATGTCTAATTTTGGGCCCTAAATTCCTCCCACAGCTTCTAAGAGCAAATATTACAGAAGAGGAATTCTCTTTAGCTTTGACTTCACGGAGCATCCTTGTTTGCTCTCTCTCCTCCTTTCAAGGCAAAAGCGTTCAGCAAAACATAGCTTCCAGGAATCATCACATTACAGAGCAAGGTCAGAGGTCTCCCTTCAAAGCCTGCCTTTTTCATTGAAAACCCTGGGAAATGTGCTCTGTTCCAGCAAGGAGGGAAAATAAGGTTGGTTGGAGAACCACTCATACTAGATATGTTTTCCCCTACAAATGCTCTCACAGAGCTGAGGCAATATATTCACAGCCCCATAAATCCATAGATGTTGACAAAGATATTATTTGGGATCACGGGACTTTGCTCTTTCACCTGAGAGAGATGCCTTCTGCTTCTGAACAGAAGAGCCTGTTCAGCTGCCACTGGGCACAAACCTGTCTGATAGCTTGTGCCTCAAACTGCATTGTCCACATCAGAGCTGCCACAGAAATTATTCCGTGTAGAAGAAAGAGAAGGAGCAATCACCCCCATGCAGAGCTCAGGATCCCAGGCACAATCCTGTCTTCCTTGGCAGAGTTTCTGGGAATGTGGTATATTTGTAACCTGCCTTAAGGACATACAGACATGGACTACAGACTCAATACAGGATGCCCTAACTGGAATTTCCCACTGCTGCAAAAATAAAAAGGAGATCTCAGTATTGCCTTGCACAGGGCCCTGGACACAAGGATGACCAGGAAAATATGCAGACTCCCATGGACATGATGCTACCAATACCTCACATTCCACAGTTAGGTGCTTTACTATAAGCATCCACATTTGAGCAACAGCTCACTGGTTTTCCAATAAAGCTCTGTAAGCTTTATTGGCACACCAAAAATCCATCACTTTCTCTTGCACTGATGCTGAACACAGGGGCAGCCACCTTCCAATGGGGACAAAATAAAAATCACTTTAAAAAGCAAGTCAAGCCTAAACGAGTGCCTTCAACACATGAGCCCTTCATATAGCAAGGAAAAAGCCCCTGCTCTGTTATTCATAGGTTCACAGAATGATTTGAGTTGGAAAGGACCTTAAAGATCATCCAGTTCCACCCCCCTGGCACTGGCAGACACACCTTCCACTAGACCAGGTTGGTCAAGGCCCTATCCAACCTGGCCTTGAACATCTCCAGGGAGGGGGCATTCACAACCTCCTTGGGAAACCCATTCCAGTATCTCACCACCTTCCATGTAAATAATTTCTTCCTAAAACCTAGTCTAAATCTGCCCCCCTCAAGCTTCAAGCCATACCATGCATATTAGTTTTCAAATCAACTCTTTCCTTGGATGTATTTAGGAAAATAGTCTTTCTTAACTTAAAATTGGCTCTTTAGTGGGCAGAGCTGTGAGTGGGAAGCATTCACCTAAGGGACCTGCCAGACCACATCTGAATGTTTTGCAGTCTCTTGGGCTCTGAGGTCTGTCTCCGCAGGGGAAGCTGCAGTCTGAGACTGCTCCAAGGAACTGAGGTAAGGCTGAGCAGTGCCATTGCTTGGATGCATTATTGCATCAGTGAGGAAATCTATTCTGTGCTTATTTTTCATAATAAAACCAGGTGACTGGGGACTATGCCATGGCTATGCCATGACTATGCCACTAAAAGCAGAGGTTATCCTCTCATCCAGGTGACAGCAAGCTAAGCAAGGACTGCAAGCAGCAAATACATTGCCCAGACTGGCAGCCAACTGCAAGATGGCAAGAGGTATGGTTGTTCTTGGGTAGAGGAGCAGTAACCAAGACTTGCCAGTACAGTGCTTTTATGGGAATTTCTGCTTCCCTTGGGGAAAGCCTAGTCATTTGATTGCAAAAAAAAAAGAAAAACAACTTAAGGATTGCTACCCAAAATAATTTATTCTGCTACTGTACCATATGGCTGTGGCTCTAACCAGGCTAAAAAACCCCAACAAACCACACCCAAAACAAAACCAAAAAAACCCAACCCAAAACAAAACAAAGCAGCACACAATAATTACATCCTCATTACTGTAAGCATGGCCAGTTGCAACTGAAATATTAAGCTGTCAGCCACAATTCCCACTGCAGCCACTGCCTCGAAAGCCCCCATCCGAGATGGAGCATCTCATCACAGCTTGTGCGTCGTGTGAGGCAGCTCCAGGCCCACGTTCTCCCCAAGCAAATTACAGTGCACTGGAACAGGTCGCAGCCAAGTGTCAGACTCACATTTTCACAGGAAATTTGATCTTTAGATTTAGCAGTGCATATATTCCTTTCGTTTTATTTCCCCATTGGGAGAGCTGATTAAGTATGCAGAAAACTCAGGACTGACTAAGAGTCAGTTCTTCAGGGCAGTGATAATCCCTGTGGCAGCTGCTCCTGGCTGGATGACCAACAGGTACAGACACATGCTGCATGCCCCAAACCTGACTGCTGAAAACACAGGCACCAGCAGTGACTGTAGGACCACAGAACGGTTTGGGTTGGAAAGGACCTTAAAGACCATCTAGTTCCCACCCTATTGCCATGGGCAGGGATATCTTCCACTAGACCAGGTTGCTCAAGGCCTCATCCAAGGAACACCTCCATGGAAAAAACATCTACAACTTCCCTGGGCAACCTGCTCCAGCGCCTCACCACCCTCCCTGTAAATGGCATTCAAGTACTAGAAAATAAAACAAAGTCTCTGCCCACTGCCTTTATTCAGCATGAAAAACCTGTAATTGTGACTGAACTGAAAGAAGAGAGCACAACTATTTATATAATTTATTAGAATTTACTATTTTGCTTTTTAAATTACAGCACACATTAAAAATTTGTGGATGCCACAGCTGGTAGCTCCAGAGTCTCAACTTCAGCTGGACTTGTAGAATGGCTGAAGAGTTGAGTTAACCCTGACAAACCTGGATAGTTTTCTTTCTTTTCTTAGCTTCTCATGGGCTAACTCAAGAGCAAAAGCTTTGTTTTCCATGGCTGTTTGTGCCAGGTGCTTCAGTAACACAGAACAAAATCCTTGCTCCTGACAGCGCAGCTTCAAGACAGGCATAAGAGCAAGCACACAAAAATGGTGGAAGATTCCCCACTAGGCACTAGCACAAAGGAAAACCAGTATTTACTGAGGTTTGGAGGTTAGCTTTCAGAACAGAAACAAAAAAGTCTTCTGCAGATGCATACGGCAATCTCCTCCCCATGAGCAACAGCTCTTACAAGGTGGCATAACATATGGACTTGAACATAGGTCCTGGCATTATGTGGCATTCATCACAGCAGGTTGGGAATCCATGAGCAGGTCTCCTAGACCACCATGGAGGTGATGGTATTTCTCCCAAAGAGCACCACGGGGCGTTGTCTTGGGTTTACAGGGAGCAAGACAGATGCTTTTCACCCCTTCCCAAAGGAGTAAAGAAAATGCTCCACACAGGCTGGGAAAGGATTGGAAATGTAGATGGAAGTACTATTCACAACTAAATAGAACAGTACCAAACCATGAAAAAATACCAAACTATTCATATTCAGCCTGGCCCTCCAGTCTGGGCTTCTCCAAAAACGTCACTAGGCCATCACCTTCCCAAAAACCCTTCCTCCACCCCAGGCCAAAACCCAACCCAGGCCCAAATGATGCAGCCAAAAATTCAGCTGGCCAGCACCAGGCCCCACTCCCCTGCTAACCAGAGATAAGGGAACTCATGCTAAGAAAGGAGCAGGGAGAAGAGAAGGGAAAGGGCTAAACAGCTTGTGCTGTTCCTTTAAAAAAGGGAGATAAAGATGCAACATTATGGGATGGAATAACATAATTTCCTGTGTCCACCCACTGGGGCTGGACTGTTCAGCTCCTTGTACCCTCTGGTACTCTGAAGGAATCATCTCTATAGTTAGGACATAGTCCTCAGCCTATAATAGGAATTTACTTCCCCACCTCAGACAGGGCTGGCTTTATATATATTTTTTTTTCCCTTAAGAGAGCAGCCAGAAAGAGAGATGTTGCCTTTGGATAGAGAAACAAAAAGAACTTGCATTCTATTTCCAGCTGGATAATCTTCAAGGACATCAATATCCACTAAAACGTTTAGAACAATTTATATACTCTTTATACTCTCTATAAAGGAAACAGCCTTTAAAAGCTGAGTTACACACTATAATTACTCTAATTCTCTGCATCTGGCATTCAAAAGAACCCAAATTAAACAGCACTGAGCACCTCAAGTGCATCCATGGAGCAATGAAGGTGGAATTAACTCCAAATTAAACGGGATGTCTTCAGAGACTATCGAACCACTATTCAAAGTGCACAGATTAAAACCTTTTTATGTTATTGCACAGATTATTCCTCTCAGGGCAAGGGAAATATTCTGAGAGCTTGCTTCAACACTTCATAACCCTACTTGGACTAGAGAAATGCTTAAATTGGAAAATCCTGGAGCTACACGCCATAAATATTGGCGAAGTTCTAGGCTGGATCAACTCCAAACTTGGCAGCTTGGAATTAATCATTGATTTTCTGGTGAATAAAGACCTTTCTCCCTGGCTGTTACAGCAGAGGCAAACACAACCAGCACAGCACACACAGCCATTGCTGCTCTCTGTTAGAACAGAGCTAAACACATCCAGCACAGCACATACAGCCATTGCTGCTCTCTGTTACAGCAGAGCTAAACACAGCCAGCACAGCCACTGCTGCTCTAACCCACTGACCATCTACAGTGTGGCAAGATTAGGAGCCATCCTTGAAGTCAGAATACATGACTAAGGGAAGCTACAGAGCAAATTCTTCTGGGGTTGTCTTTGATGTCCTATATCAGACACAAACGATTTAGGAAGAAGCTTCTGGCTTTTCATCCTCAGTGCAACACAGCCAGAGACCCAAAGGTGCCACAAGCAGCAGATTTAGATTTGAAAGCAGCACATCCAAGTTGGGTCACGTCAGACCCACACAGCCTCTGCAAAATTGATCTGTGTGGATGCAGCAGCCTTGTCCCCACTAATCCATCATCAGACAGCCAAGAAGGTGGAGGATTGCTGCCTACAGAAGTAAGATTTACAGGTCTAAAAATTTAGTCAACATGGTTAAGATTGAACAGGGCTGATTTTAGTTCAAAGATGCTCACTGTGCAACTGTACCATAAAACCTAGAGAAGCACAGCTGCTCACAGGCAGAAGAATAGTCTCTTTGAAGGATGTACCCAAGAGCAACCTACATCTTTAAGGCGGCAATAAAGAATCACAGAATAACCAAAGTTGGAAGAGACCTCAAAGATCATCAAGTCCAACCTGTCACCACAGACCCCATGACTAGACCATGGCACCAAGTGCCACGTCCAGTCCCCTCTTGAACACCTCCAGGGATGGTGACTCCACCACCTCCCTGGGCAGCACATTCCAATGGTGAACGACTCTCTCAGTGAAGAACTTTCTCTTCACCTCAACCCTAAACTTCCCCTGGTGCAGCTTGAGACTGTGTCCTCTTGCAGAGAAGATTGTAGCTGCTTCCCATCACTGATTTACAAAACAAATTGGTATTTCAGGATCTGAGGCACATGGGAAGCCAGTCATAAGCCACACAGATGTCTGGCAAAGGGCAATCTACCTACCGCCCTCATGGCATAGCCTGAACTCTGGTCAAGTCAGAATAGAGGTGAGGAGGTAATTCACCCTGCTCTAGCTTGGAGTTGTGCCATGATTTGCAGCTGCTTCACCAGAAAAAAAAGGATAAATCACTAAGAGGACTGATGAAAAAAAGTCACACCTTCCACCTGGGAACAGACTGTGAGTCAAGTGAATTGTACTTATGCCACAGAGCAGCCTGGTCACAGCAACCTGCAGCACCTCCTAGCTCATCAGATTCGCAAATGTGATTGTTTTATCTACATGGCTCTTTATAAACAGTCATCCTGCTACCCACACAGAAATAGCAACAGCTAACAGATTCTCAGAGCTGAAAGAAATGATCTGGGGGATGAATCTACATTTAGCAAGTGCAGAAATCTCATTCTAGAAGTCTTGAGTGTAATTATAGCATTCCTTCTTGATACTTTCTCCTTTTGCAAAGCTCGTGGAATTGTGTGCCTGGAACCAGAAGCCATTACAACAAATTGGCTAATTTCAATGAACAGCTCAATACAATGTCTAACAATAACAGTGTCTGAAAATGCAAGGATAGTACATACACATGGTTCAAGAGCTCAGGAGAAAGATGTGGCTACCCTCTGCTGCACGTTGCCTGGGCCTGTAGCTAGGAAGGATGCAGAGCTACACACATGACTGCAGGGGTAGTCCCCAGTCCTTTGTTTGGTGTCAGATTATTTCTTGTGATTTAACTGTCACTCTGCTACACATGCTTTAATATATTGCTTGCTGTAATGTACTGGTGATAACACGTGTGATGAAGGCAACACCATCCAACTACCTTTCTCATCTGTTCTTTTTCCATCTTGTCAGTGTACAGCCATGGAGGTTATTTTCTGCATCTTTTTATATTTCATGCTTTGTCTGTCCATAGGCTTATCTTGCTTTACCATAAATTGTGCAGCCTGCTTATCTCTGTGCTCTTAATCTATGGGATGTATTCAGTAGTATTATAGGTTGCTTACCTCCTCTGCTCTAACTCTTTGTTTCCCAGTTCTGCCTCACCGTGTATTTTTTTCTTATCCTGCTGCAAATTCCCCTTTCCAGGTTATTAACATACGAAGCATTTATAATTCCTCCTGTTGTCTCTATGCTGATAACCCAAAATTGCTTCAAGTCTTCCTAGCGAAATCCCAGTCTCTGAAGTAGAGACTAAAGACACCTGCCCTTCTCAGCTAGCAGAGGAGGATGAGCCTTTGAATCCTGTGTGGTCTAAAGGCAGCTTTACCCAGCTCCGAATACAGTCGGACTCTGTTTTAGCTCTTAAAAATAGAATCACAGAGAATTCATTAGATACTGTATGTGATTGTGTAATTCTGCATGGACACCAATTATCCTGATTTAAAAGCATTTTCCACACTATGTCTTATTTAGGATCTTATAGAATTTAACTCCCATTCCAAAATCAGATTAAAAAGCAGAGTTTTCCAGATCCTCTTTATCAATGTATTCCCTAGAGGTCTCTGACAATTTATCAATGCCTTGTCACACTTCAGACAATGCAATTCTACTGTTTTCTCAATCAGAAGTCTTCAATACTTAAGAACTGGAATTTCTGGAGTGATTTTTCCCCTCTGCCTTCATTCTTGCTTTTAAAAGCTCACAAATATACACAATTTCTTATGGCATTCACCTCCTATTTCCCTATCGAGAAAGAATTATTAATGTTTATTTAGGCACTAAGTAATCAAACCAGTCCTATTCAGCAAAGTGTATGTGCACATGTCTGGTTTGAATCCATGTAGTTACACAGTATTCCACTCTGGCTTAGTTAGTAAATAACCTTTACAAGTTCTTGAAGCCCTGACATTTTACATTCAAGGATTTGACAAATGCCTTATTATTTACATCTATCTTCTATGTACCTTCCCTTCACTCTCCACATCTGCTTTCCACACCATATATATTCCTCTTTGCTTCATAATCCTCCTTATCAGGGTGTTTTATTCTTGATATATGCTTTAGCTATACTTTGATTATTCCTATTGTTCCCTCTTCATCTGTATTAAAAGGTATTTTACATAGCTGCCTGATTGAAGAGACTCGGAACAGCTCAACATATGATGCTTTTAGCGTCTCTGTTACATTCATTACATCTCACCTCTGTCCATCTGCTCTTTACTACCTTCTTCCAAGCTTTGGTCTATGGAATTTACACATCCTCATTTCTCTTCTTTGTGTTTGTATCCTATATTCACCCATCCAGAGCATTTACAGACACTCATCACCACACATCTAAATGCCAATTGATTAAATTACAGCCACTACTCTTTGGATACCCTCTCACCTCCTCATGCAATTATGGCTAGGGACTACTGAAAATGAAAGGTCAGATGCTGCCCCTAATCTGTTTGCACAACTCCCCATGGAGCCCTGAGTGACTCCCTCCTAGACAAGGTCTTCCAGCCTGTCACCCTGTTATGAGAGTGTTTTACAGCAGATGAAGTGAGCAGAACAAAGAATCGAGTCAGTCCCCACACTCCCCTGAGCAGAAGGCACTGCATGTGGGTGCATCAAACAGACACTTGTGGCCCACCACATACACTGCCAGTCCCCAGTCCTGCAACCATTTCCATGCTGGGAGCCCCAGGCCTCTCTACTGATGCCAAGCACAAGGTGCAAGTCCTGTTATAGGAACATACCTCCATCACAGACAGGAGAGGGATCCTTCCAGTGCAGACACATGGCTTTTTGAGTTGACACTGAGCCCCATGCCCTGCAAACATCCACAGGAACTCCATTCAGAGCACAGCCAACCAAATGCTAGCATTTTTGCTCTTTGGGAGAGCAGTGAGATGCTGGCAACATGTGACCCATGCCCTCACCAGCACCTCAGTTTTAAAGAGGCTTTGAACCAAAGCTGGGGTCCATTTGCCCGAGTGCCACAAAGCTGATCAGCAGCCACCTGTAACGCTTTTGGCAGACCAATAGGAACACAGAATCATAGAACTGTTGGGCTTGGATGAGGCATTTGAGATCATCAAGCCCAGTCACTTGCCTGGAGCTCACAATCCCACCACTGCTGCTTATCTACTGCCACGAAACCATGTCCTTAAGCATCATATCCACGCATCTTCTAAAAACCTCCCAGGGATGGTGATTCCACCATGTCCCTGGGCAGCCCTTTCATATATTTTAAAAGTAGAGCTATTCCAGAGGGAGGAGAAACCACCAGCATCATTTTCCAGTTACCAGTAACCACTGCTGTTCAGGCCACAACCTTGTAAACACCACAGTGTTCACATACTTGCCATTTCAATAGATGCTGCCACAGCCTGTCCACACGGACCTGAGCACATGAATTACCTAATCAGGCTTTAGAGCCAATTTTTTTTCCCCCCATCACCATCTACCCACACAAAATGCATTCACCAGAAGAGAGTCCTGCAAGGAAGCATCTCTTGCTGCTGGATCTAGCCCAGCTAATATGGATTATACTCACCAGTCAACCAAGCTAAATTCACGGATGCTTGTACATTTAAGGACCCTGAAAATAGGGTACTAAGTGGACTACAACATTTTATTGAAGCTGTGACTAATTTTCCAACTCGTGAAGCCCAGTGGGTCTTAGTAGCCCATGCAGGCAGGCCTGTCAAAATGTTTTCATACTGCCTGGAAAAAAAAAAAAGTGTAATTGCCAATGGCTCTACGAGGGCTGCAATTCAGTATTAAACCCACGTCTTACCCAAATACAGGAACTAGGGATTCTAATAGTCTAATGACTGTCTCCTAGAGTTCATTTTTCACTTTTCAATAATTGGTTTTTCAGTTGCATTTGCATAGAGCACACGTGAAATTCCATAGCCCATTAAGTTAATCACAACATGAAGCTAATAAGCATGGACACACAAAGACATACCTAAGCCCAGATCAATTTTTGAAGCGGTGATTTGAAGTTGCAGCAGAATAACTGCTCCTCCAGCCTGCCAGTTTGAAAGGTAGGAATGTGTTCTCAAGATCTGAGATCTTACACTGCTGAGAATAACTCAATGCTACTCATCCTTGTGACCGTTTGAGGCTGTGCCTTTAAGGAACAGACATTACTGGGACACTGGCTAAATGTTTTCGGTACTAGAACAAAAACATTCTGATATTCTAAACAAATTTCATTGGTGGATGGACAAAATGCAACTTTAAATTGTAGGGCAGTTGGGATTTTTCTCAGTTTGGGTTTCAGCCTGTTCTCCCTGCCTGCTTCTCCGTGAACTAGCTGGAGCCGACCTTGAGATAAGCAAAAACTAATCCTGCATGGGCCTTTTTGAAGCTTACTAACAACTCTTTTCCTTAATAACTTGCCTTTCTTTCTCTCTAACCCCTTTTTGGGGAAAAAAGGGAGGTAGGGGGGAGAGAAGGGGGTTACAGGGAGGGAATCCCTCCTCAGGGAGGGATTTTTGTTGTGTTATTTTCCTTTGCTGTACATTTCTGTATATATATTGTAAATACCTGTATATATTGTGTTGTATATAACCTGCTTTCCATATATGCTTGTAAATATAGTCTGCTTTCTCCAACTGAGTTTAGCCTTGGTTACTTACTCTGTGGGGGAGGGAGAGCTAGGCCCTCTCTCAACCTACCACAATCCTCTAAAGGGAAACAAATAACTAAAATAACAAAAAGAAAACCCAACACACTTTGAGAGGAAGATTATAGTGATAGCTCAAGCATTTTAACCAGAGGTTTCTCTCTATGCTTGCTTTTGCCTTTTCCATCCTTCACCCAACATCAGCTCTCCTGAAATAGGCCGAGTGCATTAAGGAATGATGCTCTGCAGCACCCAGCTCTGCACAGCCTTGCACAAGCACTATTGTAACCCCCATTTTGGGATGCCATGTGGGTGATGGATGGGCACAAATCCTGCTATTGATCCACAATGGAATTCCAGAAATGCAGAGAGTAGAGAATCTCAGAAGTCCTCTCAGAAGTCCTTTATTGCAGCATTGCAGAATCCCCAGCATCAGTGTCTTAGAGTGTCATTAACTGAAGTAGTCCTAGAATCCCTCAATAGAAGTAGTAGTCCCTGACAGAATCCCTAACCCCCCCCCAAATTCCTCTATTGCCCAAAGTAGCTGTTTAAATACTTCCTTATCTTTCACACTAACTCATCTAACCAATCAACAAGCAGCTGAATATGAGCAAGCAGTGTGCCCAGGTAGCCATAACAGCCAATGACATCCTGGCTTGTATTAGAAATGCTCTGTCCATCAGGAGTAGGGAGGTGATTGTTCCCTTGTATTCAGCTCTGCTGAGGCCACACCTCAAGTATTGTGTCTGGGTTTGGGCACAGATGTGGGGATGCTGGAGCCAGGGCAAAAAAGGGCAACAAAGCTGGGGAAAGACCTAAAGAATAAATCTTATGAAGAGAGACTGAAGGAGCTGGGGCTGCTTAGTTTGAAGAGGAGGAGGCTAAAGAAGACCTCTTCATTCTCTACAGCTCCCTGAATAGACATTGTGGAGAGGCTGGTGCTGGTCTCTTCTCACAGGTAATTAGTGATAGAACAAGAGGGAACAGACTCAAGCTGCCACTGGGCAGGTTTAGACTGGACATTAGGATACATTTTTTATCCCAGCAAGAGTGGTAAGGCATTGGAATGTGCTGCCCAGGGAGGTGGTTGAGTCACCAACCCCAGATGTGTTTAAAGGTGGTTTGGATGTGGTGCTTGTGGGTATGGTTTAGGGGTGAACTTTGTAGAGTAGGGTTGTCCGTTGGATTTGGTGATCCTGAGGGTCTTTTCCAACTTGAGTGTTTCTGTGATTCTGTGAATAGAATCCAGCCCCATATACAAGCTAAAAATATTCCCCTATAAAAATACCCGAAGTTCCAGCTTGTGTGCAATGCTTTTCTTGGCTCACATAGGAAAACAAGTTTGCAGCTTGTAGTTGGTCAGCTGGGAAATATTTCTCAATCCCATGGGTTCTGCATGCATCTTTGTTTGCAGAACAGCAGCTGCCACAAAGCACCACTCCCCAAGTGTTCTTAACCGGCATATTTCCACTTACACCTCCACACAGCACCATTCTGAGGAGCTCCTATGTATCAGCAGGCTCCTTCAGCTCTCAGAACCTGCCTCAGATTCATGGCTTTCCTGCTTCTATATTCTCCAAGGGACCACACAGACACATTGTCACTCTTTATGCTTCGCTCCAGCTGGCCCCCCCAAAAAAAAACCACCACCAAAAAACACCCCTACTGATCACAGACAGGTTGTCCAACCCTGCCCAGGAGGCTGGAGCCATCTCCTAACCCAGCAGAAGGCACGTGCCTCTCCTGCCTTCACAGAACAGGAGATTTCCATGGGAAAGTTTCCACTTTGCCACTTCACAGAACAGTTCTGTGCCGCCGGCTTCCCATCTGCTTGCCTGGAAGGCTTCTCTCCATCCTGCTCATGGAAGCAGGGTTTTGTTCTGGAAAGCCATGCCTGGGAAAAAGAAGCCTTGTCCTTCCCTCTGTGTTTGTTTTTAATAGTGTTTCATCCTGATGCAGAAGGGCATTTTATAGAGATACCTATATTTATGTGTTTTTTTAAATCACACCCTTTCACCGGTGTGAAAAACGGGATTGCCAGTTTCTGGCAAGGTCTGTATGGCAGGACTCAAGCAGAATAGATGATGTCAGAGCTTAAGAGCTTTTGGGATGATAGTTTTGTGGTGGCAGAGCTCTTTTGAAGCTTAAGGATTTGAGCGAAATGATGGGAACGTAGCCAGAGGCAGTTTGTTCAGTGTTGGCTTTAGAGGGGTGGGGGCTTGGCAAAAGAAGGGAAGTCACTGCCTTTGTCTGCAACAACATTAAATACAGTTGAAGGCGTCTTCTTGTTCTTCTGCTGATTTGGAGAATGATTTAAAGCATGTAATAGACATGAAGAATTGAGGTGGTGTTTGGTAGAAGGCACACTTTCCTTACTGGGAAAAGCACCAAAGCATTGACTCGAGGGCTTTGGCTTTTCCGAGGAGGTTCAACAGGATTTGGCACAGGTTTCCCTTTAATGCCATGGCTACTCTTTACTTCTCTGCAATTACTGAGATATGAAGTCTTAATTTTGTTGTTGTTGTTGTTGTTTTTGTTAATCATGACATCATGGGTGGAAACAGGGCAAAGCAAGCAGCCCCAGAGGGAAACAAAAATCAATCCAAGCTGCTCATTAAAAGGTAAACCGTCAATAATCTTTGTCAGGCCTTTTTATCTTAGGTTTTAGCACAGTGTGATCCCTAAGGCAGCATGTGGTATTGAGATTTAAAATGGCTCCTACTTTTCACATCTCCATCAGGCAGATTAACTCCTTCAACACAGGCTGAAATTACCCTGATTCTAATCAGCACTTAAAAACGGGACAGGATTAAAGGGATCATTTTGTAACGGCTTTTCCATATCTGTGCTCGCAGAGAAAGGGGGCAAAAAAATAATCAGCTTCTGAACTTGATTGAAATGGTGCAAGTCAGAAACATCTCCATAGATAGAGCTCTCACAATGAAAACTTAGATCAAAATCTGATCATTTTACACTTCAAGCATATATACAAGATATATACATGGAACAGATTTTGGTGAATCTTTGTGGGGTTTTCCTAACATTGCCATTTTCCCCATAAACAACTTGCTCTCTAATTCAGGTAAACACCCTAAACAAATTTTCCAAATAAACTTATCTAAATACTTGATACCAGGACTGAAGATTCTTCTATCAATTTTCTGGAACTGAGACTCTTTGTCTTTGAAATTAGGGTGAACTATCATATCATTAGCATTGGGTTAATTACAGAAGCGATGACAGCTCATTTCAGAGCAGCAGTGTATCATGTACTATGAAAAATAAGCTTCTTAAAGAAACATTTACTGTGTTCTTGTCCAAGACTGTATCAAGAGGAGTGTGGCCAGCAGGGCAAGAGAGGCAAATCTGCCTCTCTGCTCTAGTGAGGCCCCACCTCCAATACTGAATCCAGTTCTGGTATCCCCAGCAAAAGGAGGAGACAGAGCTGATGGAGTGAGCACAGAGGAGGGCGACAAAGATGAGCCAAGGGCTTGAGCACCTCTGCTATGAGGAGAAGCTGAAGGAGCTGGGGTTATTCAGCCTGGAGAAGAGAAGGCTCCAGGGAGACCTTAGAGATGCCTGCCAATACCTGAAGGGATCCTACAGAAAGGCTGCAAAGGGACTTTTCATAAGGGTTGTCTAGCAATAGGACAAGTTTGAAGAGAGATAGCAGGGTTAGACTGGATCTTAGGAAGTTCTTCAGTACGAGAATAGTGGAACTCTGGAACTGGCTGCACAGGGAGGTTATGGCTGTATCCTCCCTGGGGGTGTTACACAGAATAACTTTACAATGAAGGTATCTGACATCCCTGAAAAGGGTTCCTGTTCTATGCCAAGACCCCACTAACCATGGCCACCTTCACAGCTCCTGAACACACTGTGTGCCAGAAGATCTCACTCATGTTTTTCAACCAAATAAAGAAGTCACCAAAGCCCCCTGGCAAAGCCACCTCCTCTTTCACAAGCTCTCCATGTGGGGAAAACAGTCCTGTTAAGTGTGTGTGTGTATATATATATATTATTCAAGTGTGATAATCATAGTGAATTTTCTAGAAACCCAAGGATCTTTAACAGGAGGAGAAGCAGAAGGAAAACAAGACAAAAGCATTTATTTCTCAACTATGAAACACTTGAAGAAAATGCAAGGAGTTGCTGTTTATGCTTTATCATTGTCCTAAAGCCAGGTTTGCTTTATGTGAAACTTGAACTCCAGCAGTGAAGAAGGATTAAAAATAAAACCCATCCTGAGTGAACAAGCTGGTGGCAGAAAAAAAACAAAACCACCCTGGTTTTGCAATGTGGGTTTCAAGTGATCACACTAAAAAGACAGTAAAACAGCAAAAGAATGCAGCTTAAGAGAAGCCTTACAAGAACTGTGGTGTATTTATCACAGACCTCCCCTACTTGCAAAGCCAAAGGAAATAGCAATACCCATCTATACTGAGGTATGCACTTTGCTTCATCAACACTTTCTTATTTTACCTCATCAGTTTGAATAGAGATTTAAAAGTGTGCTGAATTATTTAGCTTGTCACCGCTGGGTAACGTATTAGGAGAATAATGTGCTGTATTTATAATACTGAATAGGTACTGATTTTCCTCTCCACTTAGCTTGAGATGGGAATGTTGAAAAAGAAGTGCCAAGTTTGATAATGTTTTGTTTGGGACTGAAAGGGTCTCATTTAGAAATACCAGTAATTTAGTTGGACTAGGGCTAAGTCCACTCAGGGATATAGGCCACTACAAGACACCTTGCAGGCAGTACCTAGGCAGGTGCCCCAGCAAGGAACTGGGCACCATCATTTCCCTAGGGGTCCAAGAAAAGAGTGAGTGGCTTAGAAACAAGATTCCCCCACCAGAGTGTGGTTCCAAGTGAGACGAGGGAAAATGCTCCAAAGTCTCATCTCTCTTTTGAGCCCTGAAAAAAAATCTACATTAGTAAATTAATAAATAAATGGTGACACAAATCTTGAATTTCACTGTGGTGTTGAAAATGTTTTCTGAGGCAGAAAAGGGACTCACCTAAGAAACCACCTTTAAGTTTATTTTTGCCTCGTGCTATGTGCTTACCTAAAAATAGTTATGAATCAACAGTAGGCTGATCAAGCAAACAAGTGCTCAACCAGAAAAGGCTACCAGAGGAGTGATCCTGGACCAGCTCCAGAAGCATTAAGAAAAAAGCAGAGACATCATGTTAAAAAAAATCAGGTGAATAAGGCAGCCACCAGAATATGTTAGGTACATATGTTGTTGTTCAGTTTGGCATCTGGGCACTGCAGCTGCCAAGAGAGCAGGAGTGCCTGGAACCTCTGGAGCAACAGACATGCTGCCATAAGGAGTTTCCAAATTCCAACCACATTTTTCTTTCTGATTGGCAAATAGCAAAGCCTGAGCCCCACTGCTCAGCCACCCTTCTGCACCCACAGGGTGAAGAATTGAAGTGGGAAGCTAGTTTGTGTTCAACTTGAAAGGCACAGTATCAGTTTACTACGAGTAACTCCAAAATCAACCAGGAGCTTGTTCCTCACTCACACCCACTATCTGATCCTCCTACCAAAAGTAGGTGTCTAGCTTCAAAGAACAGAAAGGAGAAGGAAGAGAAACCTGAGGTTTATATTCATTAACGTGTGGACATCTAGAAAGAAAAGCTGCAGAAGAGTGTTTGGACAAATCTAAATTACATGGTTTCAGCTCAGTGGGATAGATAACTGGAAGGAAAGGAAAATCCTTATTAAGCCCACGTGGAAGTTGCATTGCCTTTCCCACCTCCCCTTTCACAGGCACTTTTTGAGCCTCTCCATTTTCCAGACAGCCACCCGGCTCCAAAGGCCAGCAGCATGTGATCAGTTCTCTGGGCATGCACAAACTCATCACAGCCTCACCAACAAACTCTGTGCTAACGACTGCCCTGGGCCACCACAGCCTCACCACAAGCACTTCATTTGCAGTACTGAGGTGAGCGGTATAAAGGACCTGTGCAGGCAGGTGCCACATGAAGGATAAAACAGAGGGTTATTGCTGCATGCATTGATCTGCATGACATTTTGGAGCATGAAACATATTCAGGCAGAGCCTGAATCCAGAGCCTCATCTAACATTAAATGATACAAGCAAACAACTGCAGTCAAACTCTTTTTGCTACACTGACTTTCACCAGCTGAATCCTGGCCCCACGTACCAGGGTGTTCATGAAAAAGATCTTACAGGAAACACGAAAGTAACAAAATTGGTGTGCTACTCTCATTTGCTATAGGCTATGAGAAACTAAAACGGTATGAAAACCGATTCCCAGAACACTTGACACAGTTCAGAAGTACAAGGAAGAATTAGACAGTTCCCTTAGTGATGGCAGGCACTGAATGCATTTGATAAAAACAGAAGAGCTGTACGGTGTGAAGTGAGAAATTGTAATCTCAGACAGACAGACAATTCCACTGTTGAATTCTACTGACACTGTGGAACTCGCTCCTTAATAAGATACAGCCAGTTCTTCCTGTAGAAGCAGCCCCTGAAAGCGTCTGAACCACAAGCAAACAGCTAATCAATGCAGAGATTTCTATCTGTTCATTTAACCCACAATCTATCTCTGTCTGCTCTACACTTACGAAATGCAACAATACGAGCGAGCAAATGAATATCTTAACTTTGGCATTTCAGATGCACGTTATGTTGAAAACTGGGCATCTTTGCCTGTGAGATTTCTGGAAGACTTGAAGCAGAACCAGCAAGCTATTCCATAAACTATCTACCAGACCATATGTTTGCTGCCTACAAGTCTGGGCAGGAAGTGTCCGGCAGGAGCCACATCTGAAAGGAGGAAGAGGCAGCAGCCAACAGCACTCCCATCACTAATCTGCATTTGCAAATGCCACGTTGGAGTTGGCAAATGAGGCATTTCAAGTGTAAATAGCTGTGAAGACATTTGTGAGGAGCAGCAAAAGCAAGAGGGTGGATGCTGGGTTTGTTTCTGTGTAATTCGAGTGAAGGCACCTCGCTGCTGGTAGAACAAAGCCACTTTCCCAGGAATATTTTTTTTTTCCTTAAAGAAAAAAAAGGATGGAAAAAGTCCTTTTCTCTTCTCAGTTCACATTGATGCACAGATACTTACAATAATTGTGCTCAAAAATCAGAGCAATTATAACCTCTTAACCCTGTGAAAAATTACAGGCATGCTTCTCTAGGCAATATGGTCCTGGAAGTTTAAGGCAGGCACTTTAAACATGGTTATAAAGCTTATCAAAACATATGTGGATGTTGCACACATAACCATATATGCAATATGGCTCCTTTATGGAGCAATTGCATCTTGAAACCGATTTAAGAATTCATTTCTCTATGTTTCAAGAAGTCTTCCTCTTTTAGATATTTCTACCTTCTACTGTGTCTAATGCTTGCATTCTGTGTCTGCAATTAGTAGATCACACACAAAATGACATGTTTTCCAGCAGCAAAACTGGTATAAATAGACTAAGGCTGGGATAAATCAACAGAAAGATTAAATATTGTGATCTGGGCTTGCATTTACAGGATATAATTCCCATCTGATGAAATAAGAGTTTCTGAAATGCATCTCTGTCACTTATCATTAACACTGACCAGACATAACCCCAAGATTATGCTAATAGAAGACAACATTCAATTAGCATACAGAGCACTCCCTAATCAAAAGCCCACACTGTATTAGCAAAGTTTGGGTTTGGTTGGTGGTTTTTTTTTTTCCCCTCCTTCTCCTGTTCTGTGCTTCTACTTTGAGAAGAAAATGTTCCACTTTCACATTATTTCCCATCAAAACCCAACAAGTACCCTTTAGGTAATTGGCAGTCAGTAAGGTCTAGCCAAAGGAAACTGCTGGACCATAGTAATGCAGTAAATTTCTCTCTTCACCTACATCTTCACTTTCATCCCACCCAACGGGATCAATCTAATGTGCAGAAGTATTGTTAACACAATGGCTTAGGTTGGGAGAGACCTTAGAGATCATCTACTCCAACCTCCCCACCATGGGCAGGGATGCCTCAACTAGACTCAGCTGCTCAGGGCCTCATCCAACCTGGCCTTCAACACCCCCACAGAGGAGGCAGCCACAGTCTCCCTGGGCAGCCTATTCCAGAGTCTCACCACTCTCCTACTGAAGAACTTCCTAAGATCCAGTCTGAACCTGCTCTCCCTCAGCTTCAAACCATTTCCCCTTTTTTCTAGACAGCCCGATGAAAAGTCCCTCTGCAGCCTTCCTGCAGGGTCCCTTCAGGTAGTAGAAAGCAGCCCTGAGGTCCCCCCAGAGTCTTCTGTAGGCCTATGCATGTGAGCCATGGGAGGTTTTTTGTTGAACCCAAACATTTTTGAAATACCACTCTATTCCAAAGGCCTCACTGATGTGCTGCAGAAAATCCTCTTTACCTTCAACCTCCCTGCAATGTTTCCAACATGGGGATCCCAGGATGGAGCACACAGCTGAGGTTCAGGGCTTCTGCTCTAGGAGGGAGACAGGAGCTAGCAGAGGAGGGGCTAACCTCAGCAACAGCAAAAAACTTTATAGCCCCTCTGATCTCAATTGAGGATTTCTCTCTGGAGTGATGTTTTTACAAATTGCCACTTCCAAACACATTTCAGTTACCAAAATAGCCCACCCAGAGGACTTTGCTTCCTGCAGCTGTGGCTCGCCCCAGGAAGCAGTGCAAGTTTTTCAGCTCTTTGGGAAAAAACAAAACTATTCGGCCAAGATCATAGGAGGGGGTTTTGGACTGGTATTAAACCAACCCAAAATCCTCTGAAGCCATCTTGCAAGTGCCAAGCAGTTTGACAAACCATCCTAAGCATTACTTTCCCCATTTTAACAACTCACAGTGGATATCAGCATTGAAATACATCTGATGACTGTGTGGATTAGCTGGTTGTGGCTTCACCAAAACACCACTTTGCCCTGTTCTTTTACAGCACAGATTTGAAGGGAGCAATCGGGAGGGCTAATACACAACAGATTTAAGTGCTTGGGATTTTAAAGTCCACTAAACACAAAAATAATTAAAACCCACTGTTTCCACTACCTGATCCAACATGTAACCAAGCTGCAGCACAAAACTTGCCTTTTTTAATCTTTTTTAATCACTTTTTTAAAGTGTTTCAAAGTAAACACTTGTGACTGATCCCTGTTTTATCCTCGCCTCCCACATGGCCATATGGCTACGGATGTTTCAAACAGACATTATTCCACCAGCTCATTACTTACCATCTTGTGCTGAAGAAGAAAAGCTACAGACAGTTTTGACAAAAACAGCAATTGCCTAAAAATGTGAAAGTATCACAGTCTTGCGTCGTCTTAGACGTTTTTAGTCTGGTAAGGAGGCTCGGCGCTAATGCCGCACGTAGAGAGGAGTGAATCAGCACGTCTGCACCGGCTTCACTGCCTCCCCAACGCTCTGCACTAGCAGAGGCTCCGGCTCTGCCTGCTTCAGCACAGAGTAGACATGGCTCATGTGAATTCTGCACACGTCCAGCCTAATTAAAGGCAATATCCTTTCACTTCAGCATGCTTCACTACTTCCTTTCTTAAGGATTGCACCAAGGTAAGACTTCATTTCACATGTCAACCAGGGTGAACCTCCTGCCTTGCCATGATGTAGTCTGGAGGGAAGAAAGCCAGGCCTCTGTCCATGGTACAAAAGGGGAGGCAACCTCTCTGCTCTCACACCATAGAATAGTCTGCATTGGAAGGCACCTTCAAAGGTCACCTAGTCCAATCCTGCTGCAGTGAGCAGCAACACCATCCACTAGATCAGGTTGCTCAGAGCCTTGTCAAGCCTGACCTCAAATAGCATAGAATGGCTTAGGTTGGAAGGGACCTCATGGATCTATTCCAACCTCACAACTAGACTCAGCTGCTCAAGGCCTCACCCAACCTGGCCTTGAACACCTGCAGGGAGGAGGCATCCATAAATATCCCAGGAATCTGCTGACTGCTGAGGGGGACTTCAACCTAAAGCATCTGAGATGGGTTTTTCAGTTGTTAAATGATTCTGCTTGTGCACCAGTGAAAGATTAGGGGGGCTGAAGAAACAATACTCCTGACAGGTCCTTGTCAAATTGCTTTTCCTTGGCAGAAGGAAATACAACAGGGAGTGTGTTCTGGAGCAAACACATAGCAGCTCTGATGATAATGTGTTTCCCTGTGGTACACCCCAAGACCAGCCTCTCTGGCAATAAGGAAAATGCAGATTTTCTTCCTCCAAGGAAGCAGGCCACTGCTGCAAGATGTCAGGCTACCATGACTCAACTCCTTTTTGGCCAAGCCATGTGAAGCAACCACACACATACCCTCCCAGATGTGCACCCCTGGTAAAGCTAAGTATTTTTATGAACCCCCTGACCAAATACATTTCACCCTATCAAACACAGCCAGGCTGAGAGCCTACATGAGTGCTACTGCACTCTACCAACACACATTAGCTTTTTAGATTGCAATAACCCAAAGCCTTGCAATCACTGCAAGATCAGGACAACAGCAATCTGATGAGAGTCTCAGGATATAGGTCCCCAGCATCACACAGCAAAAGTTGCCCTAACAGATGGGTAAATGTGTGGAAAGGGAAAAAAGGCTGCAAGGAAATAGAAGGGAGAACATGAAGTTCACCCTGTCTCATCTTTCTAGGAGATGTCACTATTTTTCCACCTGGCCACCTGTTTTGTAAGCAGATGGAGAACCAACATCAGTTATTAGCAGAAGGAGGCCTCTCAGCTTACAACCAAGTGGTTCTGGTTGCATCCTTTAGAGGTGAAAGTCCGTACGAAGTCACGAGTCCATCCATCATTTTTGTAAGTGTCAAATAAGGCACTTAATTAGCTATGAAGCTTGCTAACGAACACCAGGCCAGCTCCCTGCTACTCCAAACTACCTCACACCACCTTTCCCTTCTGGCCTACCCTGCTCTGATGTGACCCTGAAAACACCAGTCCTGTTGCAAGGAGGAGGCACACACATACCAGAAGCCCTACTTCCAACACACATCAAAAACTGCCAAGAGCCTGCAACGTGATTTCTAGTCCTTTGGCAGGCTTTATTAAGAGCTCTTCTAGCAACATCTGGCTGACAAGACAGGCATCTGGCAGGCCACTGCCAAGTGATTGATGAGGAATGCTTGGATTTCACATGCAATGCCTAATAATTGAAATATAACATAATACACATGATGATATACAACAGAAATTATCTATATTCTATACACACACGTGTACATGTATATAAACATGCATAAAACAACAACAAAAATCAGTGTTTGTGCCCTTGAAGGGCAGAAGGCAAAGCAGACAAGGAAATCCAAGTGCACTACCAGTCCAATCTCAGTGTTCAGGGATGGCAGCTCAGGCAGCCAGAGGAGGTCCTCTCTTTTCTGCCAGATCAGAATTGGGGTTCTTGAATTAAAAATAAATAAATAAACAAACACATATAAATAAGTAAATGAGGGTCCTTGTTTTTCAAGGAGCACTACAGGAGATATCCCAAATAATGCTTTCAAAATCATACAAGATGGACTTGAAACAAATCGAGATACATATCTGCTTTTGCATCAGAGGTTTTGAGTCCCAGGTATTAGCAAGGGAAATACATGTTTTGATCATGATAGGACCAGCCAGGCATTTGGCTTCAAAGCACACTGAGCTAGAGCCTGCCCTCGGGTTAGATGCTCAGTGAAATTAAATACAGTACTTAATCAGAAGTTAATGTCTGTGACTCCTCAAAAGGTCAGCCTTTTTGTGTGCACAAGTTTTCCAAGTCAATGGTTTCAGGAGGAAAGCCTGCATTCTTCTCAGTGTCCGTGGCATGACTTTCCATCTGAATTAAGAGCTGTTAATATTTGTTGCATACAGGATGTCAGCCCTGCTTAAGAATAAGAACAATTAGAAGAAATTCCACTCCCTTGCTTCCTCCCCTTAGAGGAAGCTTCGCCTTCTTTAGAGAAGAAAGTCTGGTTTTGCAGCAGCAATGAAGCCAAAGAACAGGCTTCCTTTAGTTTACACATTGAAGAGGTTCAAAGTTTTGTTGTTCTCTGTTTTTCAAGATTAAAGTGAAATTCTTCCCTGTGATCTAGACCAGTGAGGTTCCAGTCTGCGGGAGAGGCAAGTTCATGTGGGTCTTCAGCAAGATGATAGAAAAGGAAGCAACTCCAGTAGGAGAGATGGGCAGATTTAAAAGCATGCCAAGGGAGGGAGAAACCCAAAGCACTCTTTCTCTGCTACCAGCACTAGAGAAACCTTCTCAGCTACAGTTTGCTACAATTTCATGCGGAAAGGAAAGAAAAGCAGAGCTCAATGAAGCAGAGTTCAAACTGCTTTGAGATTTAGGAGAGAGGGGAGTTTTTCTGTAAGCAGCTAGATGGGGACACGGTAACGCTATTTAAAGACCCTGGGTTCAGTTTTGGTCACATCTGCTTCATTTTCTGTAATATCAAGTGACATTACCTATATCTCTCTGCTACTGCAATACAAAGATGGAAAGAAAAGCTGTCTGAAACACTGGCACACTCCCATGGGAGTTGGAGACAGAACTTCATAAACCGATATTAAATGTGTAGGTTGATAAGGAACTTGTCTTTAACAGAGCTGTTGTTCAAGTGCAAGGTCCTGCATCTGGGTCAGGCCAAACCCAGGCACAAATCTAAGCTGGGTGCAGAGTGGGTTGAGAATAGCTCTGAAGAAAGAGACTTAAAGGTATTGGTTGATGAGAAGCTCACCATGAGCTATCAGTGTAAAGGGGCAGAATCCCTTCTCTTGCCCTGCTAGCCACACTCCTCTTGAGGCAGCCCAGAAAGCAGCTCCGTTCTGCTGAGACCCCACATCCAATACTCCACCCAGTTCTGGTGTTCCCAGAATAAGACCAGCACAGAGCTGTTGGAGTGAGTCCAGAGGAGGGCCACAAGGATGAGCCAAGGGCTGGAACACCTCTGTTAGGATAGGCTGAAGAAGCTGGGGTTGTTCAGCCTGGAAAAGAGAAGACTCCAGGGGGACCTTAGCGCTGCCTTCCAATATCTGAAGGGATCCTACAGGAAGGCTGGAGGACTTTTCATAAGGGTGTACGAGACAGGACAAGGGGGAATGGTTTGAAGCTGAGGGAGAGTAGGTTTAGACTGGATCTGTGGAAGTTCTTCAGTACAGGGTTGGTGGGAGTCTGGAACAGGCTGTCCAGGGAGGTTGTGGATGCCTCCTCCTTAGGGGGTGTTTAAGGCCAGGTTAGACAAAGCTTTGGGCAGATAAGCAGAGGTGTCCCTGCCCAGGGTGGGCAGTTTGGAATAGATGATCTCTGGAGGTCCCTTTCAGCCTAAGCTGTTCTTGGATTCTTAGTCCAGCAACCAGGAGAAACCACCTTTGCTGTACACCAGATACACTGCCACTCAAAAAGCTCAAACCAAAATGCCTTTGTGCAACTTCCCAACACCCCCTGCTTTAAACCAGTGGCTACAGGGATGCAAGAGGCGGATGTACAGGTTGTGATTTTGCTTAACAGATGCATGGAATAAATTTGGGGATTTCTGTCCCTATCAGAAAGCTTTTCTGAATTTGAAAAAGTTCAGAAGTTCACAGGAGCTCTGTTTCCAGCAGCTGCACTGCAGTTACCATTCTGACAATTCTTCTATTTGCCCTTCCCCCCCCCTTTTTTTTTTTAATCAGAAACATATAAATATATATAAATTCTATTAAATTATTTTCAGTACATTACAAGCCTAAAAAGAAACAAAGATATTGAGGGCTTAGTCTTTCTTTTTTTTTTTTTAACTAAAAAAAAAATTTTAAAAAAATAAAATCCAGCCAGCAGCCAGCTAATAATTTTATAATAACTTCAGCTCTGCATTCTCCACCTCTCCTTTTCCTCAGCCACACAGCAAGCACTTTTATATGGCACTTTTTGTACTATGAATTTTAATAAAACCAGCAAAAAAAAAAAAACCCACCCCAACCAGTCAGGAAATAAGCTAATTTTTCTCCATGCCTCTGGCAAACAGGAAGAATTCAAGAATAAGTTAAAAGATAGCTTTCTACTATCGAAAATTCATTTTCCATAACAAGACACTGTCATCTTCCTGAGGAGCCTGTAATTCCAAGATAAAGATGAAAAGATGTTGTTTTATCATAATGACAACTATCCGCATCCATATTTATTTTGTGCTCCGACATCAGCGTGCAGTTTGTATTGTCATGGTACGTTGCAAAGTAGGAAAACATTTCCCTATTTCAATAACGGGAGAAGAAAGGATCAAGTACCAAAGGGAAAGAGCGGAACACAATCATTTCCCAGTATCCCTAGGAAAATATTTGACCCACATAGAGGGAACAGAGGAGGGAGTTTGTTTCCTCGCAACTGCTTTTGCCATCTTCCCCTGGCCAGCCCACGCATTTTAATCACCGAGCGCTACAGCTTTCTCTGTCAGGCAGCCACTTTGCTCCAGCTACATGAATAAAACCAGGACCACAGCCAGCAAGCATGGAGGGGGAACGACCCCAGAAACTGGGCAACTAGTTTAGGATGTCCCAGGAGCTCAGATCTCATCCCACTTGGTGGGTTAAGTGCTACCCCGCCGCCGGTTCAGTAGCGCCTGGGCAAACATGGAGCAGTATTTTTGGGTTAGGCAACCCTGGAGGCAGATCTGGAATTCTGTCCAAGATCCAAACAATAGTGGGTAACTCCTCCTGGTAAATGGCTTAATCACTTCTCTGATACAATTGAGAGTGTCTGCCTTGGAAATGTCTTCCTTGCCTGTTACACCGTTATATACATGTCAGATAGCATTATGTTAGTGGCTTAACTTCCCCCTTGTTTATAAGCTGTGCTGAGGTTATCTTTTCACCTTCTTGTTTAAATAAATTCCGAATGTGTCAGTATCAGTGCCTCTACCACAGATTAATAGAATCAGCCAAAAGGATAGCTGACATTTTTGTTGCCATAGAAACTGGTCATGATGTTACACAGCTTGTCTAGCTCCCATTTGCCATATATCTAGCCAGCTTCTGAACACCATCCCCTTTTGTTTCATGAGGAATTACATTAAAATATTAAAATATAATTCCATCTTAGTTCAGTCCCCATTCTGTAGCAAAGAGGATTATAGAATATTAAGATACTTCCTAAGGAAAGTGCAAAGTGATGATAATATTGCTGTCTGGCTTATGTGCATTCCAGATTAAAAGAAAAAGAAAACACAAGTGGAGTAACTTATCCCAGAGCCCTACATCCCAGTTATCCTCCATTCAAGTATCTCCATCAGCTTCAAATAAACAGGCTCTTCCTCACTGAACCTCAAAGTGGATCTACTTCAAACATGACTGTAGACCACAAAAAAACCCATAAAAACAAAAAAGGCATTAGAGAAGATATTTTTTTATTACACCATCAACATTTTCCTGCATAATGTGTAACCTTCTCAGTGCTGCTATCAGGCTCCCGCTCCACAGAGGCATCGCAGCCTCAAGAGAAAACCACTCACACAGAATTAAGATTTGAAGTTTCAGCACTTAGAGATGCAGTGTGGATGGATATTGTGCCAGAGGGCACTGTACACTTGGAGAAAATGCAAAGCAACTCAAGCAAGAACAATATCTGAGGACTCCAAACTGTCATGGCCCTCTTCTACCTCTCCAAGAAATACTAATTCTTGTTATTTTAGAGGAACCCATTTGCTCATATGGGGATTAAGGTGAAAAATGGATTTCAGACAGACTCATTTTCCACTCTTTTAATATACATAAAAATCAGAGAGATAGCTGAAGGAGTTGAACTCCATCACAGTAAGTGCTACGCAAACACAGCACATCTCCTGTTCCAAAGGGACTTCTTCTAGCAAGAACACCAATACCTAGACATCACTATTTATCACCTGAGACATCCAAACCCACATTCTGGTTATTCTAATTTACAGGTAAAGAGCTATGTCACTGTCACCACTACCAACATCTATCCCAGCCACTACACTAATCCCAATGCTGAGTTTAATTCTTATTTAGACCACTAAGAGCCATTCTGACTGGCACTTCACTGCTCAGGTGAGCCCCTGATACTCATTACTGTGGTCAGGGACTTCCCTGAGCTGCTCTCAGGTACTACAGTAACAAGCACACGGAGCCAAGCAAAACTGCACACAAGCCCCTCCCTGTTTTGCATTATTCTAAACACAGCCACAAGAAGTGGTTTCTCAGGGCTTCCCATTGTTGCAACCATTTGAGAAACTTCTGCAGAACATCTATTTATTTCACCCACGAGCATGCAAGGAGCCACTGACAGATGTCAGATATTGAGCAAAAATTTTGCCCCAAGCAAACTCCTGAATGCTCAAGCTTACAAGTGGCATACCATGGCCTTTGACTCTACAAAGATTCATGCCTAGCATCAGCCTTTTCTTCTCCTTACAGTTCATAATTGTGCTCCACTTAGGGCACAGTAACACCCACCCTGTGCTGCTGGCAGCTTCCAGGGGTGGCTGCAGAGGGTGCCAGAAAGCAGCCCCGCATCTGCTGAGCAGTATTTCTGTTCCTTTCCCTGGGATGTCCCTCTCTATGTCACTCTGAAAAGAAGTTTGCCATAAAGGGCAGGTGGCAGCTGGTTTCTACATGATTGCATGGTGTGGAAAAGGAGAAAGGCAAATTTGTACAAGGTTTGTGGGACCGGCAACCTCTCTGCAACACTGGAATAGTCCTAAGAGCTGGTATATAGGATGCAAAGAGATGTGGGAACTGTAGGCTCATACCAGGGTTAAATAAAGAAGAAAAGCAGCTAGGCACAAAACCCTGCAAGGAGCACAATAAGCCACTCTCCTTCCCAAGGTTACCCAAAAGCCATCTTTTTGAGCAGCCCCTGACAGAGAAATGGCATCAGCCCAACTCCAGTTCCGTTTGGAGTTCTTTGTGCTCTCTACAACTACCTGAAAGTAGGTAATAGTGAGGTGGGTGTCAGTCTCTTCTCTCTGGTATCATGATAGAAGGAGAGGAAATGGCCTGAGACTGTGTCAGGGGAGGTTTAGATTGGATATTAGGAAATATCACTGCAAGAGTCAGGCATTGGAACAGGCTGCCCAGGGAGGTGATGGAGTCACCATCCCCAGAGGTGCTCAAGAAACATGTGGATGTGGCACTTCAGAACATGGTTTAATGGCCACAGTGGGCTTACATTGATGGTTGGACTTGGAGGTCTTTTCCAACCAAAACAATTCTATGATCTATAACTGTTACCCAGTAACAGATTTTAACATGCTCCATTCTCTTCAGTTGTACAGAAGAGGACTAAGATGGAAGAGGGGTAATAATGAGATCTGTTGAACAATGCAAGCTGCAGAGAAAGCTGCTTGTTGTCTTGAATTTGCTGGGTTTGATGATCAGGTTAATTTTGCATGCCTGGTTGCATCAGCACGTTGAGTTATGCAATGTAGCAAGCTGTCGTGCTGTACAAAGCATGACGTATCACCTCAGTGATGCATGAAATTAAAAAGATGTGGTTTGCTGGGTCACCCACAGATAAACCAAACCTGATTTTCAGTCAATCTCCTTTTAATAATATTTAAACCTTGCAAGATAGGGGAAAAAGAAAAAAAAAAAACAAACCAACATTGTTCAAATACCTGCTCACCTACTAATGGTAAAGAATTCCAGCCAGTCAGCCCTAAAAGGAGGTGCAGGAGTGTGGGTGTTCACTTGCTGGTGAAGAAGTCATGATGCTTGCTTGTCCCATCACAGCAAGGCAGGCTGGGAACAGAGCAGCCTTTATGAGGCACATTGGGATGGAAGGAGGCTGCTACAGCTACAAAAGCTCTGAGTATTTACCCTAAACCAACCCACAAATGGAGCTGGAGAGCTGACATCTGCCCTAAGGCATGGTTTGGGCCTATTTCCTTGCGTGGCTGAGGCTGGCAGTGGTATCTGGAGATCCTGCTCAAGGCTGAGTTCCACAGAGCAGGTTGCTCAGGGCTGTGTGCAGCTAGCTTTTGACTATCTCCAAGGACAGAGGCTCCGCAATCTGCCTGGGCAACCATCAGAAGTGGTGAAAATAGTTGCTGGGAACGTGGTTCTTCTTTGGGCAGAACATATTTCTGCAGACAAACCCTGGTTGGGAGAATCTAGAGGGGAACCACGTGCACCCCAGTGCTGGTCAGAAGAGTTCACATTATTGAATGTACAGCTGCTATCACAGGGGCTTGTTCTTCAGGTATAGCATTTATCTATCCCTGCCTTTGCCCAAGAAAACAAATATTCTGGCACACTCAGAAGAACATAAGCATGATCTTTTATGTCCAAACATACATTCTTGTAGCAACAGAGATGGCTCAGGTCAGCACTCAGCAGAGCAAGCCTCACAGAACTGGGTATGCGTACTCTGAAGCATCAGTCTGTACAGTAGAGAAAAACCCACCTGCTCTCAGTCACAGCACAAACCATGGTTGCTGTAAGACAGAGCACGACCTGGAAATTCAGCAATAAAGATAGGAGCAACTGCAAGAGGCTGAGAATATTATTTGAGCCTTAGGAATAAGCCTACTCACCTCATCTCTGGCTTCGGGGAGATTCTCATGAAACAAGGACAGTCATTTAGCAAGGCTGTAAAGTACCAAAGCTGCATCCAGCAAACAGAAAAGACACTCTAGCACTCTGCAAAGACATGGGCTTGAGTTTGCAAACTGTTGGCATCACATGTAGCAGAAACAGGCTGCAGATTTTAAAAACCATTTAGCAAACGTGTAACTGAAGAAAGTGTTAAAGGTAGCTTTGGGTTTTGCTGTTGTTTCCCCTCTTGAAGAAAGCAGGAATAGGTAAAAGGTCAAAGAGCAAAAAAGGAAGCTATTCCAGCTCTCTTTTTGTAGGCAGTGTTGGACTTTGCCCAACACAGACAGTTTCTGGCAGGAGATGCAGCAGATTCACACATTACCTGCCTGGAATATAAATTCTTCTCCCCAGGAATGTAGACAAGAAGTAAAACTTATCTTAAAGATTTTATTACCGTAGTAATTTTTAAAGAGTTTCAGACCCTGCTGGGTTTCACTTCAGGATGAGGCTGGGATGTGAATGGTGCCCAACACTGACGTTGCCATGGCAACAACTTGTTGCTGGACTTAAAAAATAAAAATGCTTTCTGTCACTCTGGGAATACAAATCAATAATTGCCAAGGTAAAATGAGAGTTTGTTCTGCCATTCCGTATTCACATGGCCTGTTAATTAAACCCACACCATTAAGGCCTGGGCTCACAGTGAAAGTGTGGTGGTTCCCTGTGGGTCACTCAGACCCTTTGGAGCTGGGACAGAGCAAGATCCATGCATCACTTAAATCCCATTTCAACCTGCTCTGCGGAACTAAGTGGTCTGTGCTTCACACATTTGCTTCTGCACAGCAGAAATTATGTTTGTGTCATCCATTTTTATGTGTAAGAATGAAGGGTCTCTTTATTTAATTATAAATGTGCTGTTTGGATAGTAACTAAAGCCACCGAGGAGGAAAAGAAAACACACAAATAATATTGTTAGGCAGCCCTGTCAAAAAACACAGCACACAATATACACTGTACAGAACAGAGATTTCCCCATTCTTATGCAAACCACCGTTCAGACCAGTGCAGGCAGAGATCCTTAGGGAAAACACTTCTTGGGACTAATAGGCTGCAATATGTGCACAAAACTACCTATTACATGCCTCTGAACCACAGGGATCCCTGAGAAACCTCAATTTTGTCCAGAAATGAATTAGAAAACAGGTAACTTGAACATCTACCTTATATGACTTAAAGCCAACAGAAAAAAAATTAGTAGAAACATATACCTACTTATTTTTTAAGTTTTCCCTCCCCCCTTCAGTAAATAACTTATTTCAACCTAAGGAAAATAAGAGAAAGATGGAGTGAAGCATTATGTTGAGTCACAACTGCACCACATGAGATGGCCCCAGTTCTGAAAGCCTCCACAGACTGAAGTTACAGCAGGGTATGCTCCACTTCAAACTGGTCCATGACAGAGTGGACACAAGAACAGCTAGAAGCCACTGCCACTAGCTCCCATAATTCCTTAGTTTGGCTTTAACATCCCTCAAGAGACACAGTAAATAGCCTTCCTCCCTGTGTCCTCCTAGCAGCCCTCCACTAGTCATCAGGCACTTCCATATCTCAAGTGGAGAAGTGGGAGGTTAATGAATATGCAGAAGTCACATCTGCAGCCTAAACATACAGAAATCACTTCAATGAGTCATGTATTTATAGCAAGAAATTGCTATTATTAGAAACATAATTAGGGCCTGAGATTCATATGCATAAGTCTAATCTACTTGAATGAAAGAACATGCAAGTACCCCAAAGCAGAATTTATCCTCCTCCAGTCAGATGACAATATGCTGAGTCTCTGGCTGGATGCAATTTTCAACAGGAATAGGGAGGAAGAAACCATTCCAGTTCAATGAGTTCAACAGGTAGCTAAAGAAATTAGCTCTGAAAGCCCTGAACTTGGTTGGCAGCAATGAAATTCAGAGGGGGAAAAAATTAACAACCTTTTTTGCCATAACTGATAATCAAGAAAAAACCCCACCAAATTAAGCCAGTGCTTTTAGAATAATAAAAAGCAATAAAATATGCAGAAGCTCATTAATATATCTATTATGTAAGAGGTTGTGAATCAGGAGCTCTTGTGCTGTTGGAAAAGAAAGGCTAAGCAAGAGATCTGGATTTCCAAGTAGCATTTAATAATGATGCAAGAGCTATAGCAAGATAACCTGTCCCCCTGTCTTTCAGGAAATTCCTTTCTAATGGGACATTTCTCATTTCAATAACTTTATCGGAGATAAAAAACTTCATCTATCACACTGAGTATCCACTTTAAGGGAAGCTAATAAAGTGTTACTTCAAACAATGCTCATTTAGCCGCCTGCTAATGCAAAAGATCTCACTCACTGCATGCTGCACTGCTCCTTTGCCTTCCTTTTTAATGCAGAGTGACAGCAAAATTTACTAATTTTGAATACAGCCCCCAAATGTGGTCACTTCACTTCTGCTGTTTCCACACTAATAAATGCATTATGAGAGTTTAGAATGAATTACTCGGCAGAGTTTGACTTCTGACTAGGAATCTTATTAAAGCACAGCTTCAGGGAAAGGTCTTTAATGCAGCATAAATTGTCATGGCAGTTTTTACAGATGGTGTGGCAGTCTCCCCCCTTTTATTTTTTCCCCTGTCTAGCTTCAGATTAAACATGGGATATTGAGCAGGTTATTGCAAGTGAAGGAACCCAAGTCCTTCCTCTGCTACCCTCCATCTCTCTAGTGTGGGTCTCAGTAATTCCATCTTGGTTTTTAAAGACTCTTCCCACGTTGAACTTTGTCATACAATACCATTATTTCTCACCTTACATACACACATGTAAAAATATTTGTTTTCACCATAATTTCATGCTGCCTCATTCTCAGAAATTACCAGTGTTGGACACAAGGCAAATGCGTAGCAAACTGCTTCACCAGACCACAAGACCTTACCAAGACGTTCACTTGAGCTGTCTCACTCACCTACACATGTTCAGAAAAGAAATCATTTGGGAGAAGGAGTCACAGGTTCATCTTTGAACCTTGTACTTTCCACAGCCAAATCTTGTCTAAGTTGATAACTGCAGCAGCTTTCATGCTAATTGGTGACATTTCCTCTGGGACATCACCATTGGTCGTACATTAGTGTCAGAGCATGTAAACCGGCTTGTTTTCATTCTTGTGCCGTCTGTCAGCAATAACAAAAGTGGGAATTGCCAGGGCTGTCACTGGATTTGCTTTTGCTTTCCCTACAAGTGGTTATTAAACCCATCGTTCCTGCGCCAGTCCCACCACCTTGGTCTGCAAATTTGTTCAGGCAGCACTAGAACAGCTGTGGCAAAATTAAACAGCACAGCTGAGGAACAGTTAGGCGACATCCAAATCCACTTTCTTAGCAACATGAGCCACCACAGGGGGGAAATGCAAAGCAAAACAGCAGCAAAAACAAAACAAAAACCCACAACCCAGCAATCTGGAAGTAAATTTCCCACACCAGTCTCAAAGGCATGACCATACAAAAGGACTTTAATCTTGACTTTCAGGACTCTGATACTCGACTCAGCTCTTCTCACCATCGTGTCTCAGCACCTTTGTGCAGCACAAAGAAGTTACCTCACACTCACCACTCATCCAGGCCCTAACTGCAGGGCTGAGGAAGTTACCTAAATATTTCAGCAATTTACCTCTTCAAATCCAGAAATTGGCTGAACTACTGCTTTTGTCACAGAGCTGATTCATACAAACCTGTACGCAAATATTCCCGCAGCTCCCCAGACAGCAGAGCCACGCACCTCCCCTTGTTTTACCTGACACGCACATTCCCACACCATTATACTCCAAAAAGGTAAGTAATGTTTTTAAGTACCTTTTTACGTTGTAGAGTTGCTCCCACGCTCACAATCCACACTGTTCACTCGCTTAAACAGGATAAAAAACATTCCTTGTCGCTCCAACTATTTCATAGCAGCAGGAGCTCCGGTTTTCGCCTGCCTCACAGAGCCCACAGCCAGAGCTCCCAGGAGGAACCGGGAAACCCCTCTGCCGTTGCCTCCCACCCCCCAGCCTTTGCTCCCAGCTGAAGCTTGTTGCAGAACAAGGCTCCCAGCTGAAGCTTGTTGCAGAACAAGGCTAAAGGTCAACGCCCACAATTAGCCAGCAGGGCTGGTGGTCATTAAGTTGCTAAGTGGTCTCACCTGGCCCTTCTTACAAACGGCAGCACAGGGATGTTTTTGTGGGAAAACCGAAAATGTTGGCAAAGATTCAGTCAACAGTTTAGCTTGATGTAAGAGATCTCTGAAGGAATCAGAAGACCACCGCACATCAAGCATGCAAGATAACTTGAGACAAGAACCTGGTAACATCTTCCATAATTTAAAGAAGACTAAATAATTTCAGTGATAATTATTTATTCAACAACTTCAGCCCCTTCACTGTCCATAAATTGTCTTTAACAAGTTCCAGTGTTCATGGATTTATTGTTCCCTTTTATTCACTTGCCTTTTTTTCGTTCTGAAAATTCTTCTCAATAAGTCAGTGCAGTGGACCTGTGCTAATAAGCCTGTGGAAAAACAAGTCACATGCCTTTGTTTTGGTTCTCTAAAGGCTAAATTGTAACAAACAAACAAAAAAAACATACATTTTTTTTTCCTGTGGTCACTCAAAAATTAACTTTCTGCCACTCTGAAAACTAAACAAAATTGTCCCAACATTCCACCTTAACATCCGCAAGAACAGATCATAGAATCCTAGAATGGTTTAGGTTGGAAGGGACCTATTCCTACCTCCCTGCCATGCCTCTCAACTAGACTTGGCTGCTCAAGGCCTCATCCAACCTGGCCTTCAACATCCCCAAGGAGGAGACATTCACAACCTCCCTGGGCAGCCTATCCCAGAGTTTCACCACACTCATACTGAAGTTCCTCAGATCCAGTCTAACCCTGCTCTCCCTCAGCTCCAAACAATTTCCCCTTGTCCTGTTTCTAGACACCCTGATGAAAAGTTCCTCCACAGCCTTCCTGTAGGATCCCTTCAGGTGTTGGACGGCAGCTCTAAGGTACCCCCAGAGCCTTCTCTTGTCCAGGTTGAAGAACCCAAACTCCCTCAGCCTATACCTATAACAGAGGTGTTCCAGCTCTTGGATCATCTTTGTGGCTCTCCTCTGGACTTCTCCCCTCATGCAACAGCTTTATCCCCAGAAAAGCAATCCTGAATAACCACCAGAACCTGCTCCTATGGGAATGTTTTGTTTTCCCTGATGGCTTTCTTGTGGTTTTTTGAAAGGAGCCTGCCATTCTGCTCTGTGCCTTCCTGCCTCTGGCACATATAGAGACTTCATGCCACAGTTTTCATTTGCATTCCCCAAGGAATATATGATTAGCAACTGCATTTATAATTAGTAGTTTTGTCATTTAAAGTTCACCAATTTTGCAGCCAATTATTGAATAAAAAGCTGTTTATTATTTTCAATGTATTATTACTTTATTATGGCTCATTGCTTTAAAATACTTAGTTTAATCCTTCGCAGGTCCTTAAACACAAATATGGCAGCTATTAGCAACCTCTTCAGTCAGGCATAAAATTGTACCCACAGGCCTCATAAACAACAGAGTGCTTTGGAGAGATTAAATCAGTGTATACAGCTGCGAGGGAGGCCATTAGCAAATACATTCTCATTCTGCCTTAGTGTTATTTTGTTTTGCCACTGTGCTCTTGTCAAATCTATCAACTACCTGTGCTCTCCTCTCCATAAATAAGAGATGTCATCTCACCAGGTCCATCCATCAGAAATATTTCAGTCAACATACAATTACAACCTGCAGTCTCCTGCTAATATACTAATTTCTATCATTTGTATTTCAAACAGGACAAGCTGAACAGTGAAGAGCGGAATGGCCACAATGATTGATCTCCTCTGCCAGCTGGACAAGCGCTGCAGCTCTTAGTGAAACATTCCTGCAGCACATTCTCAGGTCTAAACATGTGAAAAGTATCATTCTGGACAGAATCAGAATCACACAGAATATATTTGGTTGAAAGAGACGTCCAGAATGACCTTGTCCAACCCCCAACCCAGCACCCAGGGTCAATACTAAACTATGTCCCTAAGTGTGCAGGTCCACATGCTGCTTGAACACCCCGAGGGATAGTGAACTCCACCACTGCTCTGGGCAGACCATTCCAATGTCTGACAACCCTTTCAGTGAAGAAATATCTCCTAATGTCCATCCTCAACCTCCCCTGGTGCAGCTTGGAACCATTTCCTCTGGTCCTGTTGCTTGTCATCAAGGAGAAGAGGCTGCCCCCTCCTCACTCCAACTTCCCTTTAGGCAGCTGTAATGTCTGTAATGCTCTCCTTAGCCTGACAATCCCCCTGTAAAACAGAGGAAGATGGGCTTGTGATGCAAGAACTGCTTGCAGCCTGTGGAATGAAGAGAAGACACTTGGTTTTGCATTGTGTATCTCACTGCATGGATACCAGGCCCATCCCAAAAATCCCTCCAGCTGCTCTCCCTCTCACCCTCTGAACACTGCCAAAAAGAGATGTGCTGAAAGACAGGCAAGCCAATGACAGAGTTCAATATTTGTTCTGGTCCAGTCGTGCTTGCCGGAATTCCCCTCCCTTTCCCATCCACCAGATTATTTCCCCTAAATCTGTAATCCCCTTGAAATCATCAGGTGAGCCATTTTTCCATTATATCCCTGACTCAAGATTGCTGAGAGCTCCCTGCAGAGCCAAAGGTAAGTGTGCTATTTGCTAAAGGACAGAACAATCTCAAACAAGGAGGAACTTGTATGAGAAGTAAAAAATATGACACAATTATAATGTAAATTATAGTGGCTGTTTTAAATCCCCTGCCAGCAAGACATGAGGTTACACCATGTTTCTGAGGCAAAGAGAGAATTGCTTTCTTGCCTGGAGACAAGAGAGTAATATTAGAACAACTAAAAAAAAAAAAGGGGGGAGGAAACCCAACAAAGCAGATATGTACCTTTGGTGTAATAAGTATTGGAAAATATCTTTTGGTGTTGAAATGCAGAGTTGGAGATTCTGGGCTGCAACATTTCTTGTAAAAAACTGAAGGTAGCAAAAGAAGCAAAGGCAATAAAAATAAATAAATAACTAAAAGAAGGCAGTGTATTTTGCTTTTGCTGCTTCAAGTCTGATTTGGCCACCTTTATGTAGTTTGTTTTTCTCCTCCTGCATGCTCTGAAACAATGCAGTGAATGAAAGAATAAATATTTAGATAAATGACAATATTGAAAGACCTTTAAAATCTATTATTATGGCATGATCATAATACACATTGTATTCTCCTTCCTCTTCTTCTTGTTATTATTATTATTAGTGGTGGTGGTGGTATTGTTGTTATTATTGTTGTTGTTTTTATTATTGGCTTTTATTATTAAAAGCCTTCCCTTATCTGGTGCAGAGAAAATAGAGCTTGCTGACATCTGCCTGGCAATTGCCGTGCCTGGTCCCAGCTAGGACACTCTGCACAGCACCACACATCACATTCCTCCCAATGGACTTGCTGTGATCATCCTCTCTGACATAAATGAGGAACACAATGGCTTTCAAACCTCTTATCACACCTCTTGCCTTGCCTCCCTTCCTTAACCTTTCCCTCCTTCACTCCAGTAAACACTGCACTTAGCCACCCTTGCTCCAATTAGTTGACATTAGATCTAACACCCATCTTTCCTTAATGTAATTTTCTCCTCATAAGCCAACTGCACGGCATCAGCCAGGTCTGGTTGGCCATAGCCAGCTTCTCTTTTTAATTACACACCATGTCAGCTGCAGAGGGAATTCAAACAGAAACAGTTTAAATATGCATTATACATAATCCCTACTTAACAGCTAAAAATGAATTCCACATATTAAAACATCACCAACTACTTCATCAGCTGTGTATCGCATGATACAATCCCTGTCTCCTTCCATTCAGAAGTGCCTGAAGAAAATTAGACTTGTGGCTCAGGGGCAAATGCCAACCAATTCCCAAAGCTCAACAGTGAGCCTTAGATAGTTCAGGAGCTAAAGGGAAGATCTCAATTCAAATCTCTTACCTTTAAAGCCATCTTTAAAGTTTAGAGACTATCTGTGCAGGACATGGAGCCCACAAAATACTGTTTTGCAGGTCCTTTGCTCTGAAACTTCTTGAGCTAAGTACCAGTTTGGGTTCAAAACATATTTTAAGCATTCCTCTGGTTTGGTGGCTTTGGTTGTTTGGGTTTGGTGTTTGTATTTGGTTGGGTTTGGTGTTTGTATTTGGTTGGGTTTGTTGTTGTTGTTGTTTGATTTTTGATGTTGTTTTTTGTGGGGGTTTTGGTTGGTTGGTTTTTCGTTTGGGTTGGTTTTTTTGTCAGTTACTTTGTTGTTGTTAAGATAGAAAATTAGTATCCAAAGAAAAAGCCTGTTGTAACTTTAGTGTGTCCCAGTCTGCTACTGCTCATTTCAGACCAGCTGAAATCCTTCCCAGCATCTTTGTTGTTGCTCTCTCACCTTCATTCTACATACCCCTTTAAATCAAACATAGTAATGCTCCATTTGTCAGCCTAACAATCTCTAAAGAGAAATCTGAACCCAGACAGCTCTTTGGATGAGATCAGGAGGTGAAAATAAGTCAGGAAGTATTCACTAGTACTCAGTAAGTGTTCAAGTCACAGTGTCACAGTATCACAGTATAACTAAGGTTGGAAGAGACCTCGAGGATCATCAAGTCCAACCTGTCACCACAGACCTCATGACTAGACCATGGCACCAAGTGCCACGTCCAATCTCCTCTTGAACACCTCCAGGGACAGTGACTCCACCACCTCCCTGGGCAGCCCATTCCAATGATGAACGACTCGCTCGGTGAAGAACTTTCTCCTCACCTCGAGTCTATATTTTACAGTATTCCTATACTCACGATCCTGCATTTGCAGATGGCATTACTGTGGGTTATCTCTAAGTGACTGTGGTAAGAAGGCACGGATAAAGCAGACACAAAACTGAGTTTCCACAGTGAAAGACAGCAATAAAGAGTAAGTCTTCAGATCTTATGAAGATACATTAAGGTTAAGCTTCCAGCAGAGATGTTGAGTGGGAAGCTGCTTGCTGTTCTTACAGGTAAAATCCAGGAAACACACTGGTGCTTCAGACCAGCTTTCCACCTCCCCCAAAACAACTTCCTCCCCTTCTTAAGATGCCGCCACTGTGTTTAGAAAGTCTATCTGCAGGAACTGAAAATCTATTAATCAGCATCATCGAATGAGGACGTTGCACTGTGATAGGGGAAGAACAAAATCCCATTCCACAACGAGTCAATTAACTTTATGCAATTTAAATGAACTTGGCATCAATAATGTTTGGGCAGAGCCAGCCATAGTCCCCACTACAAACAACAAGGGTTGTTTGCTAAGAAACACAGCCCCCAAGCAAGGCACTCCCTAGAAAACAGCACGAGCTGGGAAGGAAATACTTCAGGCTATGTTTGTTTGGAATGCCACTAACTCAGCTTCTCCAGAAGAGATGCAGAATTTCAAATAAGAGGGAATTTAGATGCACATTGCTATTGATTCTGCTCATGTGAACTCAGACTGGCTAGAAACACAAACCTCCTGCAATATTGCGTTTCCTGCTAAGGCACTGGCAGGTCACCTTCTCTCCTCTCTCTCTCTTTTTATTTTCCCTTCCCTTTATTGTTTTCTTCCACAAGTTATTAATGATTTGTGTATTTATTTTAGAAAGCTTGGGCAATAGGTCTTACCTTGTACCTGAGGAATAAAATCAGCACCTCTAAATCTATCTGCTGGAGAGGTCTTGTATAGCCATGATATACATGTTGGGCTGCAGGACAGAGGGGAGAATGAAGGAAAAACACCCAGAACAGACACACACACAAACCTACTGATTTATGAAGGCAACACTTGGAAAGTGTTGAGCATGCAAATCACAGCTGCCTTGGAGCAAGTTCATTTTATAGCACCCACATTTGTATGGCAGGTTAATCACAATAATGCTCACACAGCAAAGTCAGGGTAACTTTAATAAAGGTTTGGGGCTTTCCTTTTATTATTTTTCTTTTTTTAAGGTGTAGTTCTGACTCATTTGGGTCCAAAATTTACATTTGTGAGTCATAGTTTTAAAAGGCAAAGCAATAGTCAGAAAGTAGTCAAAATGAGAAAAAAAAAAACCTTCAGATGTAATATTTCTCTGCACTGTGGGACAGCCAAGTTACTGCAGCAGGGCATTAAGAAATGAGGAATGGGATGTGAAATCAGTGAATGAAGTCATCAGACTTCAAGACAAACAGGAAACAGCACAAGTGGCAAAAAATAAAACTATCATGTAATATCCTTAATATCCTTCCGGCATAAGTAATGCAAGATGATGCATAAAGAGGAAAGGACACTTTCTACATTGGTGCTTCCCATCTTTTTACCTATCTTACAGTACTTTCGTTACATGACAGATTTTGGTAGTGTCTCCTTGGTAGAATATGATGATGAGTCGATATCAGCAATGCACATTGTCTCTGCTTTACTCTCTATCTTATCCACAACTGCCTTCAAGCTACACTTGAGGCAAAAGCCTATCTACTGACTACAGTCAACACAATAAAGCTACAGCTTCCTTGGACACAGACAAGCAAGAAGGTGCTCAGCAAGGGAGTGGTGATCACTGGCACTGCATTAACAAGCTGGTTTCATCAAACCCTTATCAGCCATCTCTAAGATACTGTAACTGCACAGAATTATTTACAAGAAAGATGGTTAGTGATGTACAGGAGCATGCACACACATAGCAATTGGGACTAAAATCCTGGCCCTGAACATCTGTCCAAGAGCAGAAATGTCATACAGCTGAGCTAGAGCAACTGCTACAAGAATTACAACAACCAGTTGGTCTTCCAACCATGACTGGAAGGCATTAGCACTTAAACACATACAGACAAGCTAGCATCGCCCCTGAGGACTGAAAATTAGTTCGTGGCATATTTTAGAAAGATGTAGGAAATACAAGAAAATGTGTCTTGTAAGACAGTACACTTATGTGGTGTATCTGATGTGGTATCAGAACACCAAGGTATACAAAGAGTTGGAGTTCCTGGGAAGCGTCACACTCAATCACTGAAAACTCATCAAATATAAGCCCACCTCAGGTAGGTCAGGTTTAGGTTCCCAGCTGCTGCATTTTCCTACTCTCTGCTAATTCAGGTCCTCAATGTGTCTACAATCTCATTTTCTTTAAACTATTGGTGAAAACAAACCTTGACAGAGGACAAATGCCATTGTAATTCTAAGGCAAGAAAACCACTTAAGGATGTAAAAGCAGTAGCTGTTGATGCTGGGGTGGTGGCAAAGCAAGTCTCATCCTTTACACCTGCCAACACACTGATCTTGACCTCTGCAGCAACATATATTGAATGCATTATTTTATCCACTTCTGGTCTTGTGATATCTTTGGTAAGACCTCAAGAAAGAAATTAGTAGATTTAGACTGGATGTTAGGAACAAGTTCTACACCAAGAGGGTAGTGGAACACTGGAACAGGTTGCCCAGGGAGGTAGCTGAGATCCCATCCCTGGAGATAGAATAGAATAGAATCGAATCGAATCGAATAGAATAGAATAGAATAGAATAGACCAGGTTGGAAGAGACCTTCAAGATCACCGTGTCCAATCTATCATCCAACACCACCTAATCAACTAAACCATGGCACCAAGCACCCTATCAAGTCTCCTCCTGAACATGTCCAGTGATGGTAACCCCACCACCTCCTTAGGCAGCCCATTCCAATGGGCAATCACTCTCTTTGTATAGAACTTCCTCCTAACCTCCAGCCTAAACCTCCCCTGGCGCAGGCTGAGACTGTGTCCTCTTGTTCTGGTGGTGGTCACCTGGAAGAAGAGACCAACCTCTGCCTGTCTACAACCTCCTTTCAGGTAGTTGTGGAGAGCAATAAGGTCACCCCTGAGCCTCCTCTTCTCCAGGCTAAGCAACCCCAGCTCCCTCAGCCTCTCCTCACAGGGCTGTGTTCCAAGCCCCTCACCAACTTCGTTGCCCTTCTCTGGACACATTCCAGCAAGTCAACATTCTTCCTAAACTGAGGGGCCCAGAACTGGGCACAGGACTTGAGGTGTGGCCTAACCAGTGCAGTGTACAGGGGCAGAATGACCTCCCTGCTCCTGCTGGCCACACTCTTCCTGATGCAGGCCAGGATGCCATTGGCCCTCTTGGCCACCTGGGCACACTGCAGGCTCATGTTCAGCCTACCATTGACCAGCACCCCTAGGTCCCTCTCTGCCTGGCTGCTCTCCAGCCACTCTGACCCCAGCCTGTAGCACTGCATGGGGTTACTGTGGCCAATGTGCAGCACCCAGCACTTGGATGTGTTAAATCTCATGCCCTTGGACTCTGTCCATCTGTCCAGCCTGTCAAGGTCCCTCTGCAGAGCCTCTCTACCCTCCAGCAGATCAACTCCTGCCCCCAGCTTGGTGTCATCTGCAAACTTACTGATGATGGACTCAATGCCCTCATCCAGATCATCAATAAATATGTTAAAGAGCATGGGGCCCAGCACTGATCCCTGGGGGACGACACTGGTGACTGGCTGCCAGCTGGATGTGGCACCATTCACCACCACTCTCTGGGCTCAGCCCTCCAGCCAGTTCCCAACCCAATGCAGTGTGCTCCCATCCAAGCCATGGGCTGATATTCAAGGTGAGGCTCAACAAAGCTCTGGGCAACCTGATCTAGTGGAGGATGTCCCTGCCCACTGCAGAAGGGGTCAGACTAGATGACCTTTGGAGGTCCCTTCCAACCCAAACCATTCTACAATTCTATACAGGTATAGCATGTTCTGAGTGCATGATTCAGTCCAATATATAGGTGTAGAAGTGCTGGGAATCAACAATTTAGTTACTACATCCACAGCCCCCAGCTGCAAACAATTTCCTCATTGTAGTCTCACTGCTCTGTCTACTTTTGCAAGTAACTTCACACAGCAGAAGTAAATCATTAGATTCAATCTGGTACTGAGGTTTCTACATCTACACTCTATGAATTTCAGGCATTCACTGGGGACTTGATTTAATCTGCTCCCCTCAACCAAACATGCCCACCATGCGTGTGGTTCAAAACTTATCACTGTTTCAGACCTTTTATCTCCATTAGAGGTTGGGATGCATTGCCTGGGGCAGTTTGTGCACAGCAAAACAGAGCTGTGAACCAAAACAGCACACAATCAGTGGGGACAAGGAGGGGGACCAGCTTCACAGCCACGCTGCAGCTCGGAGTCACAACAGGAACGTAGATCTCCTTCTATTACCTACACTTCAAATAGCAAATCTATGGTGAATAAATGCACTGGCTTCCACTGACTCGCTGAGATAGATGCTGTGTTTCATTAGTGCAGCTCCTGTATTCACGTTGAGGATATGCAAACTGCATAAATGGAAAGTGAAGACCCTGAAAGCTGCTAGAAACATGCCCTATGGACAGTATTATGTAACTCTGTATTGTACTCAGAACTTATGCTTTAAATGAGGGGAAAATTAAACTATTCAAGACATGCCCAGCTATTTGCTGGAAAGCTACAGGTTAGCCAACCGTAGCCAGATCTCCGCTGCAGCAGCTATTTTTGGTCTAGTTGCTTTGTATCCCATGTAAGAGGCTTTTCTTCCCCATTAGATGTAGAGATTCTATAGGACAATCTTTTTTACATAGGCTACAGGCCTGGCCAGGATTTCTTTTTAATAAAACCTATCTCTTTCAATTAACTTGATTGGACATGTTAATGTTTTGGGACTTGATTAATAATCCTGGGAGGTAATTGTGCAAAGATCCAGAGGCACTAAAATGTCCATGCAAATAGGGAATGATGGAAGAATTGTAAATGCAATCTATAACACTCAGCACAGTGGCAAGCCCAGAGCTGTCGCTCTGCTCAGCTGCAAAAAACAAACAACCCAATATGCCATAAGTATAAACTATCTGGTAGCTCAATCTATCATTTCTCACATGCAGCTGAACAAGTAACAGAATTCACAGTGTAATACCTTACTGAAGGAGTGCTTCCATCCTTTGGCTTCAATTAGAGATTTATGGGAGATAAAGCTCCAATCATAAGTGTACTGAAATCTAGATACATAATCCTTTGTTTTTATCCTGCTCTCCAAATAATGCTGGACTTACCCAGCACAGGATTTGCACCCCAAATACAGCACAAGCTTTGGGAAGCAGGGATTCCTCTCCTGTGCTGTGAGACACAGGCACTGGACTGAAATGACCTGCAACGCTGACACTTTCTGTGAGCCCAGGTCTGGAGGATGATTTCTGCATCTGCTCCTTGTCTTGTTTTCAGAGCAGGAAAGGTTTCAGAAAAATGACTTTCAGTGAGTTATTTCTTAACCACAGTTCACTTGGGCCTGCTCCTGACAACACACACAAAGAGCCAACACACCAAGCAAGGGATGTGGGGTTGGCTGCTATCTACTCATGCTCAGGGTTCAAAAGCATTCACCCAAGCCATTGTAATGCCAGTGATACTTCCTATCTGCATTTTGCAAGCCAAGGCATCTCTTCTTACTCAAAGACCTAAGACCTAGAAAAGAGGGAGACATGGAAAAAATCTATGCTAGGACCAGTGCAGAATCTTCTAACCTTAACCAGTTAGATACTACAACTTTCCCTTAATTTGCCAGGCCTAGGGGTTTGGTGGATCAACCCAGTGGGCAGAGAGGCTCAGTGCATCTACCACTGCATTTCAGTGCACTAACACCCTCAGCAGACAGCCACATTTTCATCTTCAGTCACATCTCCAACTCCCATTGTGTATCATGGTCATAATCTCTCACAGATAAAGTGATAAAATATTTACAACTGGAAGGCTGCTAAATTTACTCCCCAGAGCCTTTTGCACAGCAAGTCCTTTCTGGCTTAAATTCTGCACACTGAACTTTAATTACTGCTGTCTGACACAGTGACAAATTGAGACAGGAAATACAATTTTGAAAAGCATCAAAACCACAGAGGTGACTAACAACCATTTTCAAAAGCAAATTTATTCACTATCTCATGATGCTGGTTGAACTACAAAGGGCAGAAACCTAAAAGTGACCACACTGGGATGCCCTGAGACTGGAGGATGTCACTCCTGTCTCTTGTGTGGCAACAAGCAAGGCCATCAGTAGGCCATTCAGCCCATTAGCCTTCTTGACAAATGTGTCTCAGACTATTTGCCAGTCTGATACACAAACTCCTCACCAAGCCCTTGAACAGCCCAGTGATGCTGTAAACTGCAGAAAGAGGAGCAGCAAATGAATTCTTGTTACATCTATGTTCTGGGTCAGACAGTTGTTAATTCCACACCTGGACTGCAGCAGAACTGCAGAGCTGCTGGAAAAGTTACTTTGGAAGAGCTGGCAACCCATCTTCTGCCTAACTCTGGACATACACATGAGCTTCTCCCTGTTCTCCTGCGTGTATGGGCACAGGGCTGATGAACAGCAGCCTCAGACTAGTCTTTGTGCCATGTGTCTGCTGCAAGCAATCTGGCATTTGCCATCTCCTTCCTCACCTGTATCCCTCATCTCATGGGTCCCTGGACTAGTCAGGAAGACAGGAGTGACCTTACATCCATCTATAAGACATAAATGGCCCACAAATTCTCCCTTTTGCTGCCTTCTTTTTTACGCTCTCTGGCTCAATAAAGACTTATGTGAAGCACCACAAAGCCAGGCACTAAAGGTAGTGGTACCTGCACCTCACCTGCCCTTCCATCAGCAGACACGGTGACTTCACAATAAACTTTCTATTCTTTCTCCACTCCAGTTTGCATTTCCTGCAATTGTGATCGTAGGATATTAAATAAATTGCTTGGGGAATAATTTTTAGTAGTCAGGGAAGTCCATTTTCCTCCTCCAAATAAAGCAGCTGAAATGCTGCTGTTCTTTTTATCTATTTCCGTTCACTGTAGGCTGACAGCACACATGGAGAACCATAACCTAACAAAGATACTGGGGGACAGAAGGGAAGCCAAGACATAAAGGGTGGGTTAGTACTTTCCTCATTTTCGTCCCTCAGGTCTTCCACAGCAACAGCCTAAACCTTCATATTGTACCTCAAAATCCTAAACATAAAGTAATGCCATCTTTGCTTTCCCCAAAGCCAAGTCCTTCAGCAGAACAAATCCTAGGTGGGTTATTTCTTAGACAACACAGCTGAGAGTATCTCACAAGCCTGTTCTCTGGAGAAACCTAAAGCAGGCCTCATCGCCTGTCTGCTGTAAGACAGGATTTACCTACTGCAACGGCAAAGACCCAATCCTCGCCGATGACAACGCAGGGTATATAATGCTCCAGTGAAGTGAGAGGAACTCAACTCTCCTTCGGTAACGGCCCCTTAACGGGGGTCATTAATCACTACTATCCAAAGCACGACCACTGCCCAAGAGGGGACTTTCTGACAGAACAAAATCCAGCTCCTGCTGCCAGCAGGTTAAAGGGAGGGTGAAAAAAATTTCCTTATAAAACAGAGGGCCTTCCCCTTAGAAAGTCAGCAGGAGCCACAGCCTCAGAAGTGGACCTTATAATTGAATGTTTTCCCTCTGATTTGAGAGCGTGTTCTCCTCCCTACGCTTACAAGCCTGGTTTAGACTGCACAAATTGCCTACAATTCCTGGCCAGCACGTCTTTCCCTCCTACACAGGAGGTAAGGCTATAGTGGCCCGGAAAAATATATGGCAAAAAAGCAAAAATCTCCAGAGAAATAAAGGAATCTTGGGGACATACTGTGTCTAGTTCTGGTGTCCCCATCATAAGAAGGACACAGAGCTGTTGGAGCAAGTCCAGAAGAGGGCCACAATGATGATCCAAGGGCTGGAGTCCTCTGCTATGAGAATAGGCTGAGGGAGCTGGGGCTGTTCAGCCTAGGGAGAAGACGGCTCTGGGGAGACCTTAGTGCTGCCTTCCAATAGCTGAAGGGATCCTACAGGAAGGCTACAGAGGGAGTTTTCGTAAGGGTTATCTAGCAATAGGACAAGGGGGAATGGTTGGAAGCTGAAGGAGAGCAGGGTTAGACTGGATCTTAGGAAGAAGTTTTTCAGTACAACAGTGGTGAGACTCTGGAATAGGCTGCCCAGGGAAGCTGTGGATGCCTCCTCCCTGATGGGTGGAAAGCAGGGAACCAGCACAAAAAACAGGTGGTTACAGCAAGGCAGAGCTTATGAACTCAGGTAGAAATTTACAGCCACATTGATGCTGACTTTTTTTGTAATGCTAGATTTGACCATAGGCAACTCAGAGAGTAATCTGGGAGTTGCTCTAGGGCCTAAGACAGAGGCAAAGGACTCAGCCTCTTAGGTGATGACCTGACTTCAATAAGAGATACTTTCAACTCACCTATCGATATTGTAGCAACAGAACATACCCACACAAATGAAGCCAGCAGCCCAAAGTAAGCTGGAGGAGACCACAGCAGTAGATGTGCTGGGCACACAACCACAGGAAGCTCTCTGTCCATCCTTTCAGCCCCATGCCCCACAACACACCAATTCCAACCTGGGATCTCTCTCTCTCTCAGTCTCAGAACACTCAATGGCCAAGGCTCAGCTGAACAGATAAACACAAATACAACAATTTGATGGAAAACTTCACTGTCAGAAGGAGACCACCAAAGAGAGAGAGAGTTGGTCAGGGAAGGAAAGGTGTGTCCCTGTGCACAACTGGCATGAGGAAAGGCTGAGAGACCTACAGCTTTTACTCTGGAGAGGAGAAGACGGGGAGAGGATCTAATAAATCTGAGCACTGGGTATCAGGAAGGAAGGGACAGCCTCTGATCACTTGCACCCTGTGATAGAACAAGGGGCAATGGATGTAAACTACAGCACAGGAAGTTCCACCTCAACATGAGGAGGAATTTCTTTACTGTGAGGGTCACAGAGCACTGGAACAGGCTCCCTAGAGAAGCTGTGGAGTCTCCTCTGGAGACTTTCAAGACCTGTTTGGATGTGTTCCTGTGCAACCTGTGCTAGATTCTCTGGTCCTGCTCTGGCAGGGGGGTTGGGCTTAATGATCTCCGGAGGACCCTTTTCACCCCTAACATTCTGTGATCCCTGTGACTTCTTGCTCTGCTGGAAAAACTCAGTGCCACAGTACAAAGAATGACCCTGTGATGAACAGCACAGATTAAAGGACATTCTCCATGGCTTTAGTCACCAGAATATGATGACACATCCTCACTGAAAAGACTAAAGGAAACGTGTGCTTGGTTTTGAGACTGAGAGTTAGGTTGTTGCGGAAATATTTACATCTCAGCCCAGGCCCTGAATAAATGGCCTTAGATAATAGATCATATTTTAATCTAACAAAGGCTTCATCGATTCTCCTGAAATTCAGAATTAGCTGGATGCATTTCATCTGACTCACTTCTCCTGTATTGTAAAATAATGATGCAATTTGTAATAAATTGCCAACACTGAGTTTCAGCAGTGACAAATTGTTTACTTAATTCAATAAAATAGTGTCACTTTTGTAAAGTGCATCATCTTAGAGAACTCAGCTGGTTGTGAACTGCAGGTTATGAAGAAAAACATTCATGTCAGTCCAATGTACAGAAGAAATAAGATCTGAAGCAAACTAACTGCATTCCCTCAGATTACTCCTTTGCACTTTAGTGTCACTCTCAATTTAAGTTTTTTCTTGAAATCAGGCAGCCTGGAATAGGCAGGATCATTCTCGCTCACTGAGCCTAATATGACATGACTAACAAAAGCAGACACAATCTGTCATAGCCATGAATGACTCATCAGACTGGGAAATGCAAAAAAATAGCACTTTCCAAGAGACCATTTTGACCTTTACACTCACCCCCAACTTATGGTACACAGACCTTTTAGAAACATCTGTAAGAGCAAGATGCAACAACACTTGCCAAAGGGAAGGAAAGGATGCAGGAAAGGGTTGGTATTTCAAAGAATCACAAAATGTATCTGGTTGGAAGAGACCTCCAAGATCACCCAGTCCAACCTTTAACCCAGCACCGAAGGGTCAACACTAAACCATGTCCCTGAGCACCAGGTCCACACCCTGCTTGAACCCCCCCAGGGATGGTGACTCCACCACTGCCTCGGGCAGACCATTCCAATGTTTGAGAACCCTTTTTACCCATCTTTGGCTACTTTTCTTTAGGAGACAGTCATCAAGGAAAGAGCCATCTCAGCCTTCCCGCATGGTTGGCCAGAAATTCCTCTGTTACAAATCCTTCCCCTGCTGTCAGCTGCTCATGGGCCAGGACAAGTGATTTATCCTTGCTACCTTACTTTCTCCATCTCTATAATGAGGAAAGAGACACTTCCCTGTGTTATATGGTTTCCGTGACAATTCATTAGTTAATGTCTGTGAAGTGCTTTGAAGATGTGGAGCAATACCACTACTAATTTTCAAGTACCCAGACAACCTACTGTCCACCTATTGCCACGCTCCACAGAAGAACCCCAACTGTGCTAAAAGGGAAGAAGAGTTATCACAGCTTGTCCTGCTGCAACACACTTAGCCAAAGATTAAGAAAAATGGAAATGACTAATTGATTCTTTTTCAGACTGATTTGGATTCTAGTGGTGATTAAAGCACAAATCTTGCTACATATGTGTTTCCACATGAAGCTGTTTCAGAATTAATGAGGTTCTTGATCTGTTTACCTAAATATTATAGGAAGGAAAATTAGGACTGAAGTAATTTTCCAGACACCCTTGTTGGAATAATTTACACTTTGTTTCTTCTTCCACAACTTACATCTATGAAATCTTCTTTAAGAACAACACTGAGAAAAAATTTGGAAGGAATAAGAGACAGCAAATTGAATTAGTGTATCGGAATAATAGGCAGTAAATAGCCTCCACATGGTATATTTTAATCTATAGTCACAAAACAAAATTGTATTTTTTCCAGATTATCAAAGTATTGCTTTGATTATGTGTATTTTCAAGCAATGAAACCGATTTCCCTTTAAACCGGTGTTTGAAAACCAAGACATCAAGCAATCTGCTCTGTTTTCCCCCACCGGACCTGCCGTGCAGCACACGTACGGCGGGGTAGCGAGGAGAAGAAGCTGCCAGACAGCTTGGAAGTCATATCTCAAGAGATGAGAGAAGACTGTTAAAAGATAGAAAGGAAATGAGGAAAGATCTGAATGCCAGAACGAATATAGGATCTGTGCATGTCACTGAAAACAAAGATGAGCAGAAGATCAGGGGAAGCAGTGTTCAGCCCATCAAGAAAAGCAAGGCAGGAAACCAAAGCCTGAAAATAATCAGATGAAAAAGAAGCAGTGACAGATCCGTGCTATGTTAGGTAAAAAACAGGAAGAAAAGAGGTAACAGAGCAAAGATTATGAGGAAACCTGAAGAAATCAGCGATCAATTTTCTTCCCTCACTTGGCTCTCAAGCCTGCCTGAAATGTTCAAGAAATGAGATTTACTAATCCTGGAAAAAGGAAACACTGGAAGAAAGGAATAGGAGTGGTGGCATGAGCATGCAATGCAGCTATTGCTGGGGCATGGATGTGCTTGGATGTGGTCTCCAGACCAGGGAAGCAGCACCGAGAAGGAAAAGTGCAGTTGTGCTCTCACTTTATTCTTAAGGCTGCCACATACCCTACTGTCCAACGCCCACCTCACTTGAAGCTCTTATTTTAGATAGTGAAAGAAGATGCCATCAATGAAGGTCAGTTTAAAGTCCTCCCCTGTTTTGGAGTTCACTGTGAAGTTGCCCATTTTAGAAGCAAGTCTAACAGCCAGCCTGCATGCACAGTGAAGGCCCCAGCTAACCAGGGAAAACCACAGCACAATTCCTTCTCCAATCCTGCTTTCTTCCAAACCATATCTTCTACAAACAGCTTAAACACCAGTGCCATGGTGAGAAAGCTGAGAAGGCTTTGCAAGCCTGGCTTCTAAGAGCTTCTGAGGCTTCCCTCCCTTGGCTACAACATCTACAGATGCACCAAAGCTTCAAGACTCAAGGAAGACACCACCAAAAGGCAGCACCAGCCCTGCCAGCTGCCTGTTTGAAGTGCTGTCATACTTTCTTCCCTATACTGGCAAAACAGCAGCTCCAAGAGAAGCAAAGCTGTCGCTGCACCACAGGCTTAATCCCTGAAGAAATGGAAACCTGTAACAGAGCCATAATCAACATGAATGTATGTACCTAGAAACTGTGAGTGCTCAGCTTAACTTTCACTCCAACACAGAGTACCACGAGAGGTAGGGAGCTTTGGGAGAGAGGTTAAAGCATGAATGGAGACACACTGTTCACACTTCTGTACTACAACAAAACATTCTGCTCTCTTGTCCCTTCTCCTGTCTAAATTGAGAAAAATATTTGACCATCACCATTAGTGTGATGTTTGAGGGCATTAGGTCCACTCCTACATGAGTTCATATGCAGATAATTTCACAGAATCATAGAACCATAGGATGGTTTGGGTTGCAAGGGACCTCTAAAGGTCATTCAGTCCAACCTCTCCCTGCAGTGAGCAGGGACATCCTCCACTAGATCAGGTTGCTCAGAGCCTTGTCAAACCTGACCTTGAATATATCCAGGGATGGGGCCTCAACTACCTCCTCAGGCGATCTGTTTCAGTGCTCCACCACCCTCATGGTAAAGAGCTTGCTCCTAACATTCAATCCAGATCTGCTCTTCACTAATTTCAAACCAGTGCCCTTTGTCCTATCACTCCAGGCCTTTGCTAACATTCTCTCTGCAGCCTTCTTGTAGGACCCCTTTAGGTACTGGAAGGCTGCTATTAGATCTCTCTGGAGCCTTCTCTTCTCCAGGCTGAACAACCCCAGCTCCCTCAGCCTGTTTTTGTAGGAGAGGTGTCCCAACCCCACTGATCATTTCTAGGCTTATCTGCTTTAAGGTACTAAAAAAACACAAGAATAAATCCTAATCCTATCCATATATATTAAATCAGACTCTAATCTTTCCCTCAGCAATTTGATTTTTTAAGAAACGATAAGGAAAGTAAGAGTGCTTTTCAAGACACCATCATTAATTATACATGCACACTAAGTGCACCAAACCAGCTTGGGCAGATGATTAGGTAACTAGTTACACTGACTCTGCAATTCCATTCTTCAGTGGATTTACCTGCCCTCAGACCCACCTGATCATTTTGGGGAGGTTATTTACCTGCACTTTGCTACTAAGCACCAACTGTTGAAAATTCTTAAACAACTGCACTTCCATGCCTAATTAATCATGTAATTGCCTTCATTATTTGCATACCTTTTTGATAATGTAGCCTTTGCTATGCTTCAGTTGTAAGGAAGGCTTGTGGGAGAACTGAGAAGTGTCAGTCGTGCATCACCTTGATCATTCATGATCAGGGTGGTCAGCTTGCTCCCTCAGTTCTGACAGCTACCCTGCAGAATTAGGTTGTCCAGCAGCTCTCAGGGGATGCTGAGCACCCCTGAAGATCTGCCCCTTTACCAAACACTGCAAATCATGACAGTTCCATAGAAAGGACAGCAAAGTACAGCCTATTGGGCAGCAGGGTGCTCTCGTGTTGCCTTTTACACCAGCATGCTTATAATTCCTCCTGGAGATTTGGAAGAACCTGTTATGACCCCAACAAAAGCTTTTGCGTAGTTAGATTCTGCCTGGGCCCTCCTAAACATCTCATGCTGACCAGAACAAAGCCCATCTCATTCCGGCACAAGCATTTCTGGGCAGGGACCATAGTATCACAGAATGTCAGGGGCTGGAATGGATCTCAAAAGATCATCCAGTCCAAGCCCCCTGCCAGAGCAGGATCACCTACACCAGATCACAGAGGAATGCATCCAGGCATGAATTGAGTATCTCCAGAGAGGAAGACTCCACAAGCCCCCTGGGCAGCCTGTTTGGAATCGCTGTATATGGTAACAGCCGCTTGGTTCTGTAGAGGACTTCAGTATGGTTATCATTCTCTGGACAGAAAATCAATGGTTGTGCATAACCTGTGTTTCACTTCTGCTGTATCTTACCATGTGTTACACATTTCTAAGCATACATATACATATATTGAGCACACAAGGAATATATACATGGAAAAGTGAAATTGTCCAAATGTTCTCCACTCTCAAATCTGTTTCAAAGGTGAAAAGGAGAAATTAACTTTTATTCCTGCTCCACCAGTTTTCTTTTGTTCAAATCTCCAGCAAAGCTAAAAGCTGAAGTGCAAAGTGAAGGAGAAAGCAACATCTGTCTTGGTGGCACTTCCAATTTAGGTCTGCAGACTCAAGAACTTCAAATCAGGTTTGAGAACGCATCTCTGCTGTTTGTTGGTTTGCCATTACTCAAATGCCAGGCAAAAATTCTGACCAAGTTTTTCCACCTCTAGGTTGACATCTCAGAGAAACTTTCCAACATTAGACTGAAAAAGTGGCTACTCCAGTGAAAAAATGAAAATAAAATTACAAACTTCTGTATTGTGCTGGAGTTTGACACAGGCTGCTACAAATGCATGAGGAGACTTCAAAATCTGAAGCTGTGAGTCAAAATTAATGTCTTGTGGAGACAAAGTCAACAGTGGGCTTTCTTCAGGAATGAGGCATTTACCAGCAGAGAAAAGGGCATGCTACCCTTTTATTGCCTGTTTAGAGGAACCAATGAATGTTTTCACCAGCCTCCATGTGCAAATTCCACCGAATGCAGTGTGATTTGCATACATCTGCACGTGAGAGGAAATATTTGCCAAAGATTCAAAGAGCAGCATCTCAGCCTTAATACCTAGAGGGGTTTTGTTCTAGCTGGCTAGCATTTGGGGCTCAGCTCTGCCTTACTCTACACCAACTGAAACTATTTCCTCCCCACACAGCAGTTTAACAGCTCATTCTCCCTGATGCTTGCGATAAACGGAGCAGCTTCAAACCTTTTAAAAATATTAAAGCTTTTATGGCTAGGTGTGTGACAGCCTTGATTAATCCCACCCAGACAGCAAGAGTCAACGTGTGCAGATAGCTGCATTCAGGACTTTCAAAGTTCTTAGAGTTTTCTTTGATAAAGGTAAAGAAGCTTTGTAAAATGTGGCTTGTGACATGCAGCACTGGAAGAGAATTCTAATGCTGCAGTCAATGCTACAGTTCACTAGAAATTAAAAAAAAAAGGAAAGAGCACTTGTGTGGTGGGTTGAAATTGCCCCCCCCAAAATAAAATTGCCAGGCCAGCTCAGGGGAAGCAAATGAACCTATATTTACAAGCAAAACTGCAATCTAGACATATGAAATGCAATGAATATATAGAAACTATACCATATTTACATGTACTTACAATTTATAAACAGCACAAGAACTCCCCTGGACAAAACCAGAGGGTTACCATCAGCTTCCCCCTCTCTGCTCCCTTCCTCCACCCTATACAAGGCAAAAGAGAAAGAGAGTAGAGCAGAGAGCAGCTTGTTAGTACTTAGCCACACAGCCAAGCTCAGCAACAGCTAGGCAAAAGCTAGGCAAAAGCACCAGCTAGTATCAACTAGAGCAAAGAAGCCGAAAAGAGTTTATACAACTAACTTTATGTTAGACTTTATCATTATTTCCCCTTTTACATTCAATGGTACTTAATTTACAATCTACCTCTTTTCTACTCAATCTGTGGAAAAAATTTCCTAGGTACAGCCTAAAACTACCACAGGTTGTATGACTGAAAATCACTTTCTTGGTGTCATCTAGATGAGCCAAAATGGTGTTGGTAGGCCTACCCAAGCATAGCTTAATAAGTATCTACATAATTTTTCCCCTAAAATTTGATGACCCTTCCATGCAAAGAATAATTCTAAAATAAAATCTGCCTCTAGGGCTCTGAGGGGTTTATTAGATGGATGTCAGATAAAGGACACATGAAGTGAGAGCAGTAATATGTAAAACCCTGCTCTCTGGACCATAAAAATAAGTCCTCAGCACATACGTGCCACACAAATGGTTCATGATGTATGACTGTGGTGAGTCTGATACATGAATCCACGGCAGCACAGTCAGCTGGAAAACATGTAAAGGGAGCTGAACATCCACAGAGGTGATGTGGAAGCAATGACTCTTCAAAAGCACGGGAAGGCTGGAGCTGTCACAGCAGGCACCCGACGCTGCAGGAGCAGCAGTAAGGCAGGTGGGAGGGTTTTAACTAAGGTTAAGGTTAATTAAGGTTAATCAGGCAGCTTCCTGCACCAATGTCTGCTGTTAGCAGTTGTCTTTGGAGCAATTGTAAGAAAACACACTTGGTTAACTCAGTTAACTGCCCCATCCCATTCTTGCCAGAAGAACACAAGAACATCTGCTTTTGGAGCACAGCAGGGACTAACTTCCTTGAGATGATACAAACCCTGAAGGTAGGAGGCTGCTCAGGATTTACTTCACACCTAGTTACTCAAAGGCATCTCACTCACTTTTTGGTACTCACTCTGTGGCTTTATGCTGGGTAGCTAAAATAACAGCAAACTATTCCATGGGTTTCAATTGAGAAATTAAAAAGATAAATTAATTCTAAAAGAGTAGCAGTTACCTGTCTCAGAGAGACCATAGGGCAGGCTCTTGTACTCCAGGTCCAGCTTGATGTTGATGACAAATGGCAGAGGAAACCTTGTTCACCCAAACAAAGATCACCGTTTTCAAGTTTCCATAGCAATGTGATAGTCCAGCATAAGCAGAGCTCAGGGGAGTAGGGAGAAACAATGCAATTCAATTATCTCCATCATTTCAAATGGTTGATTGGGGTAGGGGGGAGCCTCAGGAAGCCATCCTACTTTCAAGAGAAGAGAAATAATCTCTTTATCTTTGGGTTTTTAATTCTGCCAAAGCTGGCCTAAATTAGGGAGTGACAACTTGCAAAGCAGGAGCATATTCTCTTGTTAAATCAGGTCTGGAAATGCCGTGAGATGAACTCTGATAAGTCAGCCTGCAAGCCCTGGGAGCCAAAGCTGTGCAAAATTGTTTAATATGGTCAAATCCTTTAATCCTCATATCTGCTGATGCAGAAAACAGAATATTTCTGCCATTTATTACCAGAAACATTATTTTCAAACCCCATGAATGTTGCCCTAAGATCTTATGCAGCAGGGACAGCAGAAGCCTGCCTTTCCTGTGCTGGACAATTTTGATTCTAATTTATTTAGGCACAAAGCAATATACATAAATGAACAGCCGCTGATTTTTTCCTTCATCTTCGCTGATTTATTTCAAGAACAACTCTACACCTTTTCATCTTCTTCTTTACTGTCTGTAAAGTTCAGGAACTTGAATGCCCTGAAAAACTTAGGAATTGATCAGACTTGTAATGAAAAAGGATCTTTCTCTCCCTCCTGTAATACAGGAAAATAAAATATCGTTAACTCTGCAGGGCAGGATACCGAAGATTGATCAATCCCTCTCTTTTCACACCATCCCATAACACAAGAGCAAAGGGGTCAGTCAATAATTGCCAGTAAATTTGGAACAAATAAAAGGAAATACTTGTTCACACCATCAGCCTGAAGAATTTCCTATCACTGGAGGCCAGCAAGTCAAACGCTTCAGATGGGTTTTAAAGAGGCAAGAGGATTTTTGAGAGCAGTGATTTCTGCACCACGCGGATGGGATAGAGGGCACAGCACCCGAGGGAGATAAGAGAGCAATAAGGTAATGATGATTACATTTTATGCTTCAAAGCACAAGACAACAGGAGTCAGGAAGGATGCCCACAGCCCACACTGCATTCATTGGTGAGATGAGTTAGCTGTAGATGGAGGTACATCCTGCTCAGATACAAGCACTAGGCTTCACAAGGAGAACTTAGTTTGTTCCCAGAAATCAACATCTTCAAGAATCACAAAATTTTAGGGGTTGGAAGAGTCCTCTGGAGATTGTCTAGTCCAAGCCCCCTGTTAACACAGGGTCATCCACTGCAGGCTGCACAGGACAGAATCCAGACGGGCTTTGAACAGTAGTGCTCCACCAACCCTCAATGTAAAGAAGTTTCTCCTCATGTTCAGATGGAACTCGTTCAAGTTTGTGACCATTACCTTTTGTCCTGTCACTGGGCACCACTGTAAAAGCCTGGCCCCAGCCTCCTGACGCCTACCATTTAAGCATTTAAAGCATTGTTAAAATACCACTCAGTCCCTTCACTGGGCTACAAATCCCCAATTCTCTCAACCTGTCTTCAGAAGAGAGATGTTCCAGTCTCCTAATCATGTTTGTCGCCCTTTTCTGTACTCTCTGAAGGAGATCCATGTCCTTCTTGAACTGGGGGGCCCAGAACTGGACACAGTACTCCAGATGAGGTATCACTAGAGCAGAGTACAAGTGGAAGAGAACTGCCCTCAACCTTGTTTGTCACACTCTTTTCCACTATTAACAAAAGATCCTCACAGTAACATCCCATTTTCCTGACACAGAAAATGGTTGGATGTTTTGGGGCTCACAGTGCTGTAAGGGGTTTGGGAAGGGGGAATGGTGTAAAAAGGTTTAGCGGAATGCAGAACTACTGCCTCAAACTCCCACACCACTCCAACCAGGCTGTATCAACCCCACGGGCTGCTCCATGGGGCACATTCTGAACTCCTGCCATAAGATGATGCCTTGGAACCCTCTCCCAACACAGTGTACAGGTCATAAGCTCCACCAGTGGGCACAGGTAACAAGCCAAGCTCTACTGACAGCTTGTCATCAGGCAGTTAGGAATAAGTTCTTCCCCATGAGGGTGGTGAGACACTGCAACAGGTTGCCCAGGGAAGTGGTAGAAGCCCCATCACTGGAAGTTTTTACAGCCAGGCTGGATGTGGCTCTGAGCAACCTGATCTAGTGTGAGGTGTCCCTGCCCATGGCAGGGGGGTTGGAACTGGATGATCCTTGAGGTCCCTTGCAACCCTAACAATTCTGTGATTCTGTGATTCTAAGCTTCTCATTCTTTTCAGCAAGAATTACCTGAGGGGCAGCAGGGTTTGAGCTGCACCTTGCAGGGACATGGCTCCTGGTCTGGCTCATGGATCAACCTGCCACAGCAACAGGCACATCTTTGTGCTTTCCACCATGCTAAAGCTGCTGGTGATAAGGCAGGATTTAACCCAATCCTGAAATAGCAATGCCTTCAATGCCTTTCAAAACTCCTCTCTCTACTGTTGCTACTGGAAGGCAATGAGTGCCTTCATCACAGATGTTTGGGTTGATCCTTGCAGGCGACCAAACAAAATCCTACAAAATAACTGTTTATTTGCTTTCAGCCAGCTCTGTATCAGAAGCAGCCTGGCCCATTAACAAGGCAGTCAGCGTTACTTGCTTCAGAGAGCAGAGCCAAGATAGGGGTGCGCAGGAAGAGGGACATCATATGTCCAGATGCAGCGAGGAACCCGATGACTAATTCATGAAAGTGCGATTGATTTTGATGAATCAATGCATTACAGGGTCCTGGGGAGGAGGGGGAGGCACCGGGCATTTTACAGGCTCAACTACAGGATCACACTTTGATCTGAGAAACAAAGACAACCTTCTTCTGTATCAGAAGGCAAGCCCTGAGTGGTTTTTCTCAGCCAACAGACAAACATCCGCTGTCCGTACATTTCCCAAGGCCCAGATGCTGCAAATTCCACTCCCATGGGTAGCATCGTTCACATCTGCTGAAACACCCAATCTGAAGGAATTTTGCCACTGACTGATTTAGACTCTGCCCCCAACTGGCACCAAAACAGTTTGGATGGGAAAAAAATTACATGCAAATCAATAAAAATATTGTTAGCTGTTAAAATACTCCCATCTCTAAATGGTGAGGCTTTTAATCAACCTGCTTCAGAAGGAAGTGTGTGTGTGTGTGTGTGTGTGTGTGTGTGTTTCACAGAAGGGCGGTCAGCAGGCCAAGAGAGGGGATTCTGCCCCTTTACTCCACTCTACTGTGACCCCACCTCCAATACTGCATCCAGTTCTGGTGTCCTTCATAAGAAGGGCACAGAGCTGTTGGAATTAGTCCAGAGGAGGCCACAAAGAGGATCCAAGAGCTGGAGCACCTCTGCTAGGACTATCAGCCTGGAGAAGAGAAGGCTCCAGGGGGACCTTAGAGCTGCCTTCCAATACAGGAAGGCTACAGAGGGACTTTTCATAAGGGCGTCTGGAGACAGAACAAGGGGGAATGGTTTGAAGCTGAGGGAGAGCAGGGTTAGACCAGATCTTAGGAAGAAGTTCTTCAGAACAAGGGTGGTGAGACTCTGGGAACTGGCTGCCCAGGCAGCCTGTGGCTGCCTCCTCCCTAGGAGTGCTAAAGGCCAGGTTAGATGAGGCTTTAAGCAGTTGAGTCTAATTGAGAAGTGTCCCTGCCTATGACAGGGAGGTTGGAGTAGATGATCTCTACTCTACAGCCCAAGCCATTCTATGTCTATGACTTTATGAAGCCTCTGAAAAGAAGAAATACACATTTCTATTTTAACAGGGAGCCCCCCCCCAGTTTTCTACACCAAGAAAAGATAGATGAGAAATGCCCCCACTTCAGTAAGAAGCAAAAAGAAAATCTTTTGCTTTCTCCATACTTCTATCAGGAGTAAATGGGAAAGCAAATGCCTCACATTTCAATCACTCCTCATCTATCAAATTTCATTATATGCACTTCCGAGCTGTTCTCCCTCTTTTTACAGATCATGAGCAAAACTGAGACCCTGCCTGGTTAAAGCTAATTCAAAATCAGTTCTGTACTGGGAGAGAACATCAGGATATGGAAAGTTTATGGCAGGTGACTGACTCCAAGGATTAACATTTGCCGTCAGGCAGAAATGCACCTTCGCAAACACACTTTAAGACTAGCAAATTGTTCCCTGATTCCTATTCCCCAGGCACCATTCTGCAAGCAAAACTAATGTTTTTTCCTCACATTCACAGTAAAAAGTATTGAAAAAGTAGGAGCAAACAAACTCTGACTCTGCTTTGTATCTTCTATTGAGCCAACCACACGGGCAATCATTAGCTTTGACCTTTTGGAGGAGGGAACAGAAGGAGAGGAGGATTTATCAAAGAAGGTATTTTACTCCAAGCCTTAGCTCTTTGGGCCTCTGAATGGATTTTCATGACCCAACAAGGCTTTCAAGTATCTGTGGCACTTAAAAACTGCTCACCTCGACTGAAGGTGAGAGCAAGAGTTTACGCAAGCTTGGAGAGCATCTTCTCCTCTTGAGAAAGACGATGAGGTCAAAGAAGAAAATCAATCCTGCTCTAAAGCATAATCATGACTTCAGCTAAGACAGACGGCTGAGTGATTGAGTGCATGTATTTCAAAACCTGCCCTTTGGTATCTCCTGGTTATTTAAGTGGGGATTTGAAGGAAAGAAGTCAGAGACCACCTCCATGCAATAAAAAGAAATAATTATTTTCTGATTCCTGGGCACATCAAACCCTCGCAGAAGGCCAAGGTACACACATGGGTCAGAAACCATACTGGCAAATTCCTGTTTCTGAAGAAGAGTCCTTCAGGAGAGGCTTAGAAATGAACACCCTATGCCTAACTCCTGCCCTCTTACGGTCACCTCTTATTTCTTTTTTAATAAAGCACACATTACCAAGATTAAAAATGTTCCTCAGGCACCAAAATATGTCGGTCACCCCAAGGAAGTGGTCTGGGTCACTCTGAACGTGAAAATGAAATGCCTAGATCATTTCTCTACTAGTAGTGCTCATCAGACTGATGATTTCAGTGGTGGCTCTTTCTCTCCATACTTCATGCAGTGAAGACCATGGGGACTCCCCAGGACAATCATCAGAGGCACAGCCTTGCTGGGTGAGCAGCAATGGTTCACAGCAGCAGTGCCACTCACCCAGAGGTACTGGTCCAGCCTCAGTTCACCCTGCTGAGCTGTCATGTGTCCTTCCCCTTGGCATGCCAGCAGCACATAGCCTTTGAGGACATACTGAATGCTGGTAGCTCTCTGATAATGCATGTTCCTACTTGCCCTTTACAATTAGCACACATACTGTGAACTAACAGGCAACTGTTGGCTGCAGTCATCAATTTGCAAAGCAAGATGTCCAAAGGATTGAAGCATATTTTTCTTTAACTTAAAAGTCTAAAATCTATTCATAAACCACCTGAAATTGGAGCTGACAAACAAAGCAGAACACTACTGAACCCTGATGTGACAAGCAGAAGTAACCAGAATAAAGTACTGAAAGCTGGACTGAAATTCTGTCCATCTGCCTGACCAGAGGACAGGGATGACTCTTCGAGCCTTGCACAAACTCTGGGATGAGTGAGAGCCATGTGTGCGGCTCCTCGGCACAGCCGCATCTTAGAGAACAGATAGAGCAAGAGCCTACGCTGCTCAGCAGCCAGTGTACCTGAACCCAGAGTGGAAATGCAGAACAGCACTTTGAAGAGGGTGATCTTAATTCTCTCTCATGACAGGATCTGTGGTCTGAGTGAACAACCCCATCAGTGTGAATGTCCAGTGCTGCAGCTGCACATTTTCTGCTGGGAGAAAATAGAAGGATACTGAAAAGAGAGAAGGTGTTGAGGAAGAGCCAGTGGGGGGAAGTGAAAGAAGTGAGCTATCTTTCTGGAAAATGAAGAACATAATCACCAGAATGAGTACTATCACCAGCATCAGCCTTAGTAGGAATTGTGTAGAGGAAATGGTGTGAGCCACCAGTATCCCTGGAGATATTCAAGGTGAGACCTGACAGGGCTCTGGGCAACCTGATCTAGTTGAAGATGCCCCTGCTTACTGCAAAGGGGTTGGACTAGATGACCTTTGGAAGTCCCTTCCAACCCAGACCATTCTATCATTCTACCAAGTGGCAGCCACTCACTTCCATTGTTGTCATGCTGCTTCCCAGAGGTGGCTGCTTTGTCCCAGCCTCCCATCCTTACTTGGATTTAATAATCCAGGTAAATCCAGCTCCCACTTCTGCCTAAGACCAACCTGCTTCACTTTCTTTCTCATATCACAGTATCACCAAGGTTGGAAGAGACCTCAAAGATCATCGAGTCCAACCTGTCAAAAAAGCCACTGTCAGGAGTGGGATTTGAACCCACGCCTCCACACGGAGACCAGAATTCCCAGATCCAGGAAGGAGCTCCAAGCCTTGAGTCTGGCACCTTAGACCACTCGGCCATCCTGACGCTAATCTCTCTCCTGCAGTCTCTGCCCTGGCTTTCCTGCACAGCTGAACCAGGCGATGAAAAGAAAGAAGCCAGCACCCCTCCGCATGGGAGGAGCAGGAACAGGCACCGAGTGACAGACAAGATGCACAAACATAACTCACTGCTGTGAAAGCAATTAATGGCACTCCTGAAACATTTTTCTCTGTAAGAGACATTCAAATTCAGCCAATCTGTCACGATCCTCCATTTGTCATTGTCATTTTTACCATTGTCACGTTACTTGATGCTATTAAACAGACAAGAGTGAGTCGTGCGAACAACTGAAATAAGCATAAGTTGATAAAATAAATTAGCTCTGAAATTTGTATACAGAGACATTAAGGAAAAAAAGCAAAATGATGTCAAGGTTGAAAGAATTAGGAATTGAATTTTAACCAGCCCACATGTTTATGGCTGATTTCCTGATGAATATTTTATTTTTAATAACCTTCCTATCACATTCGTTAAAAGGTCTTACCAAGGATGGATCAGTAAACAAATCTGAGAGAGGAAAAAAGGCTTCTCTGAAACATGAAACACTTTCAAAGCTCAAACTCCCTTGGGAGTAAGAGTCAAAAGGAACAAAGACAACTCTTAGCATGAAAAGGGAAGACACGGTATGACTAAATAAAAGGGTGATATTTGATAGGTACAAATTGGATGCATTTCCTGCTTCATTCCTGCTGCTTAGAAATGTCCCTATGCAGATTTGCCACTACAAACATCTCTTATGGAATGGGCAGGGGCTTAAACTTGGGCCTAACGCTGCAACCAAACCTTCCCACTGGTTCTTCAGAACTAACATGTACCGGAGGGCTGGAGACACACCATGAAGAGCATCACTGAATGGTATTCATAGCACCGTAGGGTGCGATGTGCTGGTAGTAGGGAAGTCTCCCCCACATACTTTTATTTCATCAAAAGATAATCTTCAGTTTCACCTTCAAAAAGGGTAGGTAATTATAAATGCACTCCTTTTACTCAAATACTTTAAGCAAGTAATTGTTGCCCATGGGAGAGAGTTTAATTATTTCTGATGAACAGCCAAGACACAGAATCAGGAGAACATGACAGGAAGAGTGTGGAAAATGTGTTCCAGTGCTTAATTGTGTGGCTATCTTGCCTTTTCATCCTGAAAAACCAGGCATTGATTTTTTTTTTCCCCTCCCAATTGATTTCACACAATCTTCAGTTTAGTAATACAAAGCGTATTCAAGTGGAAAAGGATCACAGCTCCCTGGGCCAGGGCATCTCTGATTTCCCATCACGAATAAGCAAATCACATGCAGGTCTCTGGGTAGCTCAGCACGGGGATGGCTGGGACTTGTCTGTGTGACACTGGGTGAACAGAGAAGCCATTTCTTGTCCCTCCCCCAACATGTGCCCAGCTGAACAGTAGATGCAATAGCCTATACAAAACAAAATTCCAACAGTTTATGACCTTTCCTAAATAGTGAGTGCAGAGTGAGGCAACTGCACGTTCAGGAGACAGTGGCCCAACTGTAAGAGAGCAGGAACAGACATTTCAGAAGATGCACATCCCCTCTGATTTCTAGGGAATATCATGTCCCCAAATGCCTGATTCTGAGGCTTGCCATGTGACCTGGAGCACATGTGTTTATACTGCTTTAAAAATAATTATTACTATCACTTCTCAATATTTCCTTTCATTTCTTGCTCAGTAGCATGTACAAAATGGAATTTCATTTCTGAAGAAGGCCACTGCTTCATTTTGCATCAGCTGCTCAGGTGGCCGGTGCAACAAAGAATTTTCCACTGCAATTCCTGGATAGAGCAGGTTTATCACACACTGTACACTTGGAACTTAATCATGATGCATCATTTAAGGGCTGATTCTGCATTCATACATTAATGATGCCTATACAGAGGGCTGCAGGTATATAACTGGCAGGACAAAAGCAGCCTGTGTGAACGGGTGCACATGGTAGGAGATTATGGTAAGTGAATGCAGTAGCAGGTTGGACTTGAAAAGAAAAAAAGATCAAACACAAGACAGGGAAAATGCATCTCAGCACTCTCCCTTACACAGGCATACCCTGGGAAACAGCATGTTTTGCAAATTTCCCCATAGCAGCCATGAAAATAATGCAGAGAAAGCAAGTATCACATATCCTCCCACGACTCCACACTGTCCTCCAAGAAGACATTCCAACACGCTGTCTTTCACTAGTGCCTTCACTGTTTCCTTCCATCGTAATTTCAAAGGATTTTCTCCTCCTCTCTATGAAAATAGTGAACTTAGGCAACTGTGGTGGTAGACAGTTGATGACAAAGATGCTACTAGAATGCACCCTAGTGCTGATGCTGCTTCCTCAGTGACAGCCCATGGGGCACAGAGGAGCGTGGGGCAGTTATGAAGGTGCCACAGTGCCATGGCCACTGTCTCCCAGTACAAGGTGACAGAAGCGGAGTGGAGGCAGGAGTTAATGCAAAGGGAGTGTGAGACTGGCCCTAAGCACCATCATAAACCTTTTCTCTAACTACTACAAGAGTTAACCACTTTCCTTTTTATGGGAAAATGCCTAAGCCATTGTAGACTAGCGTAGAGGAGAAGCAAATAAAACCTGCGAAGTACGCTTGTGACAAGCCTGGGTCAGTGATAAATGCTTCAAATTGCTTGGAAATTCCTGCATAGTACACATCCTGCCTCTAAGGAGCCACTCAAACTCAGGGAAACTCCAGCCCTCCGAGGAAGGAACAGGAGCAATGCCAGGAGTCTTAAGGAGCCATTTGCACATCATAAATTACGAAGAGAGAACAATTCACGGGCACTTCCAGACCAAAGCAGCCCTATGTTGTTTGCCAGCTTGACGGAGATTAGAAACGCATTCTCAAAAGCAAGATTGTTTATATATGAATTCCAGTAGCCTACCCTTAATGAAAGTAAGGGTAAAAAAAAATGCAGCAGCTCTCTAAGAACAATTGTGTATCTTCCCAGAGAAAACCCAGGCTGAACGGGTTAGTCTTCACCCCTGTGGTCACAAAACCTACAGTGGGATTCATTTTGGTCGGTTTGTTCATGTTCTTATCAAAGCTTATACCTGACTTGTGAGCTCTCTCGCTGCTCAGCAGATCATTCCACTTAATGAAGTATCTGGATAAATACTCCCAACCTGCTGATGAAAAGAGCTGTGGGAGCACAAAGCACGGCGAGCGGGCGCTGTTGTTTCTCCATCCTGCAAAACCTGTGTGTTCATTAGCACCCGGCCCCTCAGCAGAGAACAAGAGGATCTCACTCACTTCTCTCTCACCAGCCATCTGCAACTAAAAATAACATTTTCAGGGCTTTGATGGTCGCTTTGAACTAACAATTGCCCAGAACTGTTACTTCCATTTATCTCTACCCCTTCCAAAAAAAGATTTCATTCTCAAGCCTTCCTGAACATAAGCCTAATTTAATGAGGCACCTGTTCCATAGAAAACCCTGAAGCCTTCACAATCACACAAAGGAGTTCTGCAACCTGATAGAAATAACCCCAAAAATAATGCTGTTAGGCTGCATATGATCTCTGGTTTACCCTAAAGTTAAGTTTTTGAGTTGTTTTTTTTCCCTGTGGTGGTTGTTTTTTCTTCCACATTCCCAAATCCTTCAGATGTCACATCACAGTGCTCATCAGCTGGGAAGCAGCACAGAAAGTGCAGAACATGTATGAATAAACTCTATGAGGAGAAAAAAATCACTCACAAGAGCTGGAAGCTGCAATTGCTAAGCATAAGGCTTTGCACTTCTTCCTCTTCCTTTTCATGCCTTTTGTCATCTGTGCGATTTATCGCCCAGTTTGCATTTTGTGTTGCTTTATGGCATAACAAATCTGGGTTACAACTATTTGTTTCTTGACTTCAGAGACATACAGAGCACAGGTGAAAGACCAGTAGATCATTTGAATCATCCACCTGCCAATATAACTGTGTACATTTTAATACTTCCTCCCATCTGACTATCTAATACCCTAAGAGATATGACTCATGCTGTCACATCTTCTGCACTATGATGAAACGCTGTCAAATACACCCCAAACATATATTTAGTTGTATTATTGGCACACTTCATTGCAAACTTTGGTCTAATTTGTTTCCTCCTATTGTCCCCTTGGTCTATTATTTCCATGCCAGCTCTGCCTTCCCAACCAGCTCTCCTAAGTTACCCATACCCCTGCATTCCTGTTTTCAAGGAGAAGGAATGTTGCTGTTATCTCTTTGCCCACATTCTTCATTTCTCTCTTCTTTTTTTATCTGTGCATCTCAAGCTGAGATCATTAATTTGCACACTTACTCCCTCTCCCAACTCATTAATGAAGAGGTTAAATAAAACTGGACCTAACACCTCTTCCAGAAAACCCCATTAGGTACCTCTCCTGCCTGCGGTACTTGGCTATCCATCATCCAGCTCCTGTTGCACAGTCTCTCAGCCATGCTTCACATCGCAAGCTTCACTAAACTAATTTGTCAAATAGATTTCTTGAAATGTGATATCAAATGCTTTGGAAAAATCCAAATTTATGACATTAATTGCATTACCTGCTGCCAAAAGAGATGGTGATTCTGTCTTAAACCACAGCGTGCTTTCTTAAAGGGATTTACTCTTTATAAACCTCTATTCTTTGCTGCACTTAGTTTCTAACACCAGTGATTTTAGCTCCATTTATTTTACTGATGATAGAAGATATTTTTCAAATGGAACTGCCAGAATCACTTTACATACTGCTTTCAAACTGATAGTCTATTAGCTTTTCACCAGGTAACCCACGATTCCTCCAATTTTATCAGCTCTGCTTTTACAATAATCTGCCCGTTTGGTTTACCCAGCAACTGCTAATTAAATCCCTGCAGGTGAAGTTCATTCCTCTCCTGAAGACCAACCTAAGTGTGTTTATCTCTAAAGTTGTGTTTCAAATGTGACAAAAGGATTTCTTATTGCACTAAAGGAAAGAAGAAACAAGAAGAAGTAAAAGAGCAAAGGCAGTCAGAGGAGGGTCTAGGGCTGCCTACAGGCACATGTCTTGCTGGCCAAGTAACCCAGCTCAAGGGTGCTGTCTTACACCCTTCAGTTAACAAAACCTACTTAATGCCAACTTAGACCTACTGTCACACTTTTAGCACTCCCCTAGACTCCCTCCATCACTTTAGATACACAGACATCCCCTTGGCTTGCCCTGGCCACTGCTTTAGAAGGTGCTAATTAGATCCAGGCTTGCAACATTGCACCTCTAAATGTTAGACAAGCCCACCAGTCCTGCCACTGCTGCTCTGCTGCAGTCACCAGTTTACCTCCTTGGGCCCCATAACTCCACAGTATCTGGCCCTCCTGAGCTGCAAACATTCAAGGGCTCTCACTATGCTTTTTCCCACCCTTCATCACTTACATCCACTTTTATTGCCTGTAGCCTTCCTAGTATGTTCTTGGGCACCAGACAACATACACAGGTGCCCCTTCACAGCTACTGGGCAAAACAATGTTCTATCAAAATGGCTACTGACACTAATTTTGTGGAGCCAGAAACTAATCTTTCTCTTCATTACAGAAATGTTTAAAACATATTTTAGCACCTTAGCCATTTGAATGATTATTTAAATAGTCCCTTCTCTTCATTTATTAGAGGCCTGTTCTCCTTCTTTATAGATTATTTCTAAAGGAGGTTCTTTTTCTTCTTTTTGCTGATGCTAACTCCAGCTTATCTTTGTCCTTTCACATTTAAGTCAGCTCTGTATTCCTCTTTCACTGCTTTGGCTGTTTGAACACACAGTTTTAGCATCAGTATCTGAGAAGTTCCTCTTTCAGGTAAAGCAATCACTGATTGTTCCATATATCCCTTCCTGCCACTTTACCTCCTAAAACTTTCTTAATTCTTCAAAATATGGTTTCCTGAACCCTTTGTATTGCAGCTTTCTGTGAAGCTAATATATTGCTTCTTTTATCTCTGGTTTTCATTTTCCTCTCTGCTGTGTGAGTGTGTTTGTGGTTGAGCAAACCCATCTTGTACAATTTCCCAGCTGTATCTACAAAGGCGCTGAACTTGATAGAGACATAGCACAGTCCACAGTCATTATTAACCCATTAGCTTACATCTGATCCACCTTCTCCTTCCCCTGAGCCTTGCCTGCCTGGTCCACCTACTTTTACATGGATACATGGGATGCAGCACATAGCACACCTAAGCTCTTTTTCATTCAGTGTGGAAAGACCCAGCAAACCAGTTATAAGCCTGTAATGGAATTAAATGTAAACATATTTAATGCAGACTAAAAAGAGCTGAGCAAGAATGTGACAATAAGGGTAAAGCAGAAGCACAAAGGCCAGGATTACAGAAGTACCTGACCAAGGCATCCAGAATTTGTACTGATGTTTTTTCTAAGCAGCATATAAACTGATAGGCTTTCTTGTATTCATAGTAACAGTTTTTGTTTGGAAGCATGGAGCTTCAGCTTTCGCTGTTGTGCAATGAAGAAAATGAATGAAGTAAAAACCTCGGAGCGAAAGGATGGTTATGTAGATCATAACAGCTAATGACCAGCACATACTTTAGGGATCTGGAAGCTGTGAGGAGATTACATTATTTTGTGAGGAAAATACATGATGGTTATTTAAAGCCAAGTGTGTTCTCTGGCTGGTTACAGTCTTGTTAGCTGTCATTCTGACAAGCAGAGTAATAATTCCCATAATTCTTCTGGTGGGCAACTTAGATTTCCATTTGTGGACCCTCACAGAAATTTAGGCATCAGTTTGACTAAACTCACAGCCTCTCTTCTGCCCCACAGTGCTTTGCATCCATCAGTATGGCCAGTTCTTCATGTCCCCCTCTCCTAGCTTGAAGGATGCTATTCTAACTTCTCAACCTTGTTTTACTACCTAGAATATCTTCTTGAGCAGGGGTCCCCATCTCTGTGCTGATGTGCTAATGAAGACTATTAACTTCACACAAATCTGCACACAGGGTTTTTGATTCCAAAACACTCCAACAGAGGCAGTTCAGCCAATATAGATTTATTGCTTAGAAAGGGCAAGCTACACCCCTCCATGTCCTGCAGGCACCATCCTCCCCTCTAGCAATCGCTGGTGCTAATTAGCAGCTACACCCCTTGAGACACTGGGATGCAATCGATGAGCATTCCTCTGCTGAGCACACTTTGGTTTTATCACAGAGTTCACTCTCAACAGCTTGTCTGAGCTCTGCAGGTGAGAAACAACATCCCACACTGACCTTTCTCCTGGTTCAGGACCCCCCGAGATTTTGGCAGAAGTTAAAGCTCTGATGGGTACTGCTGGACTGACAAAATTTGCCTGCCTCACAGCTAAATGTAAGATAGACCTGTGAAAAAAAGTCACAGCCCATTTTGGGTGCAGATACTGAGTGCAGAGGAGTTCCTTCCAAGGACAGAAGCTAGAGCTTATTTCACAGCCCAGGGGAAGCAGAGACTACCTGGCAGCTTGGATTTAAGCTGTGATAGCTCTGCAGGGTAAGTGTGCATACAGTGAGGCTGGCATGATTTCAGCTCTCCTCACGGTTACTCTTTGGACAACAGAGAAACAACCTGAGCTGTGCAGAAAACCCTAGATTTTCACAAGAGAGCTGTTCTCATTCTGATCTGTAAACCTTTCACATGTGAGAAGGAGGTAGGATCCCTCAGACCTCATACACTGCAGTCCTGGTTGTTTCTCAGGGTGGGCTGCTTTGTAGCTAAAAACTGAATTACTGTCAATATCCAAAAGCAAGAGGATTTAGCCAGAACACAAATAACCTTTTAGCCTTAATTTGTTCTTCAATTTTACACTCCTCCTGTGCTCATCTGGAAGTCCCTCAATAAATAATAAACTCACAGTGCCACAACTGATCTGCATGTTTCCTTCCCTACCAATGACATTGAGTGCTCTGAAGAATCTCATTTCTGTCCAGCAATCATTCTGAGCAGTGATTTTATCCTTCCTTTCTCTCCTAACCCCTCCCAACACGACTGGAATGGAAGCAGTTTTCTCCCTCTATTAATTTGTCATTGTTTAACAACATTGCCTTTTGTGAAAAGCTGGTGACATTATGCAGAGCTAAGATGCAAAGTCTCATTGTTCATCAACCATTTCTGTTTGGGTTTATAGCTTTATAGCTTCATCTTAAGAATCCATAACTGAAAAATATAAAGCACAAGCAAACTTTTTCAGAAAATTCCTTTTAGACACTACAAAAAAAAAAAGAAGAGGAAGATCCAAGAAATACTAATTCTTTCAGGTCACTATCTATGCCTGGAAGGTTTCTCACAGCTATTCTCTCATTCTGCTTACCAGAGGATGTTGATGATATCTCTGAGAGGAGAATTTAATACCTCTAAATATGTAAAACATATTGTTCTAAGAGTTTGGCTCCTTCTGAAAGAAGAGAAAGGTATCTGTGATGAGTCACTGATTTACACAGATTTGTGGGGTGTTCAGAATCACAGAATCACCAAGGTTGGAAGAAACCTCAAAGATCATCAAGTCCAACCTGTCACCATGGACCTCATGACTAAACCATGGCACCAAGTGCCACATCCAATCCCCTCTTGAACACCTCCAGGGGTGGTGACTCCACCACCTCCCTGGGCAGCACATTCCAATGGCGAACGACTCTCTCAGTGACAAATTGTCTCCTCACCTTGAGCCTAAACTTCCCCTGGCACAGCTTGAGATTGTGTCCTCTTGTTCTGGTGCTGATTGCTTGGGAGAAGAGACCAACCCCCTCCTGGCTACAACCACCCTTCAGGTAGTTGTAGACAGCAATAAGATCTCCCCTGAGCCTCCTCTTCTCCAGGCTAAACAATCCCAGGTCACATAGCGATCACTCAGATGTGGATTTTAAGACGAATAGAAGACTTGTGTTCAATTACCTTAGAAATAGCTACTTATATTTATACCTTCTCTACTTTCGTTCTGGGATGGTTCAAACATTGGTGAAAAGAAGATGCTGCCTAACAAGGCACCAAAACCATGAGGTTAAAAGCAGGTTCAAAAAGAGCAGGGGAAGAAACTGCTCTTTCTTGTAGCTGTTGTCTACTGGGTAATAAATGCCGCAGAATTTATGCCATTTTGGAAAAAAAACAGGGCAGAAAACAAAACATTGCAGGTTTAAGTATCTTAATTATGGAAATTTCATATTCAATGAACTCTTGCCAAAATAAACTGTGCACATTATCTAAAAAGCAAATGTTAATTAAAACTGTATCTTGATAGCCTTTCCTGGCTCACAAGGCATCCTGCGCGTGCGAGATTAACCAAGGTACTTTAGCTCCAATCAGTCCTCCAGCAACGGGCTTCGCTTCATTTTGTTGATGTATGTAGAACCAAACGAAGTCACTGTGCACTGGTGGCCCTTAGCAGCACCTCATCTTTTTGTCTGTAACATTTGGAATCTACAGTGCATATTTCATGAACTCTATTACAGCTGAGAATGGTTTCACACAAAACTCTACAATAAACAAAAGAGTAAGTTCCAAACATTAATTAGCTGCTTAACACAAAGATATCCACTTATCATCGCACCCGGTGCACACAATAATTAAAGCCATAAAGAAAAGAGGGTGCATTAATGTGTCTGTTCATGGGAGGCTCCGAGGAGGGATGGCTATGGGTTACTGAACAGTCCAGCAAATTCTTATCCAGCTTCAGATGGGCATCAGAGAAGTCACTTACCTTCTTCCATTTTCATGAATTAAAGAAGAACATTAATAAAATACATGCCTGAGCAAGGAGAGGGATGGGCTACTGCCTACATTCTCACCCAAGAGCTGGTGGGAGAGGATGAGTGCTGTGATCTCCACACATCTCTGTGGGTTTGCCTCTTCACAGAGATACTTGAAAGGCAGATGTAATGGGTGATGCATAAAGCACGAGTAAAGCACTGCTCTGGCAGCAGAATCCTGCAGCAACAAAGACACAGGTACATGGGCTTATTACGGTACATAAACACGCATCTAGGGATGCTGGAAAGGCCTTCACAGCCTGAGGAAAAGCCTGATGTACCATGCACTTACTGCTACAGCCACTCAGCTAAGGCAATTAAGGAGGCATGTGTGGGCTTCCTGATACAAAGTCACATACCCATCCTTCCCTCCACATCTGTGGCCTGGAATCATGCCTCCTGACATAATGCTCTTTAACGCAGCCTGAGAAGCGAGAGCTCAGCAGAAAGAGCAATCATTGAGCTACTGAATCCCAGGGTGGGTCTAGTTCTCTTCATAACCTATAGGTGACATTTGGCCAAGCAGACTCCTACATCAAGTGTCCTGGGCAGGTGAGGCTTTCAGCTCTGGGTTGAACCCAACCCCTTCCTCCCTAGGAAGAGAGCTGCATTTTCTTCTTTTTTTTTTTTTTTTTAAGAGAAGGAGGGCAACCAAGACTTTGAGGAACTCAAGTATAAGGCTGGATTCTTACTTATAGTCAACAACCAGCAAAGTGTTAAAAGTCTGTCAAAACACAGCCACCAAAACAAGGCTCCTTTACAGCCTCCTGAAGAAGCTGAAGGCAAACACAATGCACCATGAAAGCTAACTTACTCATACTGGTAAAAGATGAATACATTTTCTGAGCAGAAGGTAGTACATACCTGAGTTCATCGCCACAAAGCTGTGGCCAAATCATCCACATCCAGAAGGTTTAGAGCATCCTTGATACCACCTCAATTCTGCCTCATCCATAAAAAGCTTTCAGTTAAAACCATACAAACACACATAATAGCAAATGCTTCCCAGCCAACTTCTCCATCACTTGATTTTGGAAAGGTGTTGAAGTTCACATGCAATTACAGACTTTTGGAGCTCAGCCATGGAGTTGATGACACACATCAGCTGCAGCCCTTCTCACCTGGCCAGGTTTTTTGCTCTGGGGTACCCCATTTTTCTTCTAACATGAATTAAAGCAGACTGTGTACAACAAACAGAATATTTCAGCACCAGGGTTACTCAAAGGTCAGGCCAGAGATTTTGTACGTCCAGTCTCCTGTGGTCTTGGCAAGCTTGTCAGTAGTTAGATTCCAAAGCAGGTATCTTCAGAGCTATTTTTCCATGTGGATTTGCATAAAGAACACTAATAAACTGCACTGGAGGTCTAACCATGGTTTACAGCTATTTCCCAGGTGTCACTTTTCCCATGGCAGATGAAGAGTCTTTAAAGCCACATCTAAAAATGATGCCATGAAGCTCATTTATCTGTGTGACAGCAAATACTGGTTGAGCAGCTTATGAAACACTCAGCAAAGCCAACAAGTTAGGCATCTGGGAACTCTGAGTGATTGCCAAATTGCTTAACTGAAGCTTCAGGCATCTAAACACCTTTTAAACTCTGGTCTGGGGTGTCTTAAATGTTCAAAACACCTTCCTGAGACACAAAAATGCTTTCATTTCTGTTTTACAGCAGTACAGTAGTCAAAATCTCAGAGAAAGGTATAGCTTAATGGGTTCAAATCAAGGTGTCCCATGTACTAGGGAAGTTTTCCAACCACTGCAGCTGGTCTAGAGCCTTTCTCAAGGACTCTGTTAAACCTACTGAGTGTCAGCTTGTGAGAGAATTACAGAGCTCAGAGCTTAAACTCATGACTCCCAAATGCCAACGATTCACAGAGCTACTACATCACAAAGCAGACCCTATGTTATTTGATCTTAAAAGATGCTCCTAAATCTTGCCTCTTCCCATGGTCAAGGGCTAGAATTTAGTCACTATTTGGATTTCATACTTTAGGACATCAAAGTATGAATGATGTTTTTCAATTTTCTCCACTTAAGCTCATTAAAAGAAGTTTTTTTAAAGAGCATTATTCCCTGAAGTTATTTGACACAGAAATCTGCAAAAACCTTTCTCTCTTTTGGCTTTGGGTCAACACTGAACACAGACACAAAATGTTTCTTTGACACATCACAGAACCCTGCATCCATCACTCAACCTCAGAATGGCTAAAACACCACCTGAGACAAACCTCAAAGACCACTTGATTAAGGGATGCTTCAGGGAAAATGCATCCTAATGCAGAATGTTTTACATTTTAGGGTTTTGGGTTTTGGTCTTGTTTGGATTTTTTTTCCACATGCTATCCTTTTTCACGCTAGTAAACGACTGTAAGCTGCAAAAGCATGATGGTATCTCTGCCTCTACAAAGAGTTTTATGTTACCTTCACTGTCAGTCCTGCCAGACTGCTCCTGTGGAAGGACTCGCTCCAATTCTTCAGGCCAGCACCATCCTTGTGATGATGAGAGTATTTTCCAATCCCACAGCAGTGGTATTTGCAGCTGAAGGCAGCTGAGAAGGAGCTGTACCATTCCCATCAGACTAAAAAAGCACCAAGATCTTGTGAAGTTGCAGCAATATTGTTGGTGGATTTAAACCACCAGCATAAAAGCTTGCAGCCTGGGAAGGGCTGACACGGCTCTGTACATCATTCTTTATTATGATGCTGATGGTAATTTCTATCTGCATCAGGAGTGCAAGCCTCACAGACTCACAGCAGCAACACAACACAGGAAAGCACAGCACAGGGTATTTTAGAAAGGACAGGGACAGGAAGCTTGGTTTTCCTTGGTCCAGGGACAGTGCACTGGGATGGGACTGAAGAAGCCAGGATCTGACTGCTCTCAGCAGTATGAAGTCATTTCCTTCTCTCTTCTTCTTCCCTCTAATCTCATTTTTGTCCATTTTACCTGCTCACACTGACAGCTCTGGTGACAGGGTGGGATATTAATGAGCTGCTGCACTGATCTCTAGATCAGTGAGTGTCCTGGTTTTGGCTGGATCTCACAGACACTTCTGTAACAAGCACCAATGTGCAATTACATCATTAATTCCCACAAATCCCTAGCAGGATTACACAGGCTGCTGGTGTGGCCACGCACCACTTGGACCCCTGACTGGCTATCTCAGTGTTACTGGAATTCCTGTGGGTTACACCTTTTCCTTGGCAGAGGTAGTTCAGCAAAACAAGTACTTGTTACTACAGGTTGTAAATAGAGACCTACAGATGCCCAAGACTCTGCCATGAAGAAGGGAAAAGAGAAGAAAGAAGACCAAGATACACCTTGGTTTGCTTGGAGAAGAAGGATTTATTGCTCTTGGAGGACAGTGGATTTACCAAACCCTGCCTGGACCTGCTCCCTGTGGGCTGGCTTCAAGCACAACCTCTCATCTTCCACACGCAGCCTGTGCTGGTCTGACAGGAAATTAGAGGAGAGTTGGGGTCTATCTGGTCGTTGTTGCATCCACATCTCAAAAGGAATCACAGAAGTTCAAGCTCATCCAGAAGTCCCTTTGGATATCACTTTCACTTCCAGGATTATATTTCATCCCATCCTAATGAACAGCCTTCTTGAAAACAGCAGAGAAGACTAATACATGCTGGAAAAGCAAGCCCTCTTCCCAAATGACACGTACATACAATCCCCCTTTCCAACATCTTCTTTATCCCCAGCACCTCCCACAGCCCACACAAAAGTTTGCAGACCCAAAGCTGGTGGCTGAAGGAGCAGCCAAGGTTTTGAAGTGTGGATTTCTGCATTCCCTCCCCAGCATTTATCCCAGGCAGCATTTGCAAGGCTCAGGTTATCCACACCATGCTGAGCAAACAGCACACAGCTCATTTATCTGGAGGGGCTTTGTTCAGTAAGGTTTCACACTCCCAGCTCAAACACAACGTTTAACTCTTGCAAGATGAACCACTATGCATTTAGATACCAATCACAGAAGCCATCTTTTTAGATGCCTAAGAAAGTACAATTAAATACCACAGGGATTATATCAAAACCCAGGTTTAGCTAGTATTTCAGCTCTTGGTCGTTATTTCCTATGTATATATCAAAGGAATGTGACTATGGAATAGGCTGAGAACAGATTGAAGATGCAAATGCCAAAATACTAGAAGACTAATAGATTATTTTTAAGGGGAGGGAATAGACTGAAAATATAGGAGAAAGTTGCTGAAATAAATCAAAGGTGAGCAGATGCACTTGGCCAAATGGCTTTTTCCTTCCTAGCAGAGCGATTTGTTTTATCCTTCTGCTTCCCAAATCCAGTCAATAAGACTGCATTAAAAATGCATGGGCCAATTTGAAGTGTACAGCACCGGGCTTTTCAGCAAAGCCAGGGCATTTGGAAGGGCACAAGAAGTACAGCTTTGTATAGAAAAGGAGGACAGAGGTTGGGAGAGGGGAAATACTTGTCAGACAACAGGATCCCCGGGTAGCAAAAATAATCAATTCCTCTTCTTTGGGGAGAAACGGCATCCTTCATCAATAGAAGCTGCCACACTCACATCAGGCACCCACAGCAGGGCAGGAAGAGTAATAGCTCCTAGAAGAACAGAGCAGCCTGTATTTTCACCACTTTTCACCACTAGCTCTATTTTAGGACTCTCGCTGATGCAGGCTAGGGCTAGGCATCACCAATAGCTTTCAGGAAAGCTGGCAGACAATGAATTTTCATCAGAAAACAAAACTGACATTTTCCAATTTTCTGTCTGGACAAAGAGAAGAAAATGCTTCATTTGGAGGGAGTGTCAGCTGAGCTGGGGCACTTCATCTCTCAGTCTCAGATGACACAGGTCAGCAGTTAGCTTCATTTGGCAGCAGCACTTTGTACCACACTATTTGGGAGCATCCTGGCTCCACGATGCCTTCCTGGGAACAAGCCCTGGCCACCAACACCTCTGCAGGGTGGCAGACCCCTTTCCAGCTAAGTCCCGGTGTTTCAGGGTCTCAGCAGATCATGGAGGCACCCCTTGCTCTGCAGGGCCCTTCAGCACACCTGAGTTATCTGGGATTAGTTTCTGAGAGGCTGGATCAGTCAGAGGTCTGATGGGTGCGTCAAGCAAAGCTTGTCTGTAATGGCTGGACTCTCCAGGATTCAGATCCCTGCAATGAGCACAGGCAGGACCCAAGGCAGGAACCAGCCCGTTGACAGCACCGATCCTGCTGGAGCACTTGGTTTGCCATGCCTTTTGATTGGATATTTCAGGTTTTTAAGAACCTGACCATGTGAGCCTTCAGGCTGAGAGATAAATCAAGGGAAAGCATCTCTGTTTGCAAACACAGTGCACTGTCCAAGGAGAGGAGAAGGAGAGAGGGGAACGGAGGGACTGAGACTTGCACTCTCTTCATAAAACCTGTCAGCAGATACATGGCTGATTTGCAGCTCTGCTTTCACCCTGGGATGCCTGCAGCCAGCGAGAGTTCCACGGGAAGGTCTTCCCCAGCAGGGAGGCAGAGAACACATTCTGTGACACAGTAAAACAGTGAAATCAAATTTAACAACAGAGGAAAACAACTTCTGAGAGCTTCTCCAGCAGCAGCAAGAGGTTTGTGCTGCTATAGGAACATCTGAATTTGCATGAAGTGTAAACAGGAGGCACACAGGCACGCACCCCCCGCTCCTGTTTGCACCCAGGGTGTTCAGAAAATAGCACATGTTCTCTCCCTCACTTCCACCCCACTGGAGTCGTGGCAGAGCCAAAGCCCTGCAAATGGCTGGAAGGAAGCAGGGCTGTCATCCAGCCGCTCCGCAATCACGATCCGCTGGGATGAGATTGTTCCAAACTGTTGTTGGGGCCCAGTCAAGCGGCAAAACATTAAATGTTTCTATTATTTAGTGCATGCAGCTGGTTAAACTGAACAGCCTAGCAGGCTAATGGGAACACAGGAATAACCAGGTCAGCCAGAGAAGGTGTGAGCATGTGTGTGTGTATATAGATGAGGATATATATTGCTCGCTGCTTCTTATATCAAGTGTAGATTTGGGAACAAATAGCCTGTGTTGTAGCACTTTTACCACTGAGAGCTGTACAAGGCACTGATTAACTTTTTAAAACCTACTGGGGAATGGAAGGATCTCTAGGAAGGTCATAGAGGGGAAAAGCTGCACTTAAAGGAAAATAAAATACAAAACCCTTCACGTGGCTTTAGGTAAAGTGGGTCAGCATGCAAAGGCTTGGAGTTAGGGGCTCCAATGCTTTGCAGAAGGAACGTATAAAGCTCAGGTGAGGACAGAAATACATTACTCATGCATTGTGGACTTACTGCTGGAATGCTGGTCCGGATCACAAATCATTCCCTGTAAAAGGCCAATGTTTCCATATTATTTTTTTGACTCTTTGGAAACTATTTCCACCATCTGGAATTACATCAACCATCGCAGATCTCCTCCTGAGCATCTTTTCTCTAGGCAGAATCATGAGGTGCTTCATACCAATTAAGAAATTACCATCTTAGAGTCTCTCAGATTGTTTGGCAAACCAGCCTGTAAACCATCCTAATATTTAGGGTGGTAAGTGGGAAAAATGAAAGCAAGCAAGCAGAGAGGCATTTCAATAATGCCAGGACTAATTGCTCAGTCGTGTACCATTTGGTTTAAGGAACAGTCTTAAAAAAAAAAGGCAGGTGGAAGTCTTCAAGCTTCAGGCATTTAAAGAGTGAGTGGACAAAGTTCACGGTATGGTAGCAGACAGATGAGCAAGTGGCACAGCAGATTACTTCATATATTAATTCTATATGTAATTTCCTTGGGTTTATGGCCCCTTCAGCACAAGTGCACAGGCATGGTTCTACAGGGTACACAGCCTCAGCTACTCCTCAGGCCATTCAGAGCAGCCCAGTTAAGAGCAAATCTTCCCTCTTTTGAGATTGCAATGCAGAGAACTCTGGGGGGAAAAAAGTGTTTTGTAGAATCAGCAAAATGTTTCATATTTGAGCTGTCCACTTGAAAATGAGATACTCAGTTATCATAACAACTTTACCCACGCTTCTTTTAAATTAAATAATGACAATATCAAAGGATTTCACAAAATATGCAACGGCAGGTCTCAGCCAGGTATGGTTTGTTACAGTTCCTGCAATTGAATTTACTTCAAAATGCATTCTTAGAATGAATCATAGAATGCTTTGGGTTGGAAGGGACCTTTAAGGGTCATCTAATCCAAACCCAACCTGCAGTGAATAGGAACATTCTGAGCTAGATGAGGTTGCTCAGGTTGCTCATCCAGCCTAACATGGAATGGTGCAAGGGATGGGGTACCTACCACCTCTCTAAGCAACCTGGGCCAGGGTTTCACCACTCTCAGTGTGAAATATTTCTTCCTTGTATCCGGACTAAGTGTCTCTCCTTTAGTTTGTACCATCACACTTTGCCCTGTCACAACAGGCCCTGCTAAAAAGTCTGTCCCTGCCTTTCTGATTAGTCCCTTCAAGTAATGAAGGCTGAACAACCACAACTCCCTCAGCCTGTCCTCACAGCAGAGGGTTTCCAGCCCTCATATCATTTTGTGGTCTCCTCTGGACCCACTCCAACAGGTCCACATCCTTCTTGCGCTGAGTTAATATGGCCTACAAATCTGGGCTTGCACACACAAGTTTGCCAGTTCCAAAACCTGAAGTCCCCTCACATAGCCACCACAGCCTCAGAAAAAGGAGGCTTTTTCACTCCTGTTCTAAACATTCCCTCCCCTCAATGCTTTATTGTTTTCCAGCTCATTATTTCTGCAGTCTGCTGTGTATTTTTGGCTCATGTGTCTGCTAAGGTAAGCAAACAAAACTTGAAAGGCCTATTTCTGCTAAATCAAACTTATGCCATGCATTCTTTTCATCTTTTTTTTTTTTTCTTCTCCTTTCTTCCCTCTTTTAAGGTTCAGCTACTTACTATGTTAGATTTCATGGCCTTGAAAGCTGCTTTAAAAAGAGATGCAACATGGAACCCTGTTGATAATTAGCCTCAAGTTTGAAAGGGTTGGAGGAGGAGGAGGTTAACATTCCCCATCAGCAAAGTACAAAGAAAAGCAGGCAAGCTCAGGCTGCCTTGCTCCCCTCTGAGGGCAGAACCCCCGTAGCTCTGACATGCAAAAATCATCATTAGAAATTGGTTCCTGCATTTTCTAAACAGAGCAAGAGTTCCAATATGACTCCAATTTTTGTATGTACAATTTTTTGTAGGTACAAACTGCAATACAGGACCTTCCACCTCAACATGAGGAGAAAGTTCTTTACTGTGAGGGTGACGGAGCCCTGGATCAGGCTGCCCAGAGAGGTTGTGAAGCCTTCTCTGGAGACTTTCAAAACCCATCTGGATGCATTCCTGTGTGGCCTGCCCTAGGCGATCCTGCTTTGGCAGGGGGGATTGGACTAGATGATCCCTAGAGCTCCCTTCCAACCCCTAACATTCTGTGATTCTATGATTACAATCCATTTCAGATTTCCCCAGGGGAAATTCCCTAGGCTGGGGGTGGCAGTGACCAGCAGTGAATGCACATTTGTAGGCATACCATCCCCACCCAAAGGCGGGAGATACATCCTGACCTTCCTGATCTATAGTGTGGGGAAAACAGCAGGAGAGAAACATTTCTGGAAGGCCTAATCCATAGATATAATCCATAGGTAACACAATGGGAACAGAAGAGAGTAACTAATTACATTTGGAGTGTGTGTGCAGCACACTTTATTGACTAGACCTCTTAAATTGGTGTTTATGTTATTGCAGTCTGGAAGCCTGAGGCTGCCTTTGAGTGATATTAGTAGATGAGATAAATAAAAATTATTTTACAGTTACTGATCTGGTTACTGACATATATGTTTCTTGTTTGTAAATGTCAATTTATTAGCATATGAAGGATAAGCTCCTGTAATTACTTAAATAATCACATTTTCTGACAAAATCATTTGAAAAAAGGCAAAGTAAAAAAGCCAACATAAGAATATGTTTTCACAACCTCTGAATCTGTTGTGAGGCTGCTTTGGAAAAGCATAAACCAAAGCTGATGCTCAACTTAATCTCAGCCAAAAAGCCTAATAGCAATATTATATAGTCCATGATGTTTTACATCTGACAGCATAAAGATCCTCTTTGTGCATCAATCAATTGTTTACCACCTTAATAAAAATGGTCTGCCCACACAACCACACCTCATGCTCATTGCTCACACTGTGGGAGGAAAACTGCCACCTGGAATGGCAAAACCAGAAATCACACAGCCTATGGAATAATTTCCAAGTCAGAAGATGTTTTCTTTAGCCAGGCTGATTTGCAGTCAGGCTGCTCAGGCAGACTTGAAGAAATCTTGCAAGTGTGTGCCCTAATAAGAGCGGGCTGGAGAGTCAACCAAAGAAACCATCTATTGTCCCCTGTCTCAAGAGCTTTTGCACTGCTCAAGGCTACCCCATCTCCACTATATTCCACGTTTTATAAACTGCATTTTCATCTGAGAGGGTAGATAATCCCTGTATATAAGAGCTATTGGCAAGCATAAGTGTTATTCAAATCTCTAAATCACAGACATCTGCTGCAGCTCTGCATACTTTAGCATCCATAGGTGGCTTTTTCCATGCAGGATGGACAGTCCAGTGTTGTCTCCTGCAGTTAAGAGTTTTTTTCTGCTGTAGAACACACTTAATTCATTTCAGCCTCCACTGAGCTACCTGAAATCTGCTGCTTTCTGTACCAGCCTTTGTGTCCTGACCTAGCGATTATACGGTATGGTGTAAACCAGGAACACGAAAGATGAGCAGAACAAAGTTACACATGGGGTTTCACCTCCAAGTGTGCAGGAAGCATCTCATGACCCCTGAAATGCTCTGAAAATGGGCATGCACTCAATTTTGCATCTCAGGAAAATGTGAGGAGTGTGACATCTCTTGCTTGACTGATGATGCAAAATGTAGAGGACAGCAAGAGAGAGGCACTTCACAGGGGCATCAGCAAAGCTGTGTAAACAGGCCCCACAACACAAGCGACATCAGAGCTCCAAAGGGCAAGGCCAGTGACAAACCATACATGGTTTCCCCCAAAAGTTACACAAATAGAAAATAAGAATCATCCTGCCTTCAGAAGATGTTCCCCTGGCTACTGCAGAAATCATGATGCTTTCTCACAACCTCTTGGTGCTGCCAGTCACAGGAAGGTTATCTGTGTCTTGGCTCCTTTTCTCTCCATGTTGCCTTGTCTTGATAAGTAAGAAACATAAAACAGCAGCTGTGGAATGAAGCTGTAAGTCATGCAGAAGGACATTTGAAAATAAATATCTGGTGCCTTTTTTTATTAGAATAGATCTGAAAATATTTTCTGAAGGTAGAAGAATAATGAATTATCAACAGGCAGCGTGGATGGACTCACTTGCATTCCATCTGCCTTCTAGCTGCCTAAATCCAGCAGCTACCACAGTCCCATAAATGCTCTGTAGCTAAAGTATGTGACCGGAGAGACCCTGTACATCTCCTACTGATTTATAGATTAAAACCCTGCTTGGAAGAAGCTACCTACCAAGAGGTGTTCAAGTTTTTACAGTCCTGATTCAACTGCTGCTGAAATCAGAGGGATGCCAGCCACTGATCCTAACAGCACTCTGATCACATTTCCCACAGAGAGTTATTCAGGAATTTTAACGCAGACATTTTTGTCAGGAAAAAGAACACAACTGGAAAAAGGAATTTTATATTGGCAGGAAGATAGATAAAATACCCCCAATAGGTTTTTCTTTTTTCCTACTCTCATTTCTATTATTCATGGAAATCTAATGATCCCCTTCTGCATCCAAGACAAAAGTAAACCACAGCCTCCTGATAGCAAGTGTGGCACTCGGTCATTAGTGTAACGTGGATATGTTAATGCAGTGGTAATTGCCTACCCTGCTGCAGTCAAATCACCTGGCACTGCAAGTGTATCACTTGTACAGTTTCGTTTTCATTAAGATGACAATAAGGACCCCAAGATGATTGTCTGCTTTTGTATCACATTAATGAAAGTGAATACTAACAGAATTGGGAGGGAAATAAGGAGCAAACCCAGAAAGTAGCTAAAATGGTGCTTGATCATTGTAAACAAATTGACACCAGAAATTCTTTCCAGTAAGAGTGGTGAGACACTGGAATAGGTTGCTCTGGAAGGCCATGGATGCCCCTTCCCTGGAGGTATTCAAGGCCAGGTTGGATGAGGCCTTGATCAAGCTGGACTAGTGGAAGGTGTCCCTGCCTATGGCAGGGGAGTTGGAACTGGACGATCTTAAAGGTCCCTTCCAACACAAACCATTCTATGACTCTATGATGACACGGTGCCCTTGTACCTCTCTCAGGACCAGCCAGAAGGAGGATGAAGGCAGGTAACTCAATAGGCACCCTGCACATGCAGGCAGTGCTAGCTCATAGTAAAACTTCCAAAACATGCAAGCTGCAGTGAAAGCAAGTGAATTTCACATCAACTGCAGCCCCTAAAAAACAATTAAAAACTGAGGAAGAATCACAACTTCAAAGCGATGTCGACAGCCAAAGAAAGCAGAATCCCTATTTGCATTACGTCCGCGTGCATCTTGTCACGTATCTGCACTGAAATCTTCTCCCCATTTGGCACAAAACTTTCTTACTTTTCAAACAACTACTGAATAGAGTCCGTAACTAATTTATCAAACCAGCTCTCAGCCAAAATGCTGAACTCCGTGGGCGACAATAACAAATTCCTGACTTTGGGAAGAAAAGTTGGAGACAGATATGATTAACTTTCCACGCTGGAAGGGTGGCTGCCCTGAAAGGGCAAGGAGTGTTTAGAACTGCAGATGGTATCCCAGAGCTCAGTGATGAATCAGGAGCATCTTATGTTCCCTGGGGGGATGTTAGCACTGTGTCTGCATCTAGACCTGGAAGATGCCATTGGAATGGCAGGACCCATCATCTGCTTGCAGTTCGTACGTGCTGTAACTCAGTAACTGGATGGGCTGCACGAAGGGGATGCAGAGACATGAAATACATTGTGAAAAGCAGCAATTAGAGAAACACTGTGAAGGGTTCCTATCTCCAAAGAACCTGCTCGGTTTTGCAGAGGTTATCTGAAAGGATACTCCTTGCCAGCAAGGAGCCAGCCAGCCAGGGCTGAAACACTGCTTTTTGAAACTTTCAGGTTACAAGGGAATAGTGCAGGCAAGGAGGGCTGTAGCTGAAATCCAACTCTGTAATGGAAACCTGGATGAAACAGCTGCTGCATCCTTATCACCTCTCTGCAATTCAACACAAGCGCTAGCAGACTCACCACCTGCATAAGACAGTTGAAGGAGTTTATGTTAGTTTAGCCATGTGTTGCCATTCTGATAAAGGACAAACTGACTCCCCATTAGAAGCCAACAACAGCCTGAGAAAATGGACTGTTAAGCATGTTTCACGGCTTAGAGACCAAAAAAATACAGTTGATGCATTTTGAAATGATGAATTAAAAAAAAAGAGGCCTGAATATTCAGCTGTGTTTTGAATTGCAGAGTACACACTCAACCTGAAAAAGAATCTATGCACTGCTGAAGTCATTCATGTCCAGACTTAAATTATTTTGCATTCTTTGTCAGTGCTAAAATGATGCTTTAATATTTTGTCTCTTTTGTTCACAGTAAGGATTTTTTCCTTGTTTAGGGGAACAAACATCTTTCCCTAGGGAGCACAGCATCAAACAGCTCCTGAAGCAAAGAATATTTTTTGCAGCTGTTTTGAAGAGGGTTCATCTGTTGTTTGGCTCAGAAGCGACTCACACATCACTAGGGTCAGAGATCATACGAATGGAGAGAATGTCACATAAGGAAGCAGCAACAAGGGCAAAATAAGAACAGTTCCCTATGTGCCAAGGATGAACTAATGCTAAAGAAAGGGTAATTACACTCCTGAAGTAAAGCTTCTTCTAATCAAAGTGGCATGCCACAGTATATTGCTACCAGACTCTATGAACAGACACAAAGAGCAGCACAATAAATACAAACAAAATTCCATATCCTGTCTTCTCTGTTCTCCAAAATGAAGCATCTCCAATACTACAGCAACACTTTTGCATTTCCTTATAGAGCCCACACTTGCCACTCACACATTTAAGCATGGAGACCTTCAGTGACTGTAGTAAGTCACTATGAGAGAACACAGTTCAGTAACAGGGTGCATCCAAAACCTCAACACAGATACAGCAAAGCATTGCTAACCAAAAGGTGAAAAAAACCCCAAACTACTGGAAGAGAAATCTGATCCTGATAAAATCTGATGATTCTCATACACTTCCACCACTTGTGAAAGTGGAATGGTGGGGGAAATAAAACAATATTGAAATAATATCACCTTTTAGAGCTTCTTAAGCAAGCAAACAGCCAGATCAAAGCAAAGCTGATTTATGAGCAAATCCCACCTATTCTTTTAAGAGCTTTCCAAAATTACCAGCATATATTATTGAGGCTTTAAAAACAATGGAGGCAAAAGTAGAGGTGCAAGGGATTTCATTCAGCACATAAAATAATCTCTGTGTGGAGCATATTAATGTTCCTTTGAGGGGCTCTATAAAAGCCCCTACATTAGAGAGATAAGGAAAATATATTGAAATTGACCAAATTAATCCTAACAGCTGAAAGACACAACAAAACATTCAATTTCTTGCTCTGCAAGTAGTTCTTTGGGGCTCCATCATAAAACCTGTGTTATTTAGAATCACACATAAAGAATAACGAGGAGGGGGCACATTGGCCCTTCTATAGTGTCCCTTCATGACCCTATAATTTGGTGCTACGTACACAGCAGGTCCTGCCACACTCAGACAAAAAGGATGCAATAATATCACACAGCTCAAGAGATGGAAGGAGGAGAAAATCCACAGAAACAACAAACATCTCCACTCTCATGTCCAGTGCTGTCATAATTAATGACAGCAAAAAATCTGAAGAGATATTAAACCCTGTGCCTCAGGGGTAAGGTCAGAGACTAAGTATTATAGATCCAAAGGAGCCCATGCAGGGAATCGCATTATTCCATACCTCACTCCTGCATGGCTCTTACACTTTCCCCATAAAAGACTGTAATGAATATTGTCAGAGACCAGATGCTGGAATAGATGGACCTTAGATCTCTCTCAATTCCTGTGCCTGTATTATTATTAGAAGAGAAGCTGTCACTGGTATCTAAATGATGATGGAGACCCTAAAAATGAAAGGGCATTAAAAAAAGGTATGATGCAGCAGACAGTTCAGCCAGCATCTGCTCCTGTTCCTCTCTTTTTTTCCAACACAGCTATAACAACGTGCATGGTTTCACAGTTCTTAAGGCTAAGACTCCTACCCCATTCCCAGGAAAAGAGACAGGTTTGTGTAGAGCATATTCAATTTCTGATAACTTCAGCAGAAAGCTATGAAAATATAACTAATGTTACTTCTCAAACATCTTGCTGATCTTAAGTACCTTCCAGGAGAAGGCCACCTGGCCCACCACGTGGAAACAATAAAAGAAATTGCAGTGTCAACCCCCCTGGCTGGCAGTAGAAGACATTTATTCCACTTGCCCACTGTCTTCAAGGAATTGGTGTTTGTGAATAATTTAGTAGACAGTCACAGGATTTCATTGTTCCAGGCTGAATGTCTACTTTAATAGTTATGGATACAGTCTAAGTTTTCAATCTGCTTCTCTGCTTCCAAAGGGGAAAACAATGTAAATAGCTACAGGAAAATCAGGATATAAATAACATGGGATAGAGTGGGATTTGGACTTTGTTCACAGCAGAAGCTCTGCAGGCTTCTTTAGAAGGTCCTTCTACTCGTGGTCACTGCACTGTGTCCTGCCTCAAGCAAATGAATCATAGAATCACAGAATGGGTTGTGTTGGAAGGGATCTTAAAGATCCCCGACCCCACTGCCATAGGCAGGGATACCTTCCACTAAACCAGCTTGCTCCGAGCCCCATCCAGCCTGGCCTTGAATACTTCCAGGAAGGAGAAATGCACAACTTCTGGCAGCAATCTGTGCCAGTACAGCTGTGCTGTCTGTGATGACCACTGCTGTGGCTCTAGCTGCAACCCTGGCTGCCCAGAGACCCAGCTGCAGACAGAGCACCACACAAAGCCCACAGAACCCTTCTTCTGCCTCTTCACCATCAACAAAAGAAACTCCCTTCAAAACCATGAATGTGAATGTGCCACCACAACAGTGTCAAAGTACACACCCAAAAAAAAACCCAAACCGACCACACAACTGTGTCTTCTCTGGAGACATTCAAAACCCACCTGGATGTGTTCCTCTATGACCTGCCCTAGGTAACCCTGCTCTGGCAGGGGTGTTGGACCTAAGGATCTCTAGAGGTCCCTTCCAACCTCTAACATTCTGTGATTCTGTATGGCCTTCTCTTCTCCCATCTCGCTTGCACCTTCCTTCCCAAAAGCAAATCCCAAGACAGAAAACACACTTCTTGATCTTAGGAAGGGGAAGGACAGAGCTGGAAAATGCCAGAAGTTGAAGGATAGGAGCGGGTGGAATTAAACAAGTGAGGGATGCCAAAGCGAACTAAACGCCGCCAGCGGTTCCCTTAATCTGTGTGATGTTTCTACTAACAGTTTTATAAAAGTGGAAGCTTAATAACATCGAAGCCCCCTCCAGAATGTGCTCATTAAGTCACTGTTTCTGTTTGGTATATCCTCAAATTGCTACCTTTAAAAACCTGAAGAAAACTTCAAAGGCTGTAAGGCTGAAGTGCAAATATTCGCTGGTGTCTTAAAATGAAATCTAAGGTAGGGCAATGAGCAGAGGAACAGTTGGTGAACAGTTGGTGAATGGATATTTTTATGCAAGGAATGCCTGAAGGAAAGAGAAGGGGGGAAAAAACTGTGTAGGAAGAAGGAGCAATTAATATGCTCCTTTCCCTCCCCTTCCCCACCCCCCTCAAGCTTATTTTGATTTAAAAGTCTATCCTTTCAGTATCACAGATTACGGTCACTATACGATTCACCATGGAGGAAAAAAAACAACCCCAGTCATAGTGGTCGATTCAAGAAATGAAAAGGGCCTACCACAGAGTTTTTAATTATTCAGAAATGATCAGAAAAACATTCTGCATTAATTTTCACTCCTCTTTTTTCTTTTGCATTTCTACATTTCGAATGACTGTGTACAGAGATCATTCAGTTCACCGGGAAGCGGCACACTGCCTTAGGATCAGCTCCCTCGGCGACTGGGAAGGACACCAACTGTACCAACACCTTGCTAAAAACACTGCACACTTCAACACGGGAGCTACTCGCACCAAAAAGCCCCTGACTTCCCCAGAAATATATACAACCACAAGCCTTAGATAAGCCTTAGATGCCAAAAAGCTATTTAATTTTTTTTTTTTTAAATCATTTCCAAAAGTCCTCTGGATCCTAATTCCCTCTTGCATCTTCCTGATTACGGGGCATGGACCGTTAGGTGTGCAACTCTCGTTAGCTTAATGGGAGCTGTGAGGCCAATACTTGCTACAGCACAGCTGAAATGACATTCCAGTTGTTCCCCCTTCGCTGCTGTTTTACAGCTGCAAAAAAAATATTAACTACAATTACACAATTGTTCATTTCCTGCTATTTGCACCCTCCCCCCTCCCCATAAAACCGCACATAAAATCTCAGCAGAGGTAACTAAGCAAAACATCAGCGCAGAGAAGCTGAAGCAGGCAAGGTTGCCCCTTGCTGATGGTAGCCCCCTTTGTGCTCTTTTTCTCAGCACTGCATGTTTGTGGGGTTTATTCTAGCAGCAAAGTGCAGCCAAGCATCATCCCCGTGGCCACAGCTTCCAGGCAGGCTGCTGCACACCACAAGTGTGCAAATGAAGCTGTTATTGAAGTTAATGGGTTACAACAGTGTAAATCAGCAGCAACAGCAGCTAGGCTCTGTAGCTTTCCTAAGCTGAATGTTCTGCCTGAAAATTAGATTTATAACAATTATTTTCCAATAAAGTCTTAGGCAGTTTTTAATTGCTTGCTACAGATATCCCTGTTGTACTGCTTTGGGGGATTTTACACCCCCTGCTCAAAGGGCCTGGGGAAGCCTTTAAGCGCTGCAGGGTCCTGCAGTGCATTATGTAGGCACGATCATAAACAGAGGTTACAAACAAAGCCTCCAAAAGCAGCAGGTACCAAGTGAATGAGCTGGACTGCCCCCTCCTAGCTGAATGCATCATGGGGCTAATATGCAGTGAAGAGGAGAGAAATCTTGGTACCCTCCATGTTTCTGTAACCCAGGAATCAAGCAGAACTCCAAGGAACTTGTAGATGTGTGTGAAACATGGACAGCTTTGAGGGTAATTTTCTGAAACTTGCCTATTATTAGTAGTATATAAAATAAGGTTGTGGGGGTTAGATGCAGAGAGTTTAATAGCATCTTATTAAAAACATGCTCCTACAAACAGCCTAGAGTTTTGTCAAGGTTTTTGTTTGTTTGTTTGTTCATTTTTTTAAATTTAAACTATCACATTTTTACGGGAAGTTTAACTTCTGGGATGTACATTTTCACAACTGGAACAAAAATGAGCCATCCAACAGCTGGGGAGAAGGAAGGAGAGAAGAATAGTCATGTAAAGATCACAGAGGAAAAGATCTTTATGAGTCTCTGCAAATATTGGCATCAAATATTTATGGACAGTCATACAATCAAGGCCCAGGAGCTTCCTTTCAAGTATTCATTCTCCTTTTTATTCACTTGCCAAAAATTCACTGTGTGAGCAAGGCTGAGTGAGACCAAATCTTCACGTAAAATGAGCACAGTTCAGCATGAGTAGGTTTTCATGTCTGAAGAGAATCTGCCATTTGTGAAGCCAATGGGCATTCTGCTGTGTGTTTTACAAACCCTGAGATTTGACCCCCAAAATCTTCTAGATGATTTCAAAGCAAAACCGATCAATTCTACTGGCAAGAGTAATAGCAAATCATTCCGAATCTTTCTTAGAATGAGGTGGTTTGAGAAAACAAACAAATAAAACAGCTTCCCAAGTTACACTGAATAACACAGGCACTTAAAATCAACTCCAGTTTGAGGATAAATTCCACATGGTGGCTACTTGCTTGGACAAACTTAATGAAGTATTGAAAAAAAATGAAAGCTGTTTCCATAACTATTTTACACCCTCACATGCACGTGTGCACAAATGCACACACACAAATACAGTCCATTTCTGTTGTTTAGCTTTCTCCTTGTTCAGACTTGTGATTTATGACATTACTCTCAATCTGTGTACTTACAACAGCAGTGAGTTGCAGAGAAGTATTTTCAGGGAGTACTTTGAGGGAGGAGTCTGTGTCTTCTCTCTGAAGAGACCAGCCAGGGGTTTTCAATGCACACATCTTCCACAGAAGCAAGTTCTTACTCACAAAGTCCATGGACACTATCTGCTGTCTGAAAGGCTGAAGATATGTACCAAATATTTGCAACCTAACTTCTCATGGTATATTTTTTACATACCTCAAATACTGCATCCAGTTCTAGTGTCCCCAGCAAAAGGAGGAGACAGAGCTGTTGGGGCCAGTCCAGAGGAGGGCCACAAAGATGAACCAAGGGCTGAAACACTTCAGCTATGAGGATAGGCTGAGGGAGTTGGGGTTGTTCCGCCCAGAGAAGAGAAGACTTCAGGAGGACCTTAGAGCTGCCTTCCAATAGCTGAAGGGATCCTGCAGGAAGGCTGCAGAGGGACTTTTCATAAGGGTGTCTAGAGACAGGATAAGGGGGCATGGTTTGGAGCTGAGGGAGATTAGGGTCAAACTGGATCTGAGGAAGAAGCTTCTCAGAGTGAGGATGGTAAGACTCTGGAATAAGCTGCCCAGGGAGGCTGTGGATGCCTCCTTCCTGGGGCTGTTGAAGGCCAGGCTGGATGAGGCCTTGAGCAGCTGAGTCTAGTTGAGAGGTGCCCCGGCCCATGGTGTGGAGGTTGGAGTAGATGATCTCTGAGGTCCCTCTCAACTTGAGCCATTCTTGTGGTTGTATGATTCTATGATAATCTAACCCTACAGGTATCACTGCATGTGTGCAGTGAACAGTGGGTACCTTCTCCTTGTACTCTGTTATTAGGAGCAGTATTGACAGCAAACAAGTTACCAAGCTTTTTTTCCCAACATATAATTTTGCTGTTGTTTGCACGTTTTCTCCAAGACATATTGGATACCATTTGCTTTTCATTACAAAAAATGTGCTGACAACAAAATCACATATTCCTGACACACAAAAGAAAGAAGAAATAGCTACCAAATATTTTTGGGGCAGGGGAGCTGGTAGATGGGAAACTTGATACCTCATTCCACAGGGATGCAGAGCCTGCCTGGAGCACACACAAAAACATGGAACACGTGCACCTGTCAAGACACAACAGAGGTGGCTGAGGCTTCTCAAATGTCTGTCCTGTCTACTTACATTGCAGTGTACTGAGATATTATTTTTAATTATCAGAAGATAATTAAATCTGAATATCCAAGGGCAGCCAGCTGCAAATATGTCTGAAAATTGCTGCAGTTAAGCTCCTACATTTGTAAGAGTGTTTATAGCTATAAAGACTGTAAGAGAGCATAGCAGAGAGGCCTGCACCTGATGCTACATCGGCCAGGTGAATTCATCACACAGACACTCAGTAGCAGGGGCAACATAACACCAATTAATGACAATTCTGATTTTTTCATGATCAATGCACATCTAAATCAAAGATGTGCAGACAGACCCAAACCCAAAATGTGTATCAGAGCCTTTGTAGAATCCAGAGCCACTATACAATGGTTTAAATCTTCAGCTGAGGTGAGAAATCCATCTCCAATGGATTCCAAGGGGTAATTCTCCACCAGCTGGTCTCCCTCTTCCATGAAATCAGACAATGCTCATACAATCAATACCCATGTGCTGTTCTGCTAAAGCACACTGGTGGCCCCCCAGCTAGACTGGGACCAACTGGTGGCTGCCTATGACAAAAGCCAAGAAAAATTCATGTCTGTGTATCTGGCAAGCGGTACCTGAGAGACACAATGATACCCTCAGTATTCTTATAAACTTCCCAGCACATACTAGAAGGCAGACCCAAAACACCAGCTCCAGGAGTCTTTGATTCTTTACATTCTACTTTTTTTCCCTTTTTTCCTTTTTTTGGTGAATCTTTTCCACACTCCATGCATGTTTCACACACTGGCTTTACGCTTACAAGCTGAGAAGTGCAAACCCAAAGAGCTCAAGACATGTCATTCAGTCCAAATCCTTATCTGGATGTCCAGCACTGGAAGCATCAGCACTATTTTATCCAGCCTCTTCCTTCTAAGTTTTCCAGACAGGAAGATTTTTAAAAATTATCTGGGACTACAGAAAGAAATTATGTTGACACTGGTTAAAAAGCTGGAACAGCAGAAGAAACTCCCAAAAGAGAATCAGGTCCCAGGGCTGTGATGTTCCTAGTCTCCAGCACTTGGATACCACAGAGATGCATTAGCCACATTACACTCACCAGCACACAGTAGCTCTTCCAACTGCAAGGTAGATCAAGACAGAAGACAGAAGAAAAGTAGCAAGAGGACAATTTTCCTTCTCTGACATTTTCAATTGCCATCTCTCCAGAAAACCCTCAAAAAGAGTAAGATTGTAAAAGGCAAATGGAGCCACTGGAATTTATTTATGAAGGAAAAGTCAAACCCATTTTCTCTTTTGTCCATGAGATACATGTATTTATTATTACCAAAAAAGCTAGACTGATGTCTCTGGAGCTGTACTGTCAAAAAGAATGTACTTGGGTTTAAAACATCATTTGTGTCTAGTGTGGTCTCTCTCCCTGTCTCAGTTCCCTTCCTCTCTCCCTTGCCAGCTGGTTGGTAGCTAGTGCAGCTGGCAGTGATGCCAAGTGCTTTGCTACAGTGGAGCATGGATAATAACCAGTGGTCAGGGAAGCATGTACTGAAGATAGCAGTGACACTGAGCAAAGGCCCACTGCTCTTTGCATTCTGCCCTCTGAGCTGCAGGATGCAGAAGAAAGTGCATGTCAGAAAGACAGAGTGGTTAAGCACTAGAAATGTGTTAACAGCAGCAGTGCCCTATCACCTCTAGCAAGCCTTTCAGCCTACAAAGCATGCCACCAAAGACAACACTGAAGAAGGCAGCTGTGTGTGGCTGTGGGAGGTCACTGCTGTGGTTCCCCTCCCTGAGACCAACACCATGCAGCCAGCATGCCCCCACTCAAGCCTACCAGCACAAGCACAGCGTCAGCAGCAGAGGCTCACAACTCCTCTCCTCCACTCTGCAGGAGGGAACAACACAACTGCAGAGAGCTGCAGGCTGCAGTCATTCAGGCTGTGTACATACAAACTTGTTGCCATAGCCAGTGTGTTTGATAACACAAGAGGACAAATTCAGGGACAAGCCAGATGAAGCTGTAACCCACACACTGCCCTTTCCAAGTGCTGTGCTGTGAATGAATGCAGTGGCTCAGTGCTGCTGGTCTGCACTGGCTCAAACTGCAGCTAAAAGAACGCCACAGGTTCCCATAATCAATAAGCAAAGCAGCAATCTGTATAAGCTGGGTGCTTGATGGTGGAACCACAAGCTGTCCTTGCTCTGCACAGCCCTTGCATCTCTTCACCCCATAGCCATGCTCTGGCCTGACCACAGAGCGTGGAGCAGCAGGTTTGAGCATTACGTTCTTCTCCTTAACACTTCTGTTCAGCAGAACTGCAGTAACTACATATAGTAACTGACATTTCAATACAGTTGAGTTTCCTACATTTCTAGTGACTTCAACAACTCCTCTCCCGGATGAAGGCATAGTTTATACTGGCAGTGGATTCCAGGTGGGTGCTTATTGCAGCACAAACCACTCATCCTGACTAAATGGATGAGCAGCAGACCAGCATCCCTAAAGAAGGAGCAAGGAACAGACTGATTCATTTATATGAAAGGCTGGCTGAGAATTCAGTCATCATTTGAGTCTCTTGAGACTATTTTTGTCTGTATGCAAAATTGTAAGTCATTAAACTGATTTGCTTTCAATGTCTCTTGACTCTTGTGCTATACTAAAATGAGCATTTCCCTTCCATGCATGTATCCTCTCAAAACCAGCTGCACACCCACCACCTGAGAGCAGGTCTGAGAGTTCAGGGGCAAATACAATCTTTGGGACTGTGATTTTTAGCACTGCTGATCAGGGTAGGAATCACAGAAACTATTAGCAGCAGGTCTACAGAGCTCGAGGCAACAGATGAGTACAGCTGCAGTTTGACAAGATGATTCCCAAAACAGAGGGACCAACGAACAAAGCAGCAGAAATCAACTAACTTCTCAGCACTGAGTAATGTAGCAGTTACTGGCCAAGAAGCAGCAGTTCAAGACCTGCTCCAAGGATCCTACACAAAGCCGGTGAACTACAAAGAAGGCACAATTATCAAAAAGCCAGGAGACAGCAAAAAGAGGCTTATGGTTCTGCAAAGACAGCAATCTCACTGGCCTGCAATAAAACACAGTTTTTATTCAGGTAAAGCTCTCATTAAAATTTGGGAGAGTATAGAGTAAGTAAAAATAAAGACCTGAGGGTCTAGCCTATCCCTTCTTACTAATGAACTCTTAGAACAAAAATTTGTCCAGGGAGCAGCTACTCTGCTTTATTCCATGATCTCCTGTGAACTTACAAGAAGGCCAAGTGAGTTCATGATGTTTAAACCGCAGTGCAAGCCGATAGATTGTTGCAGAACAACACAGGGTGTGTGTCTGCTGCAGGACTTTTTCTTTCTTCAGTGGCTTTTTTACATCTCTTCAGAACAGAGGAAACATATGACATAATCTGAATATTTATGGCACGCTGTGTAAAAGCAGAAGTCCCTCTTCTGTACCCATATCATTACAGGAGTTTACATTTTTGGAAAGGCTTTCTGCTTGGGACCAACCTGGATTTCATATTTCTGCCCCACTGTTTGCCCCGGCGAACTCATACAACGGTGCAGGTCGTAGAGGCTTTCAAATCTTCCAGCAGCCTTTGCAAAACCAGAGCCCCTGTAAAAGAGTTCAGATAGCCACTCTCCTTCATCTGAGGGGAAAGCTTGCCTTAGGCACAAACAAAGCTTCAAATTGATTTAATTTCAAATTTCAAACTTCTGTATGCTGCTCAGCTTCCGACTGCCATCTGCTTTTTCAGCATGCCGTGACAGTGAGCACATTTTTGATTATGTTTGTTCAAGCAGGTCCATCAGGATAATATTAATTTCCAGAGTTTGGGAGTTCTTGAAAAGCCACGAGCCACAAATCTGATCAGAAATTACCTACACAAATATCATAGCTTATGTAGTCAGCTTTCAAAATTGCATCTTCTCAGCCTGAAGCTTCCGGATTCTGTTATCTCCTCAAACTGTCCCCCATATGTGTTTGTGCTGCACCAAACACAAAGGTTCCTCCTGATATTAATCTGGGGTCTTTTATGTCAGCCACAACATGAGTCTTCAAAAAATCAGTAACCAGGTGTATTCTGATCACATCAGATGAAGACACCCCTGCTCAGAACTGTGGCAACAGAGGGGCAGAGCAGTAAAATAGTCTTCAGAGCAGGAACCCAGTTTATCCCAAATCAGACCCTGGACCCTACCAGCTCTTGTCTTGACAGCCCACTGGACCTATATCTCCCTTTTATTATTTTTTTTAAAGCTTCTTGTATAAAAATTGATTTTCCAAAGGAAAAGAAAACAAGTGTCACTTGGGACCTCTCCACTAAGTTAATCTACTTTTGCAAACTGCTTTGCTCATGTGCTGCATTGTGCCAAGGCAAGAACAAGCAGAGCTCTTGTTCCACTTGCAAATGCACTAAAATTAAGTTCTTCCCTAGGCTTTAGGCTTAAAATATGGATCTTTTGCATCCTTCCAGAACACCCTCCTTCCAACAAACACATTTCCAGAGACAGGCATATGTTACAAACATCCCCACAAAATGAACTTTGGACGAAACTGCAGCTTGTGCCTGTCCCTGCTGAGATGCCAGAAACATGCCAGGTCCTGGCTAAAACTGGAGAATGACATTAATAGATGGGATGTGAAATAGCCAACATGTGAGCAGCTAGAATTAACTTGCAGGTGGAGCCCCAAATCAAGCCCTCCTTTCTGTCCAAAGCACATGACTCAGCCCTGCCTTGTCAAGGGAAGTTGCAGTTTACTTTGTGTAAGAAATTATGCAGCTATTCCTAACACTTTTAGATGCAAAACAAAACTGGGACTCTGTCTGCACTGATCCAGCACTCTTTCTCCAGGCTGCCCATTCTCTTCAGATCCCATTCAGACAGTTCTATCTTCCACCTAAACTCTCCTCACAACCTCTGGCAGGCAGCCAGCCACCCATGGGGTGTTTGCTGCCCTATCCCCCTCTGACTGATTTGATTTCTATTCAGCAGCAAACTAACAATCCTAGATTCATATTGACACTCGACAGAGTGCTCCCAGGTCTCCCTGAGAGGCACTACATAAATGTAAATTCTATAATTATTTGAAAGCAGAGTCTCTTCCAGCCTGAGTGAGATCTGATAGCATTTCTGCCTTATAAATAATGTAATGTGCTGGCAGGGTTTGCTTCCCTGTACAAGGCACAGAAGGCCCAGCTGGAGCACAAACAAGTGTACAAGAAAAACACAGTTGACAGAAAATGTAAGTGGGCAACTCAAAAAGATGTTCTCTGTAGATCATACCATAGATGGACAACAGAGCTTTCTTCTGATTTAGGGCAACATCTGTGATTGGTGAGAGCTGTGTCTGCTTGGGAAAGGAGAAAGCAGAGCTGAGCCACACTAGAGATGTGTTGCAAATACCCCAAATCCTTCAGTCAAATCTCTTTTGTAGTCCTACCTTCAAAGTCACAGATTGTAAAATAATAAAACCTTGTTGTCAAGATCCTCAAAACAAACAGACAGGAGCAAAAAAAAAGAGAGAATAAAAAACAATTCAGAGGTGTCTTACCAAGAGACCCCCACCAGCAGCTCCTCCCTTGGCTTGGCATGATGTGCACAGATGTTCCCAGCCATGTTGGATGGTCATGCTGCCCAATAGGGCCTGCATGGGCAAGAGCTCAACGTTCACTGGATTTTCCCATCTGGTTTTTGGGCACCAGAATCAGGCAAGGTGGCTTTTGCACTTGCTGGATGGTAAAAGGGGCTGGCTAGCCACAAGAGCTCCCAGAGAGCCCCTTGCCTTTTGCTAACCCACTGCATTTGCTGCGATAAAAGGCTGAGGGGAAGGATCTGGTTTACTGTAAATAACCAGCATGCTACTGGACCATCTGGAGCTTTGCTGTGAGTTCTGCTTGCTCTGCAGTTTGAAGGAGACTTGCTTCCCAATGATGACACAGTTTGGGGATTTAAACCATAATCTTTAAAACAGATATTTTAAAGGTATTAGCTAATTATTTAGGCTGTAACTACTGCAAAACCAGCAAATAAAGCAGAGTTCTTTGAACTGCTGGGTTTGAAGTTAGCGAGCGTTTGAAGTGAGTTATAGGTAGGAGCATTTGATTGACTTCTGCAGAGACGGACTGTAAATGAGAAGAGGAAAAGGTGCCTGGCCTTTGCACAGGGAAAAAATCAATGGAGAATCAGTCAAAGAGAGCTCACCCAGGAGGTGACAGCCCAAACGCAGCTGGAGCAGCCGAATTTCCCCCCGCACAGCAGGAGACAGAGCAGAGCTTATAAACTACTTGCAACATATTTGAACTTGTCTATGGGCTGTCTGAACAAGAACACATTTGTTCCACAGACACTGTGAGTTACCACAAATCTAATGGATAACCAATGCACTACAAAAACATTCACTTCTTTCTATGCCAGCAGTTTGATTTTCTTTATTTACCTCCACTGGGGATAGCACTGATGCCTGCTAATGTTCATTTCTTTAGCAGATCCATTCTTTTCCCTGATACATGATTCCCAAATATCCATTTTAAAGACAACTAAGAAAAGAGGATCTAAAATGGAGTATTATTAATTTGGGGGCACTGCAACAGAAGAAATCCAAATCAGTATCAGAGGATCAGCCAGCAGTGTGCCCAGGTGGCCAAGAAGGCCAATGGCATCCTGGCATGCATCAAGAATAGTGTGGCCAGCAGGAGCAGGGAAGTCATTGTGCCCCTGTACTCAGCACTGGTTATGCCACACCTTGAGTACTGTGTCCAGTTCTGGGCCCTTCAATTTAAGGAGGACATTAAGACTCTTGAACGTGTCCAGAGAAAGGCAACGAGGCTGGGGAGAGGCCTTGAGCACAAAGCCCTACGAGGAGAGGCTGAGGGAGCTGGGATTGTCTAGTCTGGAGAAGAGGAGGCTCAGGGGAGACCTCATTGCTGTCTACAACTACCTGAAGGGTGGTTGTAGCCAGGAGGGGGTTGGTCTCTTCTCCCAGGCAACCAGCACCAGAACAAGAGGACACAGTCTCACGCTGCACCAGGTGGTGGAGGAAGTTTGCCATTGGAATGGGCTGCCCAGGGAGGTGATGGAATCACCATCCCTGGAGGTGTTCAAGAGGGGATTGGACGTGGCACTTGGTGCCATGGTTTAGTCATGAGGTCTGTGGTGACAGGTTGGACTTGATGATCTCTGAGGTCTCCTCCAACCTTGGTGATTCTATGATCTAAAATGGAGTACTATTAATCTGGGGGCACTGCAACACAACAGATCTGAATCAGTACCAAATCAGCTACATCCAAGTGCATCCCTGAGCACACCCTTCTTAGCAGGGGTGAGGCACATGAGGCATGACAAGACAGTGGCCTTCCTCTGCTTCACCTCATTCCTATAATTACAGTATCACAGTACATTAGAGGGTGGAAGGAACCTCCAGAGATCATCCAGTACAACCCACCTGCCAAAGCAGGATCACCTAGAGTAGTCTGCACAGGAATGCATCCAGACGTGTTTTGATTGTGTCCAGAGAAGAAGACTCCACAACCTCTCTGGGCAGCCTGCTCCAGGGCTCTGTCACCCTCACTGTAAAGAAGTTTCTCCTCGTGTTCAGGTGAAATCATCTATGTTCAAACTTGCACCTGTTATTTCTTGTCTTGTTATTATGCACCACTGAAAAGAGATTGGCCCCCTTCACTTGACACCCGCCTCTCAGATATTGATACACAGTGAAGAGATTCCCTCTCAGCCTTCTTGTGACTCATTTTCTGAGTGTCCGCCACCAACATTTGGAGCAGGCAGCCCTGAGCATGCCTGTAAGGGTGACGCTTTTGTGAGCACTGTGTTCAGGGCAGCCTAAATGAGGCGGAGAGAGAAATCTGCCTTCTAGAAGATGTTCAGATACCTCACAGATTGACGGAGGATAAAAACCTGATAGGCAGCCATTTGTTACTATTAATGTTTAATTAAGAGCAGACGCTATTAGCTTTGCTTCAGAAAGCCAACAAGTCTTCTCTGCATGGATGGAAATTCTGAGTTTCTTGATAAATAAACAATTCATAAGTGAATGCAGAGTGCTTCTAAAAGGGAACATTCTCTGGGAATATTGCTGTTCCTAAGGCCTGAAGAAAACAACATGGGTCTGACTTCTCTTCCTTCTTCCTCCTCCAGTGTTCCTTCTGGGATAGGCAGAACAGCAGTTGGATCTGCTTTGGGGTTTTGCCAGACATCTCTAACTGATACAACCCCACCTTTTGCTTTCACAGAAAGCCATCAGACTTTGCAGGAGACCTGGGGCTATTCATAAATACAAAAATGTTGAGTTCACATCTTCACTACTCTGTTTTTAGTCTTTTTGGTTTTTTTTAAATAACATAAACCTCCTCTGCCCAAGCCCATTTATTTGGTGAAACACACACTTGGATGAACTTTGTACCCAACTCATGTACTTGAGAAAGAAGATAGCATGCAGCCAGCAAACCCATCATGTGTCTATTGTATTTCAGAACAGGGTTAGAATTGGGTAAAGCTCTTGTGAGATGGATGAAAATATTCCTGAATGCATATAAAGGACTTTCAAAAAGCCAATAAATACAGTAATATTGTGAACCTCTAGAATAAAATGACATGGCTAGAAAATGATCCCAAGAAACAATTTTCATGGCAGTGTAAGACTTATTAATGAAGAAGAGCACACCGTTGAAGAGAAGGCAGAGAAGGGTATGCATTGGCATTACATTTCAGTAACCAGGGACCCTCTGGAACTGCAACTTCAAAATAGGATTTCTTAAAAGCTTTTTCTTTCCTAAATTCCCTTTGCAGAAGCCTGCTTATTCTTTCATAATCACTTCAAAGCAATCCCCAGCCTTGCAATAAAGTAAATTCAAAGCAATTAGAGAGTAGATCTACACAGCAAGACCAAACAGTGCTTATAGAGGTTTTCTGTAAAGTGATTCTGCATACATTTTCCTTGGAATGACATTATTTGTATAAAGAAGCAGAGGTATATTTTATGAAGGAGAGAAAACACAAAATAAATTTATGACAGCAAACAGAAACACTGCATCTCTGGAGCGTGATATTATATTGCAGTTTGCAAGCACAACCAATCTAGCATTGCCCTGCTACATTCATACATTTTAGTGAACAATCACAGAGAGGGGGGAGACAAAAAGAAAAGAACGGAGTCTTCCGCTGCGTGCTACAATAAAAGCCAACACGTCCTACAATAACAAGCTACATATGTTCAGGAATAAACAGGCCAACTTTGCATTCTCCTGCCCCATCTCCCCAGCGGCCTTGCTTTTTGCTACCTTGCCAAGTGAGGTTTGCAGGAAGGCAACCCTGTGAAATGTAAAACCGCTCCTTCTCTCTCGCTGCTGAGGCTGCGGCTAGGTGCGGAGCCGAGCTGTGCCGAACTGAGCTGTGGTTATTTCATTGTGATGCAAATAAAGTTAACAATTAAGAATATGATTTTTGAAGATGTTAGTGGAGTAATTACTCCAATGGCTTCCAGCCAATTAAGCAGTAGGTGAATTAGCCCATTTAAATGGTTTTGGAATTTCAGCACAAGGTGTTTTATGCTTTGTATTCTGTCAACATTTTGCTGAACTGTACGTTAATAACTCTGATTGCTCTCCAAATAACATCTGGGCGAAGTCGGTCTGGAGTACAAGAACCACTGCTTGACAGGTTGCATACACCTGTGACCCCAGTTGTGCAAGCAGATTGACTCCAACAAAAGCTCCATTCAAGGAAGATGGGAGTCTTGATTTGCTAGTAAGCCCATTAAACACACTGAATGGCCATGAAGATGAAACAAGGAAGCGCTTTAGGACTCTGCGGTTGGAAGTCTTGGAGCAGAAGTGGCAATAATAAAAGAACAACACAAAGTGATTATACCCAGGATAAAAAGACAAGCTTGTAACATCAGCTGGGGGGGGGGGGGGGGGCGGGAAGAAAAAAACAAAACCAAACCAAAACAACCACAAAGTGTCATATCTCTTGCTTGGGAGACGGCTGTGATTCAGCTAATCTCCTCTATTAGCAGATGAACACAATACACAATAGTCCTTCAGTAAGATGTGAAAACAGAGACACTCAGGGGTTAGCAGAGAAGTACTTCACAGCTACCCTAAGGAAGCACAAAACAGACACACTAACATTAAGACTGAAGATTACACTGTTAATGACAATAACAGCATACAAATGAACCCTCCTTCACAGGAAAAGATTAGTTGGAGAACTAAAAATCCTCACTTGAAAAGGGTCTGATGAAAAGAGAGCTAAATTACTACTGCAGCAAGCGGCTATTAGCCACAAGGAATGAGAGACAGTGCAAGACTTAGAGGAGATGCTCATTTTATGGCAGGAGCTGTGTCCTTTTTACTGACATTGTCACTCCCTAAAATTAAGAGGGTCCCTGGGTGTGATTAGCATTTCTGACTGAAATTCAGTCCCTCTGCTCTGCCCCAGTTGAGCCACTTTTATTCTCCACACTTCATTTTTGAGAATTCTAGGAATAAGCATCAAGATTTGAGTTAGGAAACCTGTGTTTGAGAGAGCAGCCTAGCATTGCTCCATGATGAAAACAGTGTCAAGGAGGAACTGTACTTAATGGCTTTATTTTCACATCTGCAGCAGGACTAGAATCCCAGGAATGCTTCCAGGGGAATTACTGCATGGGAGCCGGATTTCTTTGCCTGTTTTATACAGCTGCAGACTCCTTGCAAGGATCCCTTGCACTTCCTAACATTACAAATGAGGAATGAGAGGTAGAGGTACACACCTCAGCTCAGCAGAAATACTCTGCAGAGTTAGACACTCCTGTGTAACTCCAGAGGCTGGACTCTGCTGCACAGTGTTCGCAGAACCAAGGAACCTCCTGCAAACCTCTAAAATGCAAGTCCAAGATCTGGACTGCAGCCTTGGACTCCTCCGCTTCTCTATTTACCACCTGTTACATCTCTCCAGGCCTCATTCTTCTCATTTAGATTATCAGCATACATCAGTGATGCCTCTTTCAAAAGGATTTTGAGATCTTTGCATGTAGCATGCTCCTGTAGCATTATTGTTATTTGTAATTAACAGCAGGGTTACTCCACTATTAATATCACTTAGCAGCAGTGCTTTTCATCTTCAAACCATTTTCTGAGCATTAATTAATTTTAGGCTTCTGTTTTTCAGAATGTCTTTCTTCTCACTCTGCTTCCCTCAATTCCCTGTTACAGGGGTAATGGGGAAGAAAACAGGAGCTTCAAGCAACTTGATCCTTTATAATTAACTTTAGGGGGGCACTTCATAATTTTCACAGTGAGAATTGGTTCCACTTTGACATATCTTCTCCAAAGTAGTTTGTAAGAGTGAATGCACACTGCCCCTTTAATCAGGCCTGTACAGACTGAGCAGCATCCAACAGCTTTTCCACAAGTTTCTCACCTGCCTGACCACTGTCCCTCCGTTCTTGCTGTGATGTGGAATTACCACAGAATGTTGAGAGGTACTCAGGACCTCTCAAAACATCTCAACACTTAGTGCAATGGGAACAGAGACCAAACCCACATTTTCTTCAGTCCACACTTCATCTCATCTAGAATTTCATTCTGTCAGCAGTATCTCAAGGCAGTTGGTCCCATCTATTTCTTGATTAGCCTTTTCTCTATGATATAAAATCTGGCACACAGCCCATTTTCAGTGAATGCTCAGTGATGCATTTTTGATCTTGCCATCTACAAGGTAAGGCCACACCCCATACCCCTCTCCTCTGCATGACAGACTGGTCAGCAGTGAGCAAGAGGACCCTGCTTTAGTTCATCTCCTGCTAGCTGGATCAGACCATCCCACCCATCTTACCTGCTCTGTGTATAATTACCATTGCATCTGCACCATATCCTGGTCTCCAGGCTGGTATAGAATGAGTTTGATGGATGGACCAGTCAGTGGATAAAGAACTGGCTTGATGGCCACACCCAAAGGGTGACTGTCAAAGGGTCCACTTCCAATTGGAGGCCAGGGTCAAGTGGAGTCCCCGAGGGATGAGTACTGGGACCAGTAACATCTTTGTTGGTGACATGGACAATGGCATTGAGTATCCAACAAGCAGACACACTGGAGGGAAGTGATGCCATCCAGAGAGACCTTGTCAGGCTGGAGAGGTGAGCCCATGACAACCTCATGAGGTTCAACAAGACCAAGTGCAAGGTCCTGCATCTGGGTCAGGGCAATCCCAGGCACTGATACAGGCTGGGCAGTGACTGGCTTGAGAGCAGCCCTGAAGAAAAGAACTTGGGGGTGCTGGTGGATGAGAAGCTCAACAGGAGCCACCAGTGTGCACTTGCAGCCCAGAAAGCCAATCACATCCTGGACCTCATCAAGAGAAGCATAGCCAGCAGGTAAGGGAGGTGGTTCTCCCCCTCTACTCTGCTCTGGTAAGACCCCACCCGGAGTATTGTGTCCAGTTCTGGAGCCCCTATTACAGGAAGGACATGGAGGTGCTGAAAGGTGTCCAGAGAAGGGCCACAAGGATGATTAGAGGGCTGGAGCTCCTTTCCTATGAGGACAGACTGAGAGAGTTGGGGCTGTTCAGCCTGGAGAAGAGAAGGCTCTGAGGAGACCTTATTGTGGCCTTCCAGTATCTGAAGGGGGCTACAAGAAAGCTGGGGAGGGACTTTCTAGGGTGTCAGGGAGTGATAGGACTGGGAGGAATGAAAAAAAGAATTGATTCAGATTGGATGTTGGTACTGTTCATGACCATAAATGTGCTCATATTGATGTAGCATTTTGTTCACTCTATTGTTCTGGGGTTCACAGTCTTCAGATAGTTATTGTTTAATTATACTGAAGGTACTTAGCCTCCTGGGTAATTTAATGGCAGTCTTCTCTTCTAAAGTTAACATACCATTACTGGCAAATTCTTTAGCTCTTCCAGACATCTGGACTTCCAACAGGTTGACTTATCCAGGGCTCTTCCTCACTTCTAACCACCAATAACATGTACTTACAGTGACAGAAATCATTCACAGTGGTGTCCTTTCTGGCAGCTGCTCTGTCTTGGACATTATATTGGCTCCCAGTGTCCTCAGAGCAAAGGCTGCTCTCCCCTTTGGAAGAGAAACTGACAAGAAAGGGGCTGTGGGGGGAAATGAATCTATATAAATGCAATGGGAGAAAAAAAATAATCATCTATTCTCTGCTGTTCTGTCTCCTTATGAAAAAGTCTTATAATATAGGCTCAACAAGCTATCTTAGCCTTGCTGCTAGAAAGAAAGAATGAATGGTATCAAAGAAATGTTGATCCCCTTCTGAATCATTTTGGCTTCCTATCCTTTGGCTCACAGACTGGGTGGAGAGGGGAGGGGAATGGGGGTTGGAGCAGTTATTTATTGAAGGGATGCTGATTCATTTTAATTTACTTGCCAAATTGGTCAGCATCAAACATAAATCAATACAAATGTTATTTATTAGGCTCAACTTTGCAAATTGCCAGCTCCCTACAAGTTCCTTTACATCCCTGTACTCTACCCAAGAGACACAGAGGGAAGCAATGGACTCAACCACCAGATGCAATTAGAAATTCAGCTACACGTGTATCTGGGTACCCTAGAGTATGCCTATCCTGTACAGCTTCATCATGAAATGGGCTTTTTGCATCATCAAGATTGCATGTCTGTGTAAAGGGAATGCATTAGCTTGCAATGAACTATGGCTGCAGTTCATGTAGTTTTATCTCATTCATCATATTAAAAGCACAGTTGTTTATTCCAGGGCCTCCTTCCCCCCCCCCCCCCCCCCCCCTTTTTTTTTTAATGTAAAATCTATAACAGCAGAAATCCCCCATCAGTGAAACCATCCACACTTGTGCACTTGTGCATCATCCTAAGAAAAGAAGGCATTACAAGTGGTATACTAATTATGCCTTCTCAGCATATATTCAGCCCTGGAGGTAAAGATAACACAAATTCTTCATCGAGTTCTGTTTTAATGTCCAAAGATGAGCATATCCCACCACTTTTATAAGTTACACAGTTTCCATCACACCCTGCATGTAAATGCCAAAGTGGAATGTGTACATTGTCGACTTGAAAGAAGAAAACGCTGTTTGCCAGCTGACAGAAGTCTACCAACCCAGTACATTGAATTAATGTCCAGTGAAACAAATCACGTAACCAGCTGCTGGAGTAACAGCCAAACATCCTGGACTACTGCACCATATAATTCAATTGATTGCCCTGAGAAACAATAATATAGTTATAATACTTCTACTAGCTTGATCCCCAGGGGAGCAAATTTACTCTGGTCTCCCTAACTGGTTGATAACATATTTAAATGCCAGTCAGTCACTAAATCCGTTGCTGCTCCATCCTCTGAGAGCTGCTTTATTGAACACTGTAATTGCCTGGATGTTGTTTTTCATTTCTGTAGCTGTTGCTGTTAATTAAATATTTTGTAGAAAGCTCTCTTCCTGACGTTTCTTACTGCATTCTTGAATATCTGATAAGATATACAGGCTGAATATTTGTACCTGCTGCTCTCTGCTGATACTCTTGTCCTAGTTTCAAACCCCCAAAACACTGAAGAAATGACATACTTTTAGTGAAATTAGGACTCACATTGTTAAAGGGCTGAGGGGATCTGAATGAAATAAAGGCATATGCCATGTCTGTTAGATCACAGATATCAGCTAGAGCAGGATGTACACCTGGACTACAAGATATACCTTCCTTCCTCCTGTATACACACTGTGGACACAAGCACTCCACTTCAGTAGTGGCAGAATTGATTTTCTGGAGTCAAACCTTAACAAATGTCAGTCTGGGCATTCTTAAGGCAAAAAATCTTCAAGGCAGATAAGGTTCAGAATTAGCTCATTTCGTGTATGCCACGATACAAGAGAAATGTAGCACAAAGGACATTATAGCAGCTCATGGGGCTGGTGGGGTTCCCTCTTAACACTGTCTTTAAAGGAAGAATGAAGGAATAGATGCAACTGTGGACATTCAGTGTCAGTGGCACAAAAGTATCAACAAGACTGAATGGGGATCTAAAACCATCAAGAACTTCTCTTAACACCTTAAATAAAATACTGTTGTTTTTACACTGTACTATCATGAGTCACAGAATGTTAGAAGTTGAAAGGGACCTCCAGAGACCATCCAGTCCAAGCCCCCTGCCAGATTAGGATCACCCAGGGCAGGTCACACAGGAACACAGCCAGGTAGGCTTTGAAAGTCTCCAGAGAAGAAGACTCCACAACCTCTCTAGACAGCCTGTTCCAGGGCTCTGGCAGCCTCACAGGAAAAAAGTTTTTCCTTATGGTCACATAGAACCTCCTTTGCTCCAGCTTGCACCTATTGCCCTTTGTCCTACCATTGAACATAACTGAGCAGAGCCTGGCTCTGTCCTCCTGACACTGCCCTTCACATCTTTATAAACATGAATGAGGTCACCCCTCAGGCTCCTCTTTGCCAAGCTGAAAAGCCCCAGCTCCCACAGCCTTTCCTCAGCAGGAAGATGTTCCACTCCCTTCAGCATCTTTATGGCTCTGTGCTGGACTCTTTCAAGCAGTTCCCTGAGGTCTCTCTTGAACTGAGGGAGCCAGAACTGGACACAATATTCCAGATGTGGCCTCACCAGGGCCTCCCAGATTAACAAGACTGTTAATGAAAATAAAACTACTGTTAATTTTCTGAATTAAGCTGTCCAATGGTGTCTGACAAATACATCTGGAGCAGTACAAAGGATCTGTCATAAGCAGATGTGGACAGACACAAAATCTACATTGTGTAACTCCAGGCCACATGCATCCACACTGGGCATCCACAGCAACACCCTGTGCCTGTATCCACACACAATCTGCCCACCTTCTCTATGTGCATACATTAAGCATTTAACTAACATAATTTTACACTGGAATTCAGATGTTTTAAATGTTTAAATAATAAGGATGAAATCCCAGTGCTACTAAAGTATTTGACAAAGCCACTCTTACATTCAGGGGAATACAACATCTTAGTAGGGTTTCTGTTATTAATTGGTTTAATGCCACAGTATGATTAGTGATCCTTTACACACAGAGACAAAGACACTGCACAGACAATCTAAGGAATACTCCCTTAGAAGCTGTTTATTACCAGCTCCTTCATGTCCCCTCAGCAAATGCAAAGTATTATTGTAGTCCAAAAGTCCCAGAGCCAAGGATGCTTGGATGCCAACAGCTCAATGCAGCCAATACAGGAGACAGGACACTGTAGAAAATGCATGTAAGGAATAAAATAACTTGTTTCTGGGATATTATTTTGGAAAGCCCTGTATGTAATTACTTCAGCAGCACATCTGCTGAATCTTTACTCTGTACATTAGTCATGTTTTAAGTCAGGTGTTTACATTTACAGTTCCAGGGCCTTCCCAATGCTTACTTGCACTGATATTCCTGTAGATGATCAAGAATTCCAGGGTTACCACAGTCCTCAGGCTGTTCCACTGCATCCTTCTTTATTTAACAAAGTCTGATTCAAACCATCTCAGTTTTAAAGCAAAACCACACAACCTTCCTCATCCCACTGTCCTGGACTACAAGATTTGAGAAGCTGTTAGGGTCACTCCTCACTGAAAATGAGCATCACTCTGCATCACTCTTCACAGAGAAACCAACAGCTGCCTGAGCACCAAGGTACCAAGAAGCATGCTGAACTTCTTTTCACTGCAAATTGAAACTAAGCTGAATTATTTCAGTTTTGCTGCAGGGTAAAAGCTTGCACAAAGACTCTTCTGCTCAGCTGACAAGAAGTAACTTGATCAGTAGTGCAAGCCCAAGCCATGGGACTGAACATCTTTAACATTCTGGAAACCTCTCAGCTGTCTCTCTGCTACCTCTGTCAACTCCTCATCAGCAAGTAGACAAGGGAAACATGATGTTTCCCACCACTGTTCTACCCATAGAACATATTTCCTTCTAGGCTCTCCCATGCAGCTGAATTATCTTTCATCTCTTTAGCTTAGTAACACCATCTTTTATGAAACCTAGTATGAAAAAACGGTTTTTTGCCCCTACCTTGCAATGTCTTCTTTCAGTCACTGATGATTTTCGTGCACTGCTCCATGCCTGTACTCTGCTCTAGCTTACAACACATGTTTTCTGCAGCCTAATTTTACAGTGTAGTTGGAGATACTAAAAATTGAAATATCCTGTACAAAATACAGTTGCATTGCATGGCCTTAAGAGTTCTTGTGTCACCTGCACTGGCAGGTAGGTACCCACTCCCCTGGAGGGAGACCACAGTATCAAATTGTAGTTGTCCCCCATAAAGTCTTCTTTCACCTGCAAGTGCAAACTCACTCCAGATAAAAATATGTAGGGAAATTCCCCGCAGGACACAGCTTGTTCCTCTAAGAGGATCCACATGGACAAACATTAGAGCAACAATTAGAGGTCTGGCTTCCTTCCTCCACAAATGGGAGATACATGGAAGAAAGGAATATGGTTGGGGAGCACTATCTGTGCTTCATTTGAGCTTTCTCTCAAATCAAGGGTGTGCTTAGGAGCATTCCTTTAGACCAAGAGAGTGACAGGAGAGGGAAGATGGTGCACACACTGCTGTTTCTACCTCTCCACAGCTCTCCAGGGAGACGAGTAGCAAACCACCACATATACTCTATTGCTTCTGTTTGGTTTATTTGTCACTCTTCAAGGGTTTATGGCTAGCTCCTGCTGGTAGCCCCTTATTTCTGTCTAGTTAAGGAAGAATATGGTGGTGTATTGTTTCAAAAAAGAAATGTTATCCTTTACTGCACCACAGGTGACAGTCCCCCAGTGTCTTGCCATGCCGGCAGTAGATGACTTGGAGCTTTTTCAACAGTCAGACACCCTTTTGGAGAGACCCTTTTTAGTTTTTCCTTCCCCAGTTTAACCTGCCATGTTTCTAACATGATTACGACTCTCAGCTCCCTGCCAGAGTGACAGCATGAGACAAGTGGGATTTGGCAGTGATGTAGGAGGATGCACAGTGGCGAAATCAGGGAGCGTACGACCAAAGTATCGGGGTCCTTTGCATTCAAAGGAGCAGCATTTACATTTCCCAGTGACCACTGCATGGGCATACTGACAGCTACAAACTGCCAGATAACAACAGATTTGTTACAGACCTCTGGGCCAAGAATTAAGGGGAGATCATACTCTGTTCCTTCTATTTAAAGAGTGAGTGAACACACGAGCAAGGAAGCAGAAAATCTAGTGCAAAGATCCCACATGCTCACATGTCAGCGAAGAAGGTTATTTCCAGGCTGACAAGAACAATATAGGAAGATTCTTAAACTACAGATTTCTTTTTGTAAAATAAAAATAACTGAAGAGCAAGATTTCAAACCTGTTTTGAGGCTGGTGAGTCTTCTTAAGCCTTATGAATGCTTTGCGGGATGGATCTGCAAGCCTAAATTGAAAAGCCAGATTAATTATTTCAAGCATTCTCCCCACCTCTCAAATCAGAAGTGCATACAGGGATAGGCTGGACTATTCCTACATTTGTATTAAACATATGAAACCATTTCCACACCCACCAAACAGATCTTGATCTTGAAAAGACAAAGTTCTCATATATTAATACTTCACATTTAAAAACATTAAATGGATTTGCAAGGTTTCTTTAAGTAAATACTAAAACTCCTTCCTCCAGCACGTTCATTTTGGTAAGAAATAAGAGAACATTTTGTTTAAGAATAAACAAAAGATATTATAAAACATACACAAGAATAAAACAATTGAAGGCCTAGACTGGGGTCTTGACATTGGATGAATACATGGGTCACCTCCCATGACAAAAGCATCAACTCTTCCAACAGCTCCAAAACTCCAGGCAGGTGAGAGCAAGAAGGTGCCTCCCACACTCTCCCTTCCCTGTCCCAAGCAGCCACCTGAACACAGGTCTCCAGAGGCGACCCAGTGGCACGTCTGTACATTAACCTCAGTGGCTCAAGTGGCCAGTTTTCCACAAATACTCCAATTCAGTAATTACCATCACTACAACTCTGTATTGTCCTTGATTTGTGTTTTAATCTCCATAATTAAAGTGTCTAGCTGCCACAGCAACAGACGCTACAGAAGCACATCTGCTGTATAATCATAATATTAATTAAAAACTCAAAGTAGCTACACAATAAGGAAAGGACTGGGTGGTGGAGGAGATCAGCAGCATTAAAATAACCCAGTGACCCTCTCACACTACTGTGTCTCAGCCAGTGGAGCTCAGGCAAACAGCAGATGCTTTTCCTGCTATCAGCTGCAAGTCTGCACCATACAAGAGCCCAGTTTGGAGGCTCCGGTTCCAGCTCCCCGTGGTTGAGTCTTTGCATCCCCAAGTCATCAGCAGACTGGCCCCTTGTGGACACTTCCAGCACAGTAACTAAAACCCAAACAATACATAAAATTAATAAATCCTCTCACCCTGAGAGAGGGAGCTGCTTTAGAGAGAAAGGCATTTCTGTTGTCTGTGCTATATGCTATCTGCTGAGCAGAGGAAGGTTCAAGCAGGCACCTCCACAAGGCCAAAGAGCCTTCCTCATGGATAGCACAGAGCTGTGATCAGTCTGATTTTTCCCAAAGCAAATTTAAGGAGCACATTCACCTAACTCAAGAGTGCCTTGCTCACTCTAGCTCTCCACCACACAGCAGCAGAGCCTACTGTTTTCAGAGCCTCCAAGTCATCATTAACAGCACACCAAAGAATGGAGATGGGTTATCTGTTCCACAAGAAATCTCCAACTAAGAGGAAATTTCCTTGCACAATCCCAGCTGATGGCTGGTCTCACAATTAGGCTAGAATCCTAGGGAGTGCTGAAAAGATGTCTCTTTGCCCACTCATTTTTCGGGTGAAGTAACCAAAGCCTGTTGACCTATTTGCCTACTTCTTCCAAGAAAGGTTGGACCAGATGATTCTTGAGGTCCCTTCCAACCTGGTGTTCTATGATTCTAGGAGTGTGCTAAAAGATAAACCATGGATGAAACCACTACCAAAAGAAACACTAAGAATGTGGGAATTGAAGAAAACAAGTTAATCACTTTTGAGTCAGAAACACAGTGTTCTGATAAAGAAACAGAGGCACTCATTAAAACAAAACCTGGGAGGTGCTAGGATAGACAGTAGACAAGATACCGGACATCTGTTGTTGACCTCAGCAGTGCAAATGTTAGAGATGCTTAACCATGACCGTTTAGATAAGTCTTGTGTGGCTAGGATGGAAAAGTAGTGCTAAAAACAGGCTTGCCTTCAACTGCCACTAAGGGTGTATAAGCTGTGTGTATTCTCACAATAAATTGATCCTGACCATGCTCTGAGCTATCTGCAGCTGTCCTCAAGTCTTCTTCCCAGATACTGCGGGGGTCCATGCCCTTAATATGCCACGTGAGAATACAGGCTGTAGGAATGGGTAAGCAGGTTAGTAGAGGAAGAAGGTTCAGTAAGGTCCCCTTCTGTTTCTAATCAGCAGAGACTACAGTGGAGAACCCAGCTGTGCACCTGTCAGATCTGCTGATGATACACAACCATGGAGGATTATCAATACAGAGCCAAGCAGCAAGGGAGCTTCAAAGGGAAACCACACTCACCATGTAATTGGGGTAAAACATGGCAAAGAAAAGGGAATAGAGGAGGATACCTGCTGGTGAAACCTGGGGCTTTGGGGAGGGGAGGTTGTTTTCTTTTGTTTCAAGTAATAAAAGGAGAGGTAATGGCAGGAAGCAACATTTGTAGAAAAGCAGAGTGGAATCCAGTTAACAGTGAGCATGCAGGGAACATGGAGCAAAGTTTAGCCATGGCTTTGGACAAAATAATTGTTCAGCACAGAGATCCTTAAGCGACACCTGCAGCAAACAGTCACACAAGGATGATGGGGATGAGAATCAGATGTTGAGGAGGGAAAAGAAAGACAATTTTACTAATTAATACATCTGCATTAGGTGTGCTAAGGTAGCAATTAAAAAAACAGCTTATAAGACAAGATATTTATCTCTTAAATTCATTTTTCACCTTTGAGATCTCCATATTACAGCTGCCAGGAAAAGATGTGGCACCTGGTGACCCTGTTTTAAGCTCCTGTTTGCTAGTGCCACCAAAAAATTCAAGGTTTCTTTTCCATCAGTAAAAAGAACTGGCATACTGTCTCAAATTCTTACATGGGTAGCTATTAGCTGGAATGACTGGAATGAGCCATTAAATTATTATGCAATAATTAGCCCTTACAGTCAGTAAAGACTTCAAAGCTCTTGACAGAGGTTATTCCCCACAGCCAGGAGATCAGGGACAGCAAAAAGCCAAGCTGCCTCCAACAATGCTGCAAATCCATGGTATCACCAGGGCCAGAGCTTGGATCTCCTTAGCCCCCCAGGAAGCCCTGCACTCACCAGACTGTATCACCTCTCTGGTCCACACACTTTCCTCATTAATGGTTATCAATTACTTTTCCACTCCACTCCTCAGAAGTAACAGTTAAAGACACTAAAACTTTGTGTATCCTTCTTACAATTCACAAAGCACTGGGCAAAGACAAAACAAGTATGGAGGTGACAACAATTTTTGTGCAACTTAGCTAGGCAGAGTGAGATGGGATTTAATATTAAGATTATTACCATGCCAATAAAGCTGATATTGTCCAAAGACGGAGACCTGCATTCCTGTTAGACACCTACACAGCTGGAAGAAAGGGAGCTGGCAGTGTAACAGGGGAGTCTGGTTTTGAAGGATGGAAAAGCTCTCAAAGCTTGAATACACATTCAAGAAGAGCAAGCTACTCCATGAAAGTAATTGCATTGCACCAGTGGGGACATGAAATCAGTGGCATGGAGCAGACCTGAATTTAATCTGGAGCAGAAATTCAACATACCATTTTGAGCATAGGTTGCTATTGCTGCTCTCTTTGTTGTTTAAGTTTCAGAAGCAGTGTTTTCAACAAGCCACTCACTCATCTGTGGTGTTCAGTTTCCTACCCCTTCCACACACTTGTTTCTGGAAACACTTAGGTGCCTAAGTCTCCAGAACAGATTTGGTTATTCCTGCTGTTGGGCCACTTCCTTGCACCTAGAGCTGCAGTCACATGTATTTGCACTGTTAATTGAATCACATCACACTGGCCTGTTGTAAGCCATCATTTATTGTTACTAATAATGGTCTCATTGATTGGATTGAATGGAACAATTGGCAGTGATTGAAGGTCAGGTTGACGAGACCAGGCTGAAACATCAGTAAAATTACACAGGTTTTCTCTCCATACATGTACTACAAAGTGTTTTGAAGGTGATTCATTTGAGCTTATGATGAAGTCTAAGAGTATAATTATCTTTCATTAATATGCAAATTATGGAAGGAAAAAAAATAATCTAAGATCTAGTCCTATTGATGACACATTGCTTTATCTTCTTTTTCCTCTGACAATTCACATCTGCAGCATACAGAAGTTAGATTATTATCTATACCACTATTAATTCCATTTACTTTTCAAGGTGGTAGTTGTGTTTTTTCTTAAAATGGCTATTTTGACATAGTGTACTTAGAAGCTGTGGAATTCAAAGCCATTACACACCAATGACTTCAACTTTCTTCACACACTTCCAAGGCAATGCTTAAATCTTTCAGAGTCTGAAGTGTAACTAATACAATTATACTAAACTTGGAAAGAAAACAGATGGCCCAAAAAAGGCAAGTGAGCTACAGATCAGAAATAGTTGTCAACTGAAAGAAGAATCATAGAATCAGAGAATTATTTGGGTTGGAAGAGATGTCCAAAGGTCGTCTAGTCCAGCGCCACTGCACTCAGCACAGACATCCTCTACTAGATCAGGTTGCCTAGAGCCTTGTGAAGCCTGGTCTTGAATATGGGGCCTCAACTACCTCCCTGGGCAACCTGTTCCAATGTTCCACCACCCTCATGGTAAAGAACTTGTTCCTAACATCCAATCCAGATCTGCTCTTCACTAATTTCAAACCATTGCCCCTTGTCCTATCACTGCAGGCCTTTGGAAGCAAGCCCTCTGCAGTCATCTTGTAGCCCCTTTCAGGTACTGGAAAGTCCTTCTAAGGTCTTCCTGGAACCTTCTCTTCTGCAGGCTGAACAACCCCAGATCCCTCAGCTTGTCCTCATAGCAGAGGTGTTCCAGCCCCCTGATCATTTTGTGGCCCTGTGGGTTCTTTTAAGATGCTTTCTGAATTAGATTCATTATCAAACACTACTTTCCACTTAAGGGCTTGAGCCTGAGCATGCCCATCATCTAGTGAATTACCCAAAAAGAAATCTTGTGTTTTACAGCTGTAGTCCCAGCTCCAGTAATTGCTATTTTCTTAAAGAAACATACAGATGTTTTAAGGGTCAATACTGCAGATTACTTACCAGGCAGCAAATCACGGTGTGTCCTCTACATAAGTCACCTCTGAATATAAAATTGTTACAACTGTCCATTATGAGAGGTGATGCTTTATGTTAATCTTCCCTGGGTAACATGCTTTAGCCATATCAAGTGCAACTGCAGTAGTCAAGACCATACTCAAAAAAGGCTCTTTGGACTAGACCAAAAATCAGAAGAAGGAACAAAATCAAAACCTCATTTATCCAAAATGCTTTTGCCCCTCTTCAAATTAAGACAGCATCTATAGGCTGGTCCAGAGTGGAACCTTCTTTCTGCAGGTAAGCAGAGTCTGAAAAACAGCACAATAATTGTGCCTTTTGCTCATTGTCAAAACACACTAAACATTTGAAGGAACAGACACATCTGGGTGCTACATGAGCTCTTGTGATTTTGCCCTTGTTGGAAGGACATTTGTTTGTTTATTACTAGCACCCAAACTGTTGGGAGTTTTTTTAATTAAAAAGAAGTTTGTATCCTAGGTTTTATTTCAGAGTCAAGACTGAGCCACTCAAGAAAAGAAAAGCTTACTTCAATTAAGAGCTGTGCCTCAATAAGGACCACTGGTTTCAGATCTGAATTATTTAAAGCTGAGAAACTGCACCTCAGGAGCATTTTATCACAAAAGAGGTTAGAAGAATCACCTCACCCAAAAGCCATGGGTTCAAGGGACCTAGGGAGGTAACCTTTTTCTCTGAACTAGCACCCAGCACCTACAAACGTTCATTTAGTTAACAGTGTTTCCGTGGTCTCTTAACGTACTCATGCATGGCTGTCAATTGTCTCAGCCTTGCTGAGATTGCTTGAGGGAGAGCTACTGACATCTGATACCAAGGACAATTTCTGGAGCAAGGAAGATTGTTTTTTTTCCCCTGAGGATCTCCATTACTTCCAGGAATGAGTTGTAGGCTTAAAAAGCAGCATGCCAATTCTGCTGATATGGGACAGCACATGAAGGTAACTTGTAGGTACTCGCAGCTCCCCGGGGTTAGTTCCCCGCTCAGGAACTAACATACATGTGATTTGCCCTTGTTCAGCAACTCCTCTGACTCCAGGAGACTGTTGTAATATTATTTATGCTTCTTAGTCATCAAAGCTTTCTTTAATCCAGCGTAGGTGTGACATCTTGGAGCCAGGTGAATAGTGGGGTGGAAAAAAACCCACCATGTACGCACTCTGCAGCAGGTCTTATCTTCTGCAACTCAGGCTTGATTTGAGTGTGCAATCGGATGGAATGAGCTCATTCAGTATCTCAATGATCAAGGACTTGGTAAATCCCAAATGTGAACATGTGACTGCTTTGAATAAGGATGGCTGCCTCCCTCTGCACTAAGCACAGCTACATCCTCATCTGAACTCTGCTCACATACTGAACTCCATGCAGATTTAGCTTCAATTTTCCTTGTTGCCACAGGTAGAAAGTTGGCTCTAGCACACACTGCTGAGGAAGTCACTGACATTAAAATAAGGGACCTGATTTCAACTATGTCCATTATGCAAATGCAATTAAGGTACATTATCTTAATTTGGTTTAAAACCTTTAAAACACCTTGAGCAACAAGCCTAATTATACTTTCTTCATCATGTCTTGAGTTTCAAACACTCCTTGCTTTCATAGTGGGGAAAAAAAAAGACTAACAAGCAAGCAGCAAACCTTGCCATCAATATCTCTCTGATAAACAGCAATAATCTTTTACTCTCATTCTGCCCATTTATCCCAAGGAAATGCTTTACCAACTGGGAAGCCAAAACCATTTTACCTACCTCTGGGATGGAATGTCACAACAGTTTAATCCCACAGCAACACCACGCAACGTCTCAGGATCAGGCACAAAGAACAATACTAACTCTAATTGAAATTACTGGGGGAATTAAGGCATGCAGAATATAATTACCCACACTGGATTTTGGCCAGTGCAAACTGGAGCACAAGCCAGGACACGAAGTCCAGCCACCTAGCTCCTGCCAGAAGTGCCATGAGATCTTTAATGAACACAAGCGGTAAGATCCCAGAGTATTGCATCCTATATAGTGTGGCCTTTTAAAGAGAAAATAGCCCCTGAACAAGCTCCAACTTTAATGTGGCTCCAGTGCTGTATAAGAAAAGATAAACTTTGCATCATCTACTAAAGGCAAATAACTTTCTCATAAAAACACAAGCTAAGTACTGATCTGGCAAACTTCACCATCTTTAAGAACTATGCACCAAGCATTATCCCAAATCTCGCACAAAGTCAGATAAACCTCTTTAATCAAACTTCCCTGGGCCTTACAAGCATCAGCATCATTCTTTATGGTGGAAATAAATCTGTTCTAGTGAGTTCAAAATTCTCTGCAGTCTTGTAGACCAAAAAGCATCAGGGAAAGCAGAGTAAATCTCCAATATCTCACAGGACGCAGTAAGATGACTCAAGAAATACCTGACATTTGTTTAGAACTGGAGCCATTTTCTCTTGTCTCTCCTTGCCTGGACAGATGCCACAACCTCTGTCACAGACAACCACTGCATATAAATGGATGTTCTCCCATTAGCTCTTTTCCCATTGTGTTTTCCTATGGAGCCCATTCACTTTGGAGCAGATACCCCCATGGGTGGCATAAGGAAAAGAATCTGGAGGAGTAAGAGGAGTCAAGGGAAGCCACTGGAGCTGCACAGTTGGGATCCAGGGCACAGTCCCATCTCTGGCAATCCCCTCACCAGCATCACCCAATAATTAATCATCTCCTCTGGTTTTAAGTGGCCAGCTCTAAAGCAGGAGGTGTGATTTCCTGGTAGAGATGTTTGTCTGCTTTTGTGGATGTCCTTGGGATCGAAACCTAAAAAGAGTGCTAAGCATTGCTGTTATTAAAGCAAGAGAACACATCCTAGTAGCAGATACAAAGGAGGGATTCTCAAAGCACAGAAAAGCATTAAAATAAGGTCACATTCCTTAGAGCCCCACGGGATCTGAGATACAGATGCTGTGAGTAGCTAGCAACTAATTAGTAGCAAGCAACTAATACGTCGTGCAGTGCTAACATACAGATACACAAACACAGCCTCATGTATACAGACAGAGTTTGATTGTGGTTTTAAATATTTCATGTTGCAGGCCAATTATCATAAGGGAACTGACACGTAAAATTGCAGAATTCTTAATTATACTGTGGGGTTTTTTTTGACTCATTTCCATTTTGACCATGAAACTCTCAGCAGCCTTAAAACAATTCATCAGATACAGGAAAATGAAATTCAATGATTGTGGGGGGAAGGTTCAAGGGAAGAATAAAATCCACAGCTGAATTCTTTGCTATGAAGGATTAAAATGGTTTTGTATATATATATATAATATATATTTGATATATATATACACACACATATATACATGGGGTATTTATTCAAATAAAATAAGAGACTAGCAGACAATTCTTGCCTGTTTATATATATCTTGCCAAACTTGTATTTTGTCTTCTCCCCCATTCCTCCATGTGAAAATATTACCTGACTGTAGGTGGACAGAAGTGCAGAACCCAAGGAGTGCTGGTCCTGTAAAGCCCTGGCTGATGAAGCTGCCACCCCCAGGAGCCTTTGGTTCAGAGATGCCTTGACACACATGGTGGTATGCCGTGTCCCAAGCTGTGCAACCAAACAGCCCTTCCCAGCAAGACTCACCAGGCTGCCTTTTGCTTGCACTGGGAATGATAACATACAGTTAAGTGGTTGACAAGGCAGCTTTAGAAACTGCAGGTACCAGCCACCTTACAATCTTGCTGTTTGAAATGAGGTGAGATACAACCACGTGAGAACAACCAAGGTGATTCCTGAGACCCCACAGCTGGGAAAGAGCAGCCAGGATTCTCCTCCCCAGCTGGCATTCCCAAGTGCATGACAGCTCCGACTTTCCCTCTAAGCCTTCCCATTTCTTCTCCCCCTCCTCTGCCCCTAACCCTGCTCACACCTCCTTTTTCATGCCTCTTTAACCACCACTGTACTATGCCTGAGACAATTCCCATTGCCCTGTGTCCTTCCCCAGTGGCCTTGTTATCTTCTTCCCATCCTCCTCCTCAAGACTCACTGTGTTCAGCCAGCCTTCCACTTGATGAGCTGTGCTTTGCACCCAGAAAAAAGTGGATAACATTTACAAAAGGATATAAATAACTACTCTGCTAAAGCTTCACTGGCTTTCAATGGGATTTCAGATCCTTGTGGGTTTGCCTCTTTTTTCTTCCCTACATCACTGTTTTTTAATGGTACTACTGTGATTAAAGTGGACTAGCATAACTCATATGAGATCAGCCATACTCATCCTTATTTGACACAGTGGATTTCCACATAACTGTGAGTACAAATCCCACACATCCCAAGTTATATGTCTAATATGCAGTGGAAGTTGCCAGAACACAGAGAGTGAAAGTATTCTGACACATAAAGGATCATCTGCATTTACAAGCAACCACATCACTGAAGTATTCTGTACTATCACTTTGTCCAGTTCTGGTGTCTGTGTCTAGTTCTGGTGTCCCCATCATAAGAAGGACACGGAGCTCTTGGAGCAAGTCCAGAGGAGGGCCACAATGATGATCCAAGGGCTGGAACAGCTCTCTTAGGAGGACAGGCTGAGGGAGCTGGGGTTGTTCAGCCAGGACAAGAGAAGACTACTGGGGGACCTTAGAGCTGCCTTCAAATACCTGAAGGTATCCTACAGAAAGGCTGCAGAGGGACTTACATAAGGGTGTCTAGAGACAGTACAAGGGGGAATGGTTTTAAGCTGAGGCAGAGTAGTTTTTAGACTGAAGCTTAGGAAGAAGTTCTTCAGTAGGAGGGTGGTGAGACTCAGGAATAGGCTGCCCAGGCAGGTTGTGGCTGCCTCCTCCCTGAGGGTGTTGAAGGCCAGGTTGGATGAGGCCTTGCGCAGCAAGTCTAGTTGAGAGGTGTCTCTGTCCATGGTGGGAAGGTCAGAATAGATGACCTCTGAATCCCTTCCAACCTGAGCCATGCTATGATAATAGAAACTTGGGGTTCTTCCTCCCAGAACAGTGTAAAAAATATGCAGTACTACTCTGTCCAGGTTGGAAATGGAACTCATGGAAAGCACTGCTTACATTTTTTGTTAAATACTGTATGTGCCAATAGCAATTTTCCATTTTCATACTATTCTATGTCAAAAAGACAAGATTTAATCCCTCAATAAATCTGCTGACAAAAAGGTAAAGTGCATGTCTTCAAAAACACAGAACAAATCTATACTTGTAGCACGGGCAGAGTTTTTCAGTCATTATCTATCTTCAGTGCTTGGAAAAGAGGGTCACCCTCTCACCATTTAGAAATCCTCACTGGTCTTTGTTTATCCTTCCTCTGCTCTTCATCTCTTTTCTCCAGCAAACCTTTACCATCGCAGTTGTCCAAGACCCCACACTACACGAAGAGGAAACTGCACAGCTTCATTGAAAATTGAAACCTGCCTCTCCATTTTCCAGCCTTCAACTCCTCTAGCACTAATAACACAGCAGCTAACCCAGGTGGAATGAGCAGGAAAGAGAGAGAGAATAATTCTTTTTGCAATTTAGAAAATTACAGTTTTGGTGGTTTTTTTTTTTCCCCCTTTTTTATGTGTGGAGGTTTTGAAGACAACTGAAATTGTTCAAGCATAGTGGAAAGTGACCTCTTTCAGGTGTATAATTTGCTGAAAATCCCTTAAAACAATAGGCTTTTCTCTTTGTCACAAAAGGTAGTTATCCCATCATTGGCAGGCAGAGGTTGAATTGGTATTTGCCAGCAGCAGAAGTTTGCTCAAATAAATTTGGTGTGTCAGGTGCAACCATGAATCTGTTGGATGATTATTATTTATCTGTTTAGTGCTGACAGAGTGTTCTGCCCAGTGTCTGCCTTAGAGAGAAAAAATTCTCAGGTAGAGAAGGGCCAAAACTGGAAACCAAAATATCCAACATGTTCTATGGCTGCTTCAGACATTTGCTCTAATCTTTAAATAGGCAACTCTCTGCTTCACTCTCTCATTTATTTATAGTAAGAAACTGGTAATATTTAACACACATGTAAGAGCAGAGACACTTGAAATGTAATGCATTTGTTGTGACCTTCAGCTGGAAGGAGCTATAGAAAAACAACAAATGCATGTTCTTTGCTCTAATCCCTTGCTTTCTCCTCATGAGTAGTCTCTGCTCATGCATTTTATATAGAATTTAACTTTGTTCATACAAAAGAGCCAGCAATGGAGCAAATCAAAGCTTCACTTAATAAAACTTACTTTGATGTCACTACATTTTCCTTCCATTAACCTTTCAACTGCCGTGGACGTTCTGCCCGTATGCATTCATTTGCCCGGCAAAGTGGAAAATTGCTGGCAGGGTAAGATTTAAAATGAAACCATCACATGAGATTAGAAGAGAAGATTTATGAAAACCTGCTTCATAGCTCCATGCACTAGAGCACTATAAACTGAAAACTTTGCAAATTAGAGTGGTATTTATGGCCTTCAACTTCCATGTCAGCAAAAGCTGACCTGTGGAGTACCTGTGAAGTTAAAGTTCTTGGAAATAAAAGTTCACAGATCACGCCCAGGATCAGAGATAACTTGAAATTGAGCTGTGTTGCTCTTATTTTAATCTAGTACCTGTTACTGGATTTACAGGTGGCAAAATATAAAAGTCATGGAGGCACAAAAAGACAAAGTGACTGTAATGCTCTTCGTTGGGTGTAGCTTCACCCAGTAGCATTTCCTTTGTTCTTTGGGCACTTCTCAACCTCGGTAGCCCTCGTTCCAGAGTGCTGGGGAGCTCTGCCCTGTAGGACATCTCTCCTGCAATGCATTGACTCCAGTCTGAGCTCTGCATTAGTTGATGGGAATTCTACTGTCAGCTCAACCGGCCGGGCTCCAAGCACAGACTCATGCACAGCCCTTAAGCTGAGGAGCTGGCCTTTTGGTTCAAGCCACATCGCACGCAGCTGTTGCCTACTACAACCCAATAAATCAAAGCTATACCTGCACCCTCAGCTCTGCCTCTATTCATCAGTGTGATGCAGTTGCAAACACTGTCTGCAGCTCCATTTTTATCTGAGGGGAGATCCTGCACTCATCGATGTGCTTGGCTTTTCAAGCTTGTTGCCTTCTCTGCTCAGCAAGCTGCCCTTTAACATGCTCCATCTGGCAGATCAGTGGTGACACCCTGCCCCCCCTATATGCTGGTAGGCTTCTGACGGCAGGCTTTGGGATGCCCTTCCTCCCATTGCTTGCCTCGAGCCAGCAGAAGAGCAGCCTGCTACTCCCTATTAATTTTCCAGTGGGGGAAAAACATCTTGGGGCTCCCTTCTGAGTGCATTCTGCTGCTCATAAGCTGGCTTCTGCTTCACACAAAAAATTAACCATGTCTCCATAGGGGATTTAAGAAAGATTCAGCCCAGGTTTTTCTCTCAATGCCTCATCTGCTCTCCTCCCAATCTACCTTCCTGATTCTTTCCAGGCATTGCAGAAGAGAAAATCTGTCATGGGTAGGGATGGGGACAAACAATTAACCCATTTCATCTGCTACATCTGCACCCATATCACCCCACTCTGTTTTCTCCTATCCAGCTATTCTCTATATTTAAAATAGGTTTACCCCTTATATCAGCTATATCCATCTTCCATTCCCTAGTGTTTCTCCAGAGTTTCATGTTAGAGTTCACTGGCTCCATTTGCCTGTTTTCCATTAAGCAAGCAATCCTGCATCATTTGCCTAAATATAGTATTCAGCCTCTTTTATCACCCTTCTGTAACAGTAAAGGATCCATTTTAGTAAATTTATACAAAATTTTACTGAACAAAGTGCAGTGATGAACTGAACCAGGAGTTCACACTTTGTAGTTCAAATCCTTACTAGCAAACCCAGCTTTATCCCATTCACAAGCAGTGCTTGAACAAAGTGAAGATGGGCATGGAAAGGCATCTGTCTAGATAACAAAGAGGCAACATGAATCTCTGGGGCACATAATGGAGTGAAGGGCAACCCCAGCATTGAGTTTCATACTTCTCACTCCTGGCTGACACTCAGCACCTTCCCGAAATTGCAAGGAGGAATAATTGGAAGTTTGCTTCAATTCTTTCTTCAGCCATAATAAAACAGTCAAGAGCTGCAACAAGGCAGAAATAAGAGGCCAATCCTCACTTTAGAGTGTATGAAAGTGCAGGCAGCCCTGCAAGATCTCTCCTCACTCTAGCAAAGGAGTCATTGGTAATTTATAAGGGCAACTAAAAGCAGAGAAGTTTGAAGAACTGGCTGTTCAATATTTGGAGTCAAAAAGCTGTTTCTGATATGAGCTGCTCTAATGGTAATAAACTAAAAAAAAATCCCCAACAACCTTAGCCTTCAGCCTGTCAAAGAGACAGCCATGACCTTAATTTGCCACAGAGATCTTTGATGAGTATGAAAGTATTTCCCTCCAATATCTGAGAAGGACAGCATACTGCCTAATGAGCTAGAGGTCTCAAACCCACAGGCACCACGGTAATTACAAAGGGGTATTTAATTATCTAACCCTGGTATCTAAAGAATTAACAAACCTTGATAATGAAAGGAAACCAGAGAGGAAAGAAGAATTCATTGTCTAAGCCACAAAACGCAGGAAAAATCACTACAGAGCCAGATTTCAATGGATTCATATCTGGTATTTCTAAAAGCTTACTCTGTACTATAATGCCAGATGTTCACACATTATGGTTGTTATTACTGTTAACAGCATTAATTGGGAGTGAGAGGAAGTTAATCCAATTTAATCCAGGAAACTAAGCAGAGAAATATGGAAGAAAACAAATGGAAGTCTGTGAAAAAAACCAACAAAACAAAACAAAAACCAAAGACAGATACCAAATAAATCAGCAACATGCACTTTTGATACACTATTGGCACAGTCGGTCCAGAAGTGGCCAAACAACGTCCCTCTCTAGGAATTGTTTTATTTACACTTCTTCACCACACAGAGCAGCAAAATAAATACAATAAAACAGCTCTTGATGTCTGGGGCACTGCACGGCCTTTTCTCTCAGCTCTGGCAATGAAGGACCTTTGTGTACACTTCTGCATTACTTCACTTGAGTTATTTCTTTCCTTGGCAGAGAAACGTTTGCCTTCTCAGTGGCATAAACCCAGTGGTTACTTGAATTTCAGCGTTCCATCAAAAATAAAAGGCACCATTACATGTAGACCCTGTCTCCTTGCAAATGTATGCAAATGCATGTGTATAACAAAGCAATTTACATCTGCCCAAAGCCTCAAAGTGAGTGTATTTGCTTTGATCAAAGCTTAAAATGGGATTTATCTGTAGGGCATAAAAACAATGTTTGCCTTAAAGAAAACAGCAGTGGCTTTAGATCGCTGCAATGAGGCTGTTCTGTTCATTGTGGCATTGCTGTTTGTAATGCTGCTAAGGTTGCTTGAGTATTTCCCTTATAATCCTCTGCATCCAGAAGCTTAGAGCTTGCCAGTGAAATGCCTCTTCAACTTACACTTCCCATGTAAGACATTAATCTATCAGCTAGCCTTTTATTTCCACACCAAATTATCAGAAACAGCCCACCCCCAATCCCTGGATTTCTTTATTAATTAGATTTTGTTATTAGCATCCACTGCTAGTTTTTGCAAGAAGCAAGGTGAATTCTCTCCAGATGCTTTAAACCAAGGCCAAACAAAGCTAAGTTTTATCTGGAAGACATTCATCTAAATATAAACGCCAGTAAATGTATAATGCACAATAAAAGAACATGCCTGTGATGCATTATTTGGTTCACTGAACAGTTACTGCCTTCAAAACAACAACAGAAAAAAACCCAAACAACCAAGCAGTGGAGCAGATATGAAGTACTCCACATAATTTTTCTTTCAAATTGTGTCACTGGAAAGAAATTCAATTCCTGCTGAATAACTTGAAGAAAAGCAGAAATTGGGGCCTGGAGATTCCCAATGAGATTTTCACATCTGCCACAACAGGGAATCCTGCAGCGGCCAGGAAAATGGAAAAGGCTACAACATTGAATTCATCTTACCGACAGAAGTCCAGCCACACTTCTCAAGATGTGTTTCAGCTGATAAACACCTTGTGAAAGGTGGGCTGTTCTGCTCTTGGGACTGCTGCAAGTCAGCTGGGAGGAGAGTGAAGTTTTAACAAGACATGAAGGTCCATTAAAGAACTTTTCATGCTGTTAATGAAAGTAAATGGAGGATGTTTCCAGGTGTAAGCTGATATGTGAAGCTGATGGGAGCAACTCTAGAGCCAAGTGGAAAACAAACCCAAGCAACAAACCACACAGAATAATTTTATGCTGCAGATTATCCAGATGCAAGCTAGAACAGAAGACTCTTAGGATAAGAGGTTTTCAGTGTTAGCTGTTTCTTCTTGTCTGCAGCACTGGAAGTTCATCTCCTTCACCGTAAGCGTCACAACACAAAGGGCGGTATTCCTCACAGGGTTGGCACCCAGGTAAACCTCCTGCCCACTAGCACTTATAACCCAAGGGCAGAATTCTGTCCTATAAATATGAATCTGTTCATTAGCATTTCTAGCATCATCTGCATTTTGCATGTTAAGGATGTTATTATAAGCAGGGAGTTTCAACTACTGCTTAGTTAACTCTATGCAACTGTTTGCCATGCATACAGGAGAAGACTGCTCACAGGCAGGGAACAGTAATTGCATATTTATAAATATCTCAACAGACAATTAATTGCTGAGTGGTGAAAAAGAAGTAATGAATAGAAAAGACTTCTACTTTAACACTGAAGAAACTGCATATTAGGAGCACACTGTGCATGTTATACACCACTCACCTTCACACCTGCCACAGATTGATCATTGCATCAGAAATCCAAAAGCTTTAGTTGCTTAGTAAAATAGAAATAGTGTGTCCTTCTTAATTTATTGCTACAACCACATTAGATCTTGAACTAACTCATAATAAGCAGAGATAAGTGCAGAGATTTTTTTTTGATGTTGCCTTGAAGCACTGGCAAAGAGCTCAGTAAAAGGCTGCAACATTATCACGCAGCTTCCCACTTAGATGTTCAAGTAACTCAGCTACCACCTAGTAAAGACAACTCTTCTGATGGCTTTGACACTTCCATTTTCACTTTCTCAGTTCTGATGCTTCTCATCATTAAATTAACTGTACTCTGTAATTGTTGTTAAATGACTGTCAGCAACAGAGCCAAGGAAAATGACTCCGTTCTTGTATTGACCTTATGAAGCCTTTTAACTGGCAGGCGACTGGCAGGCCAGAGAATTTTTGTTGGATCACAAATGACACTCCTCCTTGGCCCAGCCACCACCTTTCTCATTTTTCATAGTTAGATTTGCTGCAAATTTTAACCATCTCCATGAACACACTATCCAGCACCAGGACCTTGATGTTGGTCTCTCAATGTCATAAAATGGCCTATGTTGGCAGGGACCTTACAAGGTCATCTAATCCAACCCTCCTGCCATCAGCAGGGATGTCTCTCAACTAGACCAGGTTACTCAAGGCTCCATCCAACCTGGCCTTGAACATCTCCAGGGAGGGGGCATCTACAATCTTTCTGGACAATCCATTCCTCATAATGAAGAATTTCACAGTATCACAGTATAACTGAGGTTGGAAGAGACCCCAGGGATCATCAAGTCCAACCTGTCTTGGTAGACCTCACGACTAGACCAAGTGCCACATCCAATCTCCTCTTGAACACCTCCAGGGATGGTGACTCCACCACCTCCCTGGGCAGCACATTCCAATGACGAACGACTCGCTCGGTAAAGAACTTTCTCCTCACCTCGAGTATAAACCTCCCCTGGCGCAGCTTGAGACTGTGTCCCCTTGTTCTGGTGCTGGTTGCCTGGGAGAAGAGACCAACCCCCTCCTGTCTACAATTACCTTTCAGGTAGTTGTAGAGGGCAATGAGGTCACCCCTGAGCCTTCTCTTCTCCAGGCTAAACAATCCCAGCTCCCTCAGCCTCTCCTCATAGGGCTTGTGCTCAAGGCCTCTCATCAGCCTTGTTGCCCTTCTTCCTAATTTCTTCCTACGATTCAAGCTAAACCCGTTCTCCTTCAACTGAAATCCGTTTTCCCTTGTCCTGTCAGTGGACACTTGTAAAAAGTCCCTCTGCAGCCTTCCTGGTATTGGAAGGCAGCTCTAAGGTCCCCCCAGACTCTTATCTCTCCAAACTGAACAATACCAGCTCCCTCAGCCTCATCTCACAGCAGAGGTGTTCCAGTCCCTGGATCATCTTTATGGCTCTCCTCTGGACTTGTTCCAACAGATCTATGTCCCTTTACGTCCCTCTGAGTCCAAACCCTTTGTTACAGTTGGCATCTAATTTTAATCATATAGCTAGAAAATGTATTTGTATTGAATTTATATTGCTTCTAAATTAATGCATACAAGGAGAGATGTTAGCATCGAGATTTAGTACTTTTTAACCTTGAAGGTATGCCATATAATAGGTATTGATTTTATCTTTTTTTTATTACACAGAAAAAAATAATAAAATATGTCTGCTGGTGAACTGTTATATGACAGAATAAATGGTTAGCAGTGTATGTTATAAAAAAGCCCAGTGCCACCACGTGTGTTTGCTTTAAAAGCTTATTAGAAAAATCAATGATGAGATACATCTTGGTTAGGCTCATTTTTTCTAATTAAAGAGACAGTGTCAAAAAGAGGTTTTTTGGTCGTTCAAGCTGTAATTCTTATTTCTCTTCATCATCTGTAATATTTTCTCTCACGGAGGAGGCCTTGCAGCTAATATTACTCTACACAATTTTGTTCATTTCCACTCAGAAATAATTCTCTGTGTGGCACTGAGGTTAATGTTCTTTTATGCATGATCTTGCAAGGCTTCAGACTAAATCCTCTGATTTTCCTAAGCAGAATCTAAGGGTGAAATTCTCATTGCCTCCAAGTCAGAGAAAAATTTCTATTCACCTCAACAGAGCCAGATTTTACACCCTGAAGGTACAAAAGCTGCTTCTTGCTCCTCCAAGAATGCAAGGAGAAACCAAGGGGAATAACTCAGTGGAAAACAATATAAAAGAAAGCTGGCAGGATCTCCTCTCTAAAGGGATCCCTCCCAGCAGAAGAGAGAAGAGAAATACCTTGGGAGAAGTGTAGTGCTCTATCTCCTCTGAAAGTGCATGGGGGCAAAGAACAGATTTAGTCTTTACCTGAGGCAATTGAAGTGATCTGTGAGGGTTTAGAAGCTTGCACTAGCACTGGAACGTGGCTCATCCCAAACTCACAAAACAACCCTGTGTTGCTGCCCTATCTGTTGTTACTCTGTTCAGCATCCTGCAGCAGTTCTAACACCCAGCTTTCAGAGACTGGGTTCATTTATATCCCTCATGGTAGTTAATGTGTGCATAACTTCTGTTAAAAAAAAGCCCTTCCTGTACCTTAAATATCCTTGAAACATATTTGTTGGTAGTTGCCCCTTTTAAGCCTATTGGTCTTCAATCAAAATGAAATATATCAAAACTATTTTGTTATTCACCCAGAAAATTCACTTTCAGACACAACCATCTTTCTTTCCCTGAATCCTACATAATTTGTTAACCTGTTTCCATTATCGAGCTACCTGTAGATGAATGCTCCATTCCGGGGCAGAAAAAGGCTCTTTGCACAGAGGGAATATTACCTCTCTGGCTCCCAGACAAAACTTCATTGGCATTTCTTGAACCTATTTTAAACAGCAAGCTTGGACATTTCTAGTGCCCCACTCATTAAAGATCTCTGCATAAAACTGATGGTCAGCCCTGCATCCTCAGCAAATGTGTGGATGGTACAGAATTAAGGGGACAGGTCAATAAAAAAGAGCAGAACTTCAATCCAGAGAGGCTTTGATAAACTTGAAGAGTCAACAGAAACCTCATGATCCTCAAGGAAGAGAAATGCAAAGTTTAACAGCTCCCACAGACTACTCTCATGTGTGAGCACAAGATGGGAATCATCTGAGTGAAAAAGACCTGGAGGTTTTGGTGGGCAGCAAATTGAATCGAAACCAATGGGGACACACACCACAAGGGGAACCACAATGTGGGCTACATAAGATGTTCAGAGCATAACTACTTCCCTCTGCTTGGCACTGGTGAGGCTCTACCTGGAATATCATGATCGCTTTAGGACCTCCCCATTCAGGAGTAATGCTTGAAGTTGTCAAAGGTCGAAGAAACTGCTATCAAGCTGGGTCAGTGACCTACAAAATAGATCCGCATGGAGAGCCCGAGGGAGCTGAAATTGTTCATCTGGAAACTATGAGTGGATCTAGTGGCAGCTACAATTACTGTAAAAATCTAACACAAAGATAACAGCCAAATTCTCCCTGGTACTGACAGACAACACAACATGGGCAACAGCCACAAGCCCAGGCAGGAGGCTTCAAGCTGGTCATTTGAGAAAGAAGCACACATTACAATAAAGGCTGTCAAATCTTTGTCCTCAGGGGATTTCAAGACCTGGCTGGACCAAATCATGGCTGACCTAGCTAGTGCCTGTAATCACCTGACTTCTGGCAGGAGGTCAGAATCAAAACCTCCAGACTTCCCTCTCAACCAGCACTTCCATGGAGTAAGCATCACTACTGCATGGTGTCCTCTGGAACTCCTCTGTTTTCACACAGTTTTAACACATCACTTCTGCCAAGTTTTCAGGTGGAGCAATGCAAACTACTGTAGAGAAATAAAGACAAAATTATATCCAAGTCTCCTGCCTACACTTCTAACCTGTCCCCATCTGCTTGTCTCTTCTTTCTCACTATGTTTAAATTTTCCTCTTTTTTAACTCTCTTCATTTCCCTTCTCAATTTGTTGCTATGCAAGCCACAAAATAGAAAGAAATGCCTGCAACACAACAAAGCTCTCTTAAAAGTAAATTCAATTCTGCATTAAAACATGACCTTCCTCCTTTTGAGAAACAGCAGCCAGCAGAGCCAGTATGTGGTCAGACTCCTCACTCTCTCTTTTAGTGTCTTTAGCTTCCTCTCAGCTTCTGAAAAGGAAAGCAGATCCTGATCAAGGGAAGCAGAGAGAAAAGCCCAATGCAGTTCTCTATTGCCTCAGACTGCCTTAGCCCTCCTGGGACATCACTATCAGGCAAGAAAGGCAGGAGTTTGAGAAGCCTTCCTTTTTCATCTAGTTTCCCCTTTCCTGTCCTCTCATATGCGTCAGGTATCAGTCTGACAATACAGATAAGTAGGGTGACCTGTACAGACCTCTCAGATATCTTTGGATCTCTGGAGAGAGGAAGGAAGACAGGAAGGAAGGCAGGCAGGAAGGAAAGCAGGCAGGCAGGAAGGAAGGAAGTGCTACCCCAATTGTCTTAAGGTACCCTTCATGGAAACTTAATCCAGATACTGCTCTATGGGTTGCACTCAGGAAGCTCTTACAGTGAAGTCTTGCTACATCAGAGTAACCACCACACATGTTAATGCTCCTTTCAGAGTATGATGAAGAAGTATATAAAGGCAGTAAGTTACAAGACACAATTTTAAAATATCAGGTGTTACATATAGTAGTGTTTTACCTTTTTCTGTACAAAAGTGTAACCTGGTGGGATACAAAAAAGCATCTTCCCAAATCCATAAAAGTATTTGCTTTAGAATCAGAGATACAGAAAATGTATGTTTTCATCTTTGACTGTGCCTTGACTGCTTGATTTAAAGCTAGCATCACACAGCCAGGTCATAATCAATTTGCCCTTACTCTGTCTCCTAAGTTGGAACATTCTCTAGGCAAAAGAACATTTGGAGAGTCTCAGGAAGGGGAAGTGTTGTCATTAGGGCTACAAGCCATGTTTTGGTGTGGCACTTCGTGTGTTTTGAGAGCTGACTTCCACCTCCTGCTCTTAAATCTTTGTTGAGAAAAGATTGTGACTAGGAATGATGAAGTGTGTGAACCGAGGGGATTGTAGTGTCCTTAAAAGAAGAAAGGCAGGGGGAGGGGAAATGGCACAGCATTCTTTGAAGTGGTTATATCATCAACAGCCATCCTTTGTGCTTGAGCACTCACTAAAGCATAAAGTAACTGCAATACATCCCATCTCTATTGATTCAGAAAAGAAAGGTAATTGATTCACCCTCGGGATTTCCTTTAAAAGACACTGGGTAAGAATTCTCTCTCCTGTATCATATCACAAAACGCACTAAACAAAGCTGCTTGGGATTTGTATCATCCTATTATCCATCACTGGAATCCCCCAGCTCTTTTCAAGTATAATTGAGAGAAGCCAGCTACATCAGCTACATTTTTGGAGTCATTGCTGGGTCTCTCTTTCTTTTGGGGGGTAAAACGCTCCCCAGGCTTGTCTTGGAGTGAAGGAGAGTTTGTTATTTTACTGATTGACAAGACCTGGTGCTGAGGGACATGGTTTAGCACCAGACTTGGTAGAGTTAGAGAATGGCTGCTCTTGATCTTAAAGGTCTTTTGCCAAGCAAAATTATTCTATGATTCTAAGATACAAAGTAATGATGATACAAAATTCTCAAAGTAAACACTGAAGACTACATACCACCAGGTAAGCTGCTTTCTCCCACTCCACTCATCACAGTCTCTATTAGCATATTTTATTTCAATACATTAAAACTTTAGTAGAAAGAGATCATGCCGAGGTGCTGAGGCTTACACTGTATGCATTGAGACCTAGGTTACACAAAGATTTTACTCAGCAAATGCAGATCCAGTTCTACCTTGAGAACTGCTACAAAGGACTTGACTTTCAAACCTTCCGAATTCCCTTTTTCTATTGATTTGCATGTTTTTCATGTACCTTGGACATACAACCTGTACATGTTTGCCCTGTTTCTAAAATGCTGTCAATTCTCCTGCTCTGTATTACAAGGCATCACTCACATGACAAGGATGCTTTGTTGTAGCCACTGGCACTTATGGCCAGTTATAAAACCTACTTGACATTTGGACACAAAACTGATAACATTAGAAAATTTGACCTGATGGAATGAAACTTTAACTAATAGGGAAAAATCATAAGGAAAAACCAGGGCTCCTCATCTCCAGACTCCACAAGTTCTTTGTTAGAGATTTTACTGAGCGGTTGTGGCAGTAACAAACCACAAGAACCAAAGCCAGTAGGCTCCAGACTTAACCATCTTCCCACAGTAAAAATAGAAATTGCAAAGTTATTCTGTGCAGGACAGCAACTGATAGCCAAGAAACTGCCTTTCCATAATTAAAGTGCTGTTTTGCTAGATGAGCCTCTTCGCTAAAGTATTTTTACTTTGAATTTCTGACAAGTTAAAAAAAGAAGAAGGGCTGAGTGCTCAGACTGGCAGATTGCCTGAACGTACTTAGAATCATTAACTGATCTCATGTTGTCACCTGCTGCCACCTTCCCACAGGGGAACAGATGTCCCAAAACAAATGGTGCTACCAGAGGGAAAATGTGAAAGTCAGGTGAGACACAAAGGGCAGCTCAGAGCTGCTGTTTCTCAAGGGAGTAAAGCCTGACCACACAATGCTCTGGGAAGATACAGGACTCCTCTATCCAAGAGAGCGAGGAACTGTAAAGGTGAGTTTGCCACAGTCTGTTAGGCCTTGTGGATATGAAAATTAAGCACAACACCATCCCAGACTTGCCTCCAGATGTAGCTGCAGCTGAGTGATGGGTGAGGAATATCTGATGTACATCATCTGCTGTTCTTTCTGCAAATTGCCTGGGAACAAATCATGAGCGTCTTGACTTTATCACAGCAGACACTGAATATTACCTGAGATTAGCCATTAAATACTTTCTGTGAATGCTTACTAGTCTGTGACATGTTTCCATGTATTTGATTGTTTAAGATACCCAAGTGAGTTTGGTAAGATGTAAGGCAACACAGTGTATCTGTTCCTTGACTGGAAAAGACAATCTCAGAATCAGATTTCCAGGGTGAACAGTCACAATTACCTACTCAAACTGTTCCTTCTGGAAGTATTTTTCATTCCTCCTACTTCAGAGCTAACTGCAGCCAGAAAACATACTGGCTAGTATATTTATAGATAATTAATATGAAAGGAAAATAAACAACCGAAGCTGATTCACTCTTGTAGCTAAGAGAACATTAGTGCAAGCTTATACAGTATTGGGAACCAGACCAAATCAAGGCAGAGGAGCTGCCTTTGGAAAGCACACCTAGAACTGATCATGGCAGCTAAGCATGGACACAGGGACTTTAACCTCTTTCAGGCACCAGTGCAGGAATGGTTTGTAGCTGAATAGCTTACCCAGCTCTATGTTTGCATGTGTGTGAGAAACCAGTAAAAAATTGTGATTATTCTAACTATGGCATCCTCAAAACACACACAGAACAAATCCCTCCTTCCTCTCTGGACCCTGTAAGAAAAGTAGGAGAAAAATCCAGGTTGGTTTTTTTTTAAAACACTGAAACTCCTGCAAATCCTCATTAAAGGTCACAGAGAAACCATACATTCTAATGGCTCCAATGTGCTGATGCATTCCTCTTGGTTACCTGGAAATAATAAACATCCTGTGTACATTATGTGCATGGAGGCTACCCACAGCGCACCTCAGGCATGCCTCTTGGTAGCTAGGGAGAAAATACCCAGGGTAAAATAAGACTTTTAAACCCACGCAGAAATGCTGGCTGAAGATTGCCAGCAATTTAAATCACTCATTCTTCTCCCTTACAGATGATGCATATTGTTAATGAGCAAATATCTTTTCCTGGAGACCAATACTTGAAACTCCTCCTGATAGTTACAGCAGGCATGGGAACAGGACTTAAATTTACTAGTACCAATATAAATCTGTCTTCTGTTGAGCTTTAGTCACTCCACAGCCGAATGCTTGGCTCTCAATATTTTCAGGCTAATCAAGAAGACAGTTGAGTCAAGGCATTAATAGTTCCTCACTGCAGAGAATACCATAAGGCACCATAATTCACCTAACTCCACGCAGCTGAGATGCTGATGGCCACCCATGCACACTGTTGTGTACAACCACAGAATGTAACAGACTGCTTGGCTGAGCTAAAATTTCATCACAATAAAAAGAAAAAAAGCTCCACCTGCTTTTGGATTTTCCGTGTATACAGATGAAAAAGGGTGATGGACACTATTATGACAATTTGAGTCCCTGTGTGCACCTCTGTGCTTGATCTGGGGACAAACAGGGGGGTTTAGGGCAATTTTACACCTCTGAACAAAGGCCAGCAAACATCAGCAAGTTTGCTGATGATACAAAACTGGGGCAGGGGCCTGACAACCCCTCAGGCTGTGCTGCCGTACAACGAGATCTGGACAGGCTGCAGAACTGGGTGAAGGGGAACCTTGTAAAGTTCAATAAGGACAGGTGCAGAGTCCTGCATCTGGGGAGGAATAAAACCAGGCACCAGTACAGACTAAGAGTTCTCCTTCTAGAAAGCAGCTCCACAGAGAAAGCCATTGGAGTCCTGGTGAACACTAAGTTCTCCATGGGACAGCAATGTGCCCTTGTGGCCAAGAGGGCCAATGGCATCCTGGGCTGCATCAAGTGTCTCCAGCAGGTCTAGGGAGGTTCTCCTCCCTCTCTGCTCTGCACTGGTGACACCACACATGCAATACTGTGTCCAGTTTGGGGCTCCCCAGTTCAAGAGAGACAGGAACCTGCTGGAGAGACCAACAGAGATCTACAAGGACCATTTGGGGACTTGAACATCTCTCCTATGAAGAAAGACTGAGAGACTTGGGGCTGTCTGGAGAAGGCTGAGAGGGGATCTGATCAATGTGAAAGGACAAGAAACAATGAGTACAAGCTAGAACACAGGAGGTTCCACCTCAACATGAGGAGACACTTCTTTATGGTGAGGCAGCACGGGAGCAGGCTACCCAGAGAGTGGAGTCGTCTTCTCTGGAAACTTACAAAACCTGCCTGGATGTATTCCTGTGTGACCTGCCCTAGATGATCCTGCTCTGGCAGGGGTGTTGGACTCAATCTCTAGAGGTCTCTTCCAACCCTTACCATTCTGTGATCATAAACACACCCTGACTGGCAAATTGTTACATCTACAAGAATAATTTGTCCATCTAACTATGAAAATGGCTAACACAAAAACAGAAAATCCCTTCGGTGAAAACAAATCACTCTTCTAGAATTTCTATACTGTACACCTATTTTCCTAACCATTATTCAGTCTTCCCTCTCTGAAACTCAAATCCCAATAAACAAAGTATTAATCATTTCCCTTAAACTCCTGGAAGCATTTCACTGTGAATTCAGACAGGCCGTGGAAGGCATGTGGCTGTGCAAGGGCCCGTCCTAGGTGCTTCCAAGTGTCACAGACCCCCATGTTTCCAGATGCCTCATGAGGAAGTACATAGTCCACAATGATTTTAAAGAGAATGCATAAATAATGCATAGGAAACACACCTTGTGGGAGAGCTGTGTTTGATATACACTCACATGAAGGCTGCAGGGTCTAAGCTTGGGATGGATAATCAGCTTAATGCACAGAGATGAAATTCCCAACTACTTTTCTCTTTAATGAAAATTGTATAGCAAAGGTCTGCCTCTAAAAGAGCCTCCCAAAGACACTTAGTCTTCATCAAACTAGAAGCAGACACATGCCAGCACTGTGCAAACACAGCCAGGAGGCAGCAAGACAAGAAGAACTTTTTCAAAAAAGGAATCTTGTAGAAAAATGGCTCAGCATTCCCAGGCCCCAGTGAAACACAATAACCCCTTACTCTGAATTATTTTGCCTCCCAACGGAACTGATGAAGGAAAGCAGAATTTGAATGCTCTGGAAGATTTTCTACTGCCAAATGGAATGTAAAATCAGCTTTGAGACGCCATGGCCAGGAGCTCTCCAACTGTTCCAACAAAACAGAGATTAGTTCTCAGAGCTTTTTAGCTCATTTTTTTCCCCCTCTTTGCAATATAACGTTCTGCTTTGGGACATCTGGTCCCACTGTGGGAAGGTGACAGAATCTCCTCACATGAGAGGAGGTGGTTTGGGAAACCTGCCAGCACGAAGGTCTGCTCTCCATCGCTGCTCTGTCAGGGAGCTGCAGGACGTGGAGTCCCACGCATCCCCCCATCTAGAACTGCGTTAGGTATGAAAAATGGCTGCACGTCACCCACTGCTCTGGGCAATTAATCACTGGCTGAAAAACACGGACCACTAGTTACTCTCCAAATGACACAAACACACAACTGTTTAACTCCTTTGGACAAATAGGTCCCTTGGCCAAGAGTGGCCCTCCTGTCTGCAGCCAGGTACAAATAAACACACAAAATACACAGCTGATCTGTCACCCAGAAAGTCATGCGGAGCTTCAACCACTGACAACCATTCATCTTTAGGAGATAACACCTCTACCCAGAGGCTTCAGTTCTGGTTGATTCAGCAGGGGATGCTGGATCAACACATAAAGCACTCTACTCCTCCAGTTGCTTCTTCTTTGAACAAATAAAGGGGACCAGAGCAAGGTCTCCTCAGTCCAAGCCCTTCTGATCGTAGAGCACAATATCTTGAATTGTTCATCATGACCTGTTAAAATGGCATCCCAAAACTAATCATGATCCTCTGGGGACAGTTCACAATATAAGAACCTTCATTAAGGATGGGAAATACTCCACTCAGGTTCTGCTTCAGACATACCCAGCCAGCACCCCAAGTCATGTTTTCACCTGACCATACCCAAAGTTCATTATTTGGTTACAGAGCTTTGAGATGCACCAAACTCTCAAACTACTATCAGTCTGACAACAAAAACAAATACTGTCTGTTTGACTACTAATTAGTCAACAATGATGAAAGAAAAAGAAAATAAAGCAATGCTCCTCTTTTCTGACAAGCTGTCATAAGGATATGAAGAGCAGTAACACAACAAGTTAGCTCCCCTACAGCACAAGAGACAACACAGCAGCTCGCTTCAGAGTATGACTCATACTGTCTCGCGAAGGAGCAACCTATGAGTAGATAACTATCACTCTGCCAAGGAAACATGAGGCATGGGAGAGTCCAAAAATCTTCCTAGTCACAGCAGAGTAGCTATCAGAGAGATGGTGAGAGAAGAGGAAAAAAAAAACCAAAACAGTTTGCAGCAACAGTGCTGTCCAACACTGTAGCTGCTACCAGCAAGATAACATCATTACCAGACAGCTTCTAGAGGTTTAAGAGAATGCTGTGACTTAAAGCAGTCATTTTTGTGAGAAGTTGCAGTAAAAGAAATTCTATATCCTGCAAAGTCCACTGTGGGGAAGTCCAGTTCATAAATTTCCTAAACCTCTTCAACAAACATCTCTGAGCTTTAACCATTCCCTGTATAAAGGACCACCGTGGGCATTATGCTCATTAAAACTGGTTCCCTGAAATAGAGGCTGGAAGAAGGCATCCTTTTGCCTAGAGAGCTCAGCACCTAAGCAGCAGCTCCACTCTGAGCTTTCATGTCCCACTACAGCCTGCAGCTGCTTGGCATCCAGCCAGCAGGACACATCATGTGGCAATGGAGGAGGACCAAGGCCTCCATGCTGCCAAGAAAATCCACCTCAAATACTATGTCCAGGTCTGGTGTCCCAGTCGTAAGAAGAACACAGAGCTGTTGAAGCAAGTCCAGAGGAGGGCCGCAAAGATGATCCAAGGGCTGGAGAAGCTCTTCTGTGAGCACAGGCTGAGGGAACTGGGGTTGTTCAGCCTAGAAAATACTCCAGGGGGACCTTAGAGTTGCCTTGTAGTACCTGAGGGGATCCTACAGGAAGGCTGCAGAGGGATTTTTCATAAGGGTGTCTAGAGACAGGACAAGGGGGAATGGTTTGAAGCTTAGGGAGACTGGATCTTAGGAAGAAGTTCTTCAGTATGAGGGTGGTGAGAATCTGGAACAGGCTGCCCAGGAAGGCTGTGGATGTCTCCTCCCTGGGGCTGTTGAGGGCCAGGTTGGATGAGGCCTTGAGCAGCTGAGTCTAGTTGAGAGGCGTCCCTGCCCATGGTGGAGAGGTTGGTACACATGAACTTTGAGGTCCTTTCCAACCTGAGCCAATCTATGAAAAATCAGTGTGCCACACAGCAGCCACCATAGGACTGGGCAAAGGAAGGCAGAACAGTTCGGCATGCCCCATGAAGTACAGATTACAATATTCCACTTGTGTCAGGGGACCGCACATCCTGCTCTGAGATCCCTAAGAAGGATCCAAAATGAAAATGCTTCCCAGCTGCACTGGTTGCATCCATCTTGACTGCTTGTGAAGCAACCAGTCCTCTGCATGACAGTCTGAAAAACCACACAAGTATACACCAAAAAGCCCCCAACAATTCCAGAAAAGTGAATTCCAGGCACATTGCAAGGAAGCGTTCAGGGACTTGGCAGCAGAGCAAGTCTGATTCAAGGTCCTGTGATAAAAGTGAAACAAGCTCACATCTCACTGCTGTACATGCAGTTTATGAGCTGACATATTATTTTACATGGTACACTCACTCCATCCCAGATGAACATAGACCAAATAAGTCCTTGAAGGATTCCTGTGAAGTGTACAAATACCGGAATCAAATATGAGTAAGACATCAGCCTTCAGAAATGCAGATCAGCAATCACACACATCAACTCATACTAAAAGCCACAGCATTTAAATGAGGCCACCATGTATATATCTGTCAATGTAGGTACATACAGGCTACCACAATACACTTTTTTCCCGAATTATTTTGTTCAGCAGTTTGGGGATCAAACTCAGATTTTCTAGCTCCCTTGGCAAACTCTCAGACCACTTAACGGGAGGGGAACAAGGGCTGGGGGGAAGCCTCTGAAGCTGTTATTGGAAAGTGACTGGTTTATATAGTAGGTGGCACATTGCAGTTGCATCTCTCACCATCCTGTAAAACATATTTAGTTTATAAAAGCTCAAATCCTCCTTTATCTTCCATACCTGGTAGACAAAGGCCTTTGTTAATCCAGGTGTTAAAATAGTCTGTAGCTGCCAATTAGAGAGCAAAAGATGAAATAATCTCTATCTTGGGAAATGAACTTCCCCTGCAGCCAGGGCTAAGGACGAACACCTTTGGGGAAGCCACCTCTTGACAGACATTCCAAAAATATTACTGATAAACAATTTGAGAAACATTCAAAGAAATCCCAATATAATTTACCAAGCAGTGCTTCTCATCTGACTACTTTATGTCTATATTATTTTAATTAATACAACAAACTTGGTAGAAAATCTATTCTGAAACCAAACCTGAAGGAACAACTTAACGGCCACCTTTGGGAGAGGCAGGTAATGATTTCTTACCAAAACATCATTTTTCTATGACATTCCATAAGCAGCCAAATACACAGCTAGAAAACTAGGACTGCTGAATTTCCATCATTTTGGAGAAATTAAATGGAGGCTGTTTTGAAGTTAATATAGTATTGACTTTCCACCACTGGTGATTGAACTGTTATGATACAGTAAACGAGCTACTGTTCATGTTTCACCTTTCTTCTGCACCTTTAATTTTTAAAGATACCCAAAGTTAAAGGATGTGTGGTTGCAGCGTCATGGAGCAAAACCACTGACCACCAGAGACAGATCCGAAACTAGCCACAATTTATTGCAGTACCCTTCACACAAAAGCGAAGATGCCACCTGAGTTGGCTCACACTCGAAGAACAGCAAACTAAGCATGGGCAGTATTACCACAAGGGTCACCTAAAAGCATTTAGGCTTTGAGGGGAACAGGAAGGATCTGTTCACTCACTTGTTGAAGTGAGGGCACTCAACAGGCTAGAAACTTCTCTGGAGTGAAGCCTGTCACTTGAGGGGCCTGGCCTCAGGGAGTGTTATATTGCTGCTTGCAGCCTTAGATCACTGGCCTTTATCCTGTTAATTCCAAAACTAGATCATATAAATCATTACAGGCTGTCCAGAGAGGCTGTGGAGTCTCCTCTGGAGACATTCAAGCCTCATCTGGATGCGTTCCTGTGTGACCTGCACTAGATTCTATGGTCCTGCTCCGGCAGGGGGGTTGGACTTGATGATGTCCGGAGGTCCCTTCCAACCCCTAACATCCTGTGATTACACCCTGGTAGCTTGATTTTATAGCACAGCTATTCCCCACTTGACTATACCTTGAGCTAGGTATACCTCATTTTTAAAAATCACTAGTTTACCTGATTTTTTTAAAAAAATGTGCTCTTCAAAACCTAGTTTAAGTCCCTCACTGATTTCAGGTTTGTGGGCCAGCTACATCACTGAGCTGTGCAGATCCTTATGTGTTTGGTGAATAATGAGTATTTTATTTTCCAATACTATCCTGAAGAGGTTTTTTCTTCTGAGATGCTGTTTCTGGCAAATTAATAATTCAGTGATGTTTTCACAGTGGTTCTTTCACCTTTATTTATTGCCTTGACTGGAAGAGACAAAATTTCCCTTTGGAGAAGGCAGGCAAAGAACATATCATTTAGAACAGCTGCCTGTGAAAAAAATAATAAAATAAAATAAAGAAAAAAGTGATTTTCAAGTTCTCCCTGTAAATTTTCTGCTTTAAATCACCTTCAGCTCTTCTGGTAATCTGTCTGTACTGTCTAGGGTTTATATTTTAAAAAGCAATGATAATGGTAGAAAATGTCAGATCTCAGGTAAATAAGGTTTTAAAAGATCTCACATAAGTGTAACAAAGACCTATTACTTCATATTTCATATTTACTATAATTTATGTGCTTTCATAACTTCAAAGAGGCAAGGAAATGCTGCACAGCAGCTCTGGGAAAGTTCCAAGATACTGGCAGCAAAGGTGCAAACCAACATTAACTGGTACCCCAGATCATCTCCAAACCTGCTTCAGCACAGGGTACTTCAGTGTACACCTCACTCTGACAGCCCACGAAATACTTTGCTGCATCAGCACCATAAAGCCTTTTTAATCCTTTCAAGAAAAGGCAAATGAAAAACAAGTTGTAAGAAATAAAAAATAATTCCTTATGGAGATGAGCAAACACAGACTTTCACAAAGTGACAGTGTTCAGTCCTCTGAAAATGGGTAGGCTCTCCAACACTGGTTTCCAAAACCAGATTTTTGAATTGAAAAGAATTTAAAAAGCCAAAGATAATCTTCCTTTTGAAAACATTCTAAGTTTCTACAGTTTTATTCATACATTTTGCCAACTCAAGAGTCCCTCTGCTTAGTGTGAAGCTGGATACATCATTAATGTAAATGTAGCTAAGCACTCTGGCCAAGGACAACTTCAAACTGAGAAAGCAATGTCTGTCAAAGAACTCTTCCCTATGAAATAAACCTCCTGAGATCTGATGAACGTAGACACTAACTTCAGGAAATTCAGTCAGGCTTTGTTTCTTGAAAACATCCCATCATTAGAAAGACAGACCAGCTGCACCTCCGTATGTCTCCAAAGCTCTGCTCAAAATCAGCACTCTCACTACATTAATAAAGTGAACTTTTAGCCCAAAAGAAGTGGAAGAATTACTGGGAAGTGGAAGGGTAACTGTGAAGCCACAAAAATGATTAAGGGAGTGGAACATCTTCCTTGTAAGGAGAGACTGAAGGAGCTGGGGCTCTTTAGCTTGGAGAGGAAGAGACTGGGGGGTGACCTCATTCATGCTTATAAAGATGTAAAGGGTGAATGCCAAGAGGATGGAGCCAGGCTCTTGTCAACGATGCCCAATAACAGGACAAGGGGCAATGGGTAGAAGTTGAGGCATAGGAAGTTCCATGGAAACAACAAGGAAATTTTTTTCCCTGGGGGGGTGACAGAACACTGGAACAGGCTGCCCAGGGGCATTGTGGAGTCTCCTTCTCTGGAGATATTCAAAACCCACCTGGATGTGTTCCTGTGTGATGTGGTATAGGTGATCCTGCTCTGGCAGTGAGGTTGGACTGGATGATCTTTCGAGGTCCCTTCCAGCCCCTAACATTTTGTGATTCTGTGTTTCAGGGGGATCACTGGAATTCAAAGTTGTCTGCTGAAGTTTCCTCAAGTAACTTGGTTAAGAGTTGATATAAAACTTTCAGAAGTATGAAACAAAGAAACATCATCATAGTACTATAGAAACTCTGCATGACACAAAGGTGGAAGCACTGGGCCTGTTGATTTCTAGCATTTTTATACCAGTGTTTGTCACCAATAGTTAAATAAAATGGTCCACACATGACGATACTGCTGCTACCATAGCTCCAGGTGAGACACTGGAACAGGCTGCCCAGGGAGGTGGTGGAGTTGCCATCCCTGGAGGTGTTCAAGAAGCTGTTGGTGTGGTACTTCAGGACATGGTTTACTGGTCATGGTAGTTTGGTTATGGTAGGACTTAATGATCTTATAGGTCTTTTCCAGCCTTAGCGATTCTGTGACTCTATCCTGTGATTCTGCATGTGAGTATGATAGGTGTAGGAAAGGAGCAAGTGCATAGACAGTAATACCAGGAACAAAACCCAGGTTTCTAATACTTAAGGCAGTGCCCTACTAAGATGCTGTGACCTGAAAGGGCCCATTGCAAAGGATTAGAAAGTATGTCGCTTCACCAGGCCACTTCTGTTTTTAGCCCTCTTCTGAGACTGCTGATAAGCACAGCAATTAATGACATCTTTTCTAGAAGATTTGAGGAAAGGGACACCTTTGTGCACTGCCTCTTCCCTGGGGGTGTTTAAGGCCAGGCTGGATGAGGTCCTGAGTAGCTGAGTCTAATTGAGAGGCATCACTGTCCATGGCGGGGAGGTTGGACTAGATGATCTCTGAGGTCCCTTCCATTCTAAGCCATTCTATCATTCTATGATCTGGAGTGAGGCCACCATGCCTGCTGCCATCAGACTCTCAGCAGTCTACAGGCTACTGTTATCCAGAGCCTGAATGTGAACTGGATAAACAGGACCTGATTGTTCCTCTCCCATGTGAATGCCTTCACCTGCATCTTGCTCCTACCTTTTCTTCTTTCCAAAGATCTGATCCAGTGGGCCATGCATTGATCCAGGTAAGAAGTGTGGTTATTTCCACCTGCACCATTTTTGATCAGCAATTACAGACAGCTTGAAGAAGTGAACAGATATCTCACATAAACACTTCAAGTGCCCACCTCAGCTTTTAGCAGGATTTATAGTCAACTCATTTGATACTGTAAAAAAAAAAGTGTACCATAAACAGCTGGTGTTGTTTCAAATCTGGCCCTGAGTAACTATATTAGCTGATAATTCTCAAAGATAAAGGATTTTACTGCCTTGCACACCAGAGGTTTCTCCCTGGAGCATTTTGCCTTTTGGAACTGACCAAACACACCAGCAGGAATACAGCATGGTGGCTTTCATTCAGCTCTGTGGCTGAGTCTGCAGCAAGGTCACCACACAAATTAGCATATTCCAGCAGGAAATAGTAAAACCAGGCATCACAACCTTACCTTACCGACTTCTGAGTTTATTGGGGTCACTCTCTTCAATAAGCTTTATTTCACATAAAGCTGCATTTTAGAGATGAGACTCCTCAGAAGTAAAATAAATAAATGATTCTGCTCTTCCTGAGAGATCCAGGACTGTAAACATCAGGCTGTCATGACTGATTTCCACCATCAAAGTTATCAGGCCAGGTAGCTTATAATATATGTGTTTTCATGACACCTGATTAAAACTGGTGTCATCACAGTTTTATGGACTACTTAAATGTGGCAATTTCCATTAAGTGTTTTTAAAAAAGCAATTAACAGTTTTAACAAGGGTTCACTAGTTCAAATCATTTCAGCATTGACTGGTAGATTGTCCTCCTGGGTACCATGCTTGACATTTGAAATCTCTTAGCCTCTCACAAGTAGCATTTTGGCAAAGCAGGAGGAAAATTAGGAACATTAGTCAGTGCTGCAAATACACCTCTTTTTTAGAGGAAACAACAGACTAACAGCAAATCAAGGCACCAGTAGCGAGCAATTAACAAAACCTGCAAACAATGCTACTAGGGGCAGCATTTCCACTAAAGAATTTGATCTCCCATCTAGCATGAAAGCAAATCCGTCTGCAAAAACACAAGAAGACAAGACAGGGAGGCAGCTATGTGTGAAGAAGAGCTGGAGAAAGACAGATCACACCTAAATTGTTTGGTGTGATTGACAGATTTGCAAGGAAAAACAAAAATCAGTGAAAATTAGAGTCTGTAGTAGTGGTGGAACTGAAAGAAGATCAGGTTTTAGCAGGGTCCTAAACTGAGTGGAGAGCAAAGGGTCAGCAATGCAGGTGTCAGCCTGATAATTTGGAAGACATCCCAGAAATCAATATGATAATAAAGCCTTCTTAGTCCCTAATTTTTTTTTAACTATCCTTTTGCTAACAATATCTACTGGGGTGTCATGTGCAAGAGGTCAGGGGTTTGTGATGTGGACCAAGCCACAACTTAACTCTGAGATGTGAATCTGCCATGCCTTCGTGTGATGAGCCACATGATCTCCCCTGGCACGCAGATAGACCATGTCTGTACTAAGCACAGGGAGTCTGACAATGTGAAAACAATCAATGTAATAAATCAGAGTACATTGTCCAAAGTACAGCATGCCTTCTGCTGGGAAATCAAAATGCTGTGCCTAAAAGAAATAAAAGGGAAAGAGGACCAGGATTAACACCATTGTTGCAGGACTACATCTACACAGGACATTACAGGTTGTTCTTCAGTAGTTTGATCCATAATCCTGCTGTCACTCAGAGAGATCATGACATTCTCCTGATATCTTCCCCAACTGGCTGCTTGGCACAACTACTGGGCACTGCCTGTGACCCTCCAGAAGAAAGTCAGAGCCCAAGGCCAGGCCAGAGACACAGGGTATTTCCCAAAGAGCAATAAGCTCCTTGATGTTGGACTTGATGATCTTAGGGATCTTTTCCAACCTTAATCACTGTACAATTACATGATTCTACACCCAAGACAGAAATCTTCCCTCAATACTCGACCCTTCTTTTTCATAAAGATCCTTTTTGAAGGGTAGTTAGCAGAAGGACAAGGGGGAATGATTTTAAACTGAGGAAGAGTAGGTTTAGACTGGATCTGAGGAAGAAGGGGGTAAGACTCTGGAACAAGCTGTACAAGGGTGGTGAAATTATGGAAAAGGCTGCCCAGGGAGGTTGTGGATGCCTCCTCTGTGGGAGCTTTCAAGGCCAGGTTGGATGAGGCCTTGAGCAGCTGAGTCTAGTTGCGAGGTGTCCCTGCCCGTGGTGGGGAGGTTGGAGTAGACGATTTCTGAGGTCCCTTCCCACCTAAGCCATTCTAGGATTCTATTAATTTATTCACCAATTTTTCCGTCTGTCAGAAGAGAGCCCTACAAAGGATACAGTATGGAAACCATCTGCTTTCCAGAGCCCTCCTCCTCAAGTAATACAGGCAGGGAAGCTCCTGCACAAGGGACTCATATCCTTATGCTTCTCCCAAGGGGAAAGCAATTTCAGACAAACATAAGCAAACAGTTTTTCTCTTACAATGCTCATTTTGGCAATTTTCTCTCAAATCAACATTTCTTTCTTTAATTAGCATCTTTCCCAGCATCTTTCATAGAAACTACAGAGAACAACGTTACACTGTGACAAATGAGAACAAGAATAAAGAGAAGGCACAGGAGTTGCCAGTGGTGTGGAGCAGCAAGAGATATTCTCTTACACATGGATTTTATTTGCATTGGGGCAGCAGTGCCAACCCACCAAAGTAGCCCAGCTACAGGTCCAAAACACCTGCTCCATCCATACCAGCTGGTGGTGATACAGCTTCTTGTTTTCACAAAGTTTCACTGACACAAACCCATGTTGTAGCACATTTCATAGGTGGTGCGTTGTGGGCTAATTGTCCTTTTGCTCGTTACAAAGCCACTTTGACTAGTGCTGTACGTTCCTAGCAAATCTGGGCTCCAACAGTTCACAGGGCACAGTCATCTGTAAATTCATACTACAACAATTTCAGGAACAAATCCTCCCTGAGTCAGTTGCTCTAGTCTCAACTATTTTTTTCCATCACAGTAAGACAGAACTAAAAGCATACAAGAAAGTGGCTGTCATGCTGATCTCTTGGGGAAAGCAGTTAAACTGCTAAGGCACATGTTGTATTTGACTGGAAGATAACAGTAGTTTGGGAATAAGAATAGGTTTTACTGTATAATATTGGAGTAATACATTATCTATTTTGCTCCTTAATTGAGACTGGTTTATATAAATTAAAACAGAGGCTTTCCTAAGTTATCATGCATGCTCATGGAAGTATTAGGAGCACTTTTAATTAAGCCATGAAAAGGAATTTATTTTCAAGGATGAGGTGGTTTCATCATACTCATTATGGCCTATTCTTAACGGGGGATCTTACAAGAAGCTCTCATTAAACAGCTGTTTGAAATGAGAGCAGGTTGATGCATGCCAGCTACTCCCACCATCGCAACATCATACTTACAGCTCAAAACAATTAGAGCTCTACAGTGACCATGGAATTTCTTTATATTCCTCTCTATGATAAAATTTACCCACACAATCTGTGACTGCTACTGAAAGAAACATTCCAATTAACTTCACAGCCCAAAGACAGCTTCCTTTTTTTTTCCCCATCTAAACTCTTAAAGCCAGTGGGGTCTGCAGATAAAGAATAATGAAGCCAGTTGTGGAGAGAGCTTTGCAAGTGTCACTCCAATACCTTACCCCTTCACATTTTCTGTCAGGCAGTCCCTGCCTAAGAGCTGCACACTGCCACAGCCATTAGTGACCGGGTGCAAGCCTGCTCCATGCCCTCCCTTGTAACTAGAAAACAGCAGAGAAGCAGAATCTTGGAGGGCTCCACAACCAGGAGCATCCAGAGTTTGTCCTATGCATAAGTCTTATCATTTAGGTCAGTGTGGCTTGCTCTGACAGCTTGCCAGTCATGTTAAGGTCACATCCACTCTGCCAAAACACAGAGAATATCAAAGTCTGTGGAGATATGAATGACTTCAGCAGAAAACCCTGCTCTTGGGAAAGTCTGAGCTCCATTGGTGTGCATACTTCTCCCCCAGCATACACGGGTGAAGATTTGAAGCAATTCTGTCAATGGGACATAAGCACCACCTGCCCTACAGCTGATAGAAGGATCACAGAGTGCTCCTCCGGATTATCATGCCACAACTTTTCCTGTTCTTTGCACAAAAACTCAGTCGGGATTCCTTTTCCTTAAAATATCTGTCACTGAATGACACACTTCCAGGACAAGCCCAGAGGCTGCAGAGATTGTGCCAGGAAGAAAGGGAGAGGCTCAACTGTTACAGTGAGAGTACCTAGCTCTAGGGTAGCTCACATAGGGCACTAGACACTTTATAGACAGTAACTAAGCTTATCCTGTTACAGATAAGGTGAAGGTAAGACACAGAAAAGGAAAAAAGGGGTTGTTTGAAGTCAGAAACTCAAGGACTCTGCTGAAAAATAAAGGCTAAGCCTGCACAGAAAACAGAGAATGAAATAGTATTCAAAATTCCCTGAAAAAGTCTTTGACCTCATTAAAAAATTCAGTTAGTGAAAACTCTTAAAATCCTGGACTCCATCCTAAAAGGCAGTTAAAAGGAAAAAACACCATGGGCACAAGAAGTTTAATTGCAGAGATGAATGAGGGATGTTCTCACCTCTCAGCAGTAAACCTTTTAGTATTTATGACATTGAAATTACACTGCATAAACAAAGGAAAAGTTAGAAAATACTTGGCTTCATAAATAATGGCTCATTGTTGTGCCAGCCTGATTGCCTCAGTTCTGTTTTCATGCAGGCACCAATGTTTTGCAGAGCAGCCTGCAGTTCCTTCCAGCTCCCCAAACAAGGGAGAAGCTGCCTTTGACAAAAGGAAACAGACCAGACAAAAAGACCAAAACAGTTTCAAATTATACAATATCCTGCTGTGAAATTTTCAGAGATGATGCAACAGCTGAAATAGCACCCATTTGGTTGCCTAAGCCAAATACATCTGCAGTGGCAAAGCACAGGTGGCTGTTGGTGCTGTCTAAAGGTCAAAGTGCAACCTGGCCTCTCCTTGCTCTGAGCCATATAGGACACTTCCCACTAGACTAGGTGCTCAAAGCCCCATCCAACCTGACCTTGAACACTTCCAGGGATGGGGCATCCACAATTTCTCTGGGCAACCTGTTCCAATGCCTCACCACTCTCACAGTCCACACACTACATATGGTTAGGGCTGGCACTTCCCCATCCTTAGTCATTGGTGCTGATTCCTAACTCTAAGCACGAGCATTCGAGTGTCTTGCCAGGAGGCAGGGGTGCTGGTGCACACACTGTGCAGAAAACCCCTGTACATGTGCAATCCCTTCTCTCCATTTACCAAAATCCCAAAGCTCAGAGCCAACCAGCCATGGAAAAGAACAGCGAAGCATCACTTGGACAGGAAGATTCAGTACCAAGTCTGCTTCTCTACAAATTGCTCTCAAGCCAATGATTTTTAGCTACAAGTGTGCATACATTACAGAAATAATTACATAATTTTTAAAGGTAATAAATAAGCAGGCCATAAACAGGGCTGTGAGGAGGTAGGGAAGAGAGAACAGGTCAGTGAGCAGCAGGATATGAAGCAGAAGAAAGTTAAAGTACACAAAATTTCTCTGATTTATCTTACTGAATAGTCTTATTGAATTAAGGCCAATAAATAAATTAAATTATATGGGGCACCAGTTAATTAGCAAAGTATGAGAAATAAAATAAAGTGAATGAATAAAGTATGTGGAAGTATCTCCAGACTCATCTATATTGCTTAACATATTGGGGGTAAAGATACTGAAGCTAGCTGAAGGCATGGACACAAAGTGAGCTGCTCTGCTGAACCTCAGGATGCTCTGGGCATTGCTCCCAGCAGACACCTAGAGCCAGCTGGGGCACAGGTACACAGTGGAGCACAGATCTGTTTGTTTGTCAAGGGTCCTTAGTGGTCACACCGCCAAAAGGAAAACAGCAGAGAAACAGCAACTAAGCCAGAGTGGTTTTGCTGGCAGTGAGGCAACACCTCATCACAGGGCCTGCCAGTGCACCAATGTGTCTGTGCACTGGTTGAAATCAGAAGCTGGGCATTTCCACCACTCCACTGTCACAGAATCAGAACCATGAAATTTCTGTCATGGAAAAGACCTTTAAGATCATTGAGTCCAATAATTAACCTATCACTGACAAGTCCTTGATTAGACCATATCCCTAAGCACTACATCTGCATGTCTCAAGTACCTTGCCCTGGGCAAACCACTGCAATGCCTGATTACCCTCCCAATAACAAAATAAGTCTTAATATTCCATCTGAGTTTCTCTTGGTGCAATCTGAAACCATTTCCTCTTGTCCTATCACTTGTTACTTGGTTGAACAGACAGACACCCACCTCTCTACAACCTCCTTTCAGGCAGTTGTAGAGAGTGATAAGGTTTACCCTGAAATTCCTTTCCTCTAGACCAGACAACCTCTGTTTTCTCAGATACTCCTCATAAGACATCCTTTAGGCCCTTCAGCAGCTTTGCTACCCTTCTTTGCTATTTTTCTTTTTTTACTTCTTTTTTTTGTTGTTGATGCTCTTCTTCCAACCAGCCAGGAGTCAGGCACTTTGTCCCCCCTGCAATCACCTCCTGTCTTCTCCCGGAAGGTCAGGCTCTCAGCAGCCTCTGTGCTCCAGTGACAACAGCAGTGGAGCTCCATAGGACTGCAGAGCTTTTAAAAGGATCAATGTAACATCTTCTGTCCACACAAAGTCTACTGCAATTGTTCCAAAAGAGCCTCTAGGCATCGCTAAGGTAAAGTGCTTATGAAGCTGTTATTCAAAGATAGGGCTGAGAGCGAAGAGAGCACAGCATCCAGCAAGCCATGCAGTAGCTACATGAGGGATTAGAGGTGCTCACAGAAATCACACTATGGTTATTCAACAGAAAAGGAGGAAGTTTTGTTCCAAATAAATTAGTGGAACTAATTAGGCAGCAAGTAGGAATCACACTAAACTACCGTGTTACACAGTAAATAAACTCAGCCTTAAGTGCCCCCAGAGAAATTCAAAGTAGGTGACATGTCTGTTACAAGGGGAGAGGAAGGTACCAGCAGCTTCCACTTACCCAGCTGATTTTTAAGGTCTGATGGTTTTTATAATCTAGAGAAGGAGATTGGAGGCTGGTTCATGGTGTGACCCAGGGCTCAGTTCTACATCCCCATCCTTGGGGAGAAAAATTACAGCTCCAACAGTCTGACCAAGCACACTCATCTCAGACAAAACCATCTGAGACTGTTTTCTCAGAGGGCTGAGGTAGGTGTCCCTGAAAGGGACTAACCAAACTGCTATGGCATTTCAGGATTATGACAGACTGGTCATCCAGAGGCAGGAGGGAAGCTGAATTTTGCAGTCCCAGCTCAACTGTGGATCTGCTGGCAAATGCCCTAAGCCATCTGTTCCTTTCACTGTCTAGAAAATGGGCACAGCCCTAGACCCATCAGAAGCATTTTGACTAAGTTAAAATGTTTCCAGGTTTTTATCTGACCTGTCATTGTATCAGAAGTTTTATTTGACTTTTGAATCTTCTGCATATATTGGGTTACACTGCACAGCTACCAAAGTGAAACCAAGTCAGACACTATTATCATGCCCTTGCTGTAAGGCAAGGAAATTCAGAACTATATTTAATTGCATGGCCCTTTATGTTTGGACTTGCCAACAGCCAAGAAAAGTGTCATATAATGAGCAGCATGAACCACCAAGACAGGAGAGGTGGATTTCTTTAAGCAGAGTGCAGAAATCATGTGAGAAAATATTTCTCTAGTTGTGGAGCTAATGACCATATTGATGCCCATGGGGGAAAAAAAAAAAGGAACAAAACCCTAAACTACATTGTCACTTTTAAATTCTCCCATTTTCCTTCATATTATAAAGTGTTTATTATCAAAATGCTGACATACAAGTAGAAAACATTCTGTCTGATGAGTATGTGTGCATTTGTTGGAGTCCTCAGGAGGTTTGTCTAAATGAGGTGCTCACTTCAATGAGCTTAACATGGCAATTAATAAACCCTCTAAAGAGCTTCAGTGACTGAAGAGAAGATGAAGAGAGTTGAAAGAAAGCCTGCCGTGATGGAAGGGTTCTCAAAACTACTGTGAAGAGTAGACAGAAGAAAAGACAGCTTAAAAAGAAAAACGAGATGAAGAGTGAACACGGGAACGGGTTGTCCAGGGAAGTTGTAGATTAAACCCCCACTGGAGGTGTTCAAGACCAGGTTGGATGAGGCCTTGATGAACCTAGTCTAGTGGAAGGTGTCCTTGCCTACAGCAGGGAGGTTGGAATTAAATGATCTTTAAGGTCCCTTCCAATCCAAACCATTCTATGAATCTATGAAAAAGTGGTCAACAAAAGAGAACTTTTCAGGTGGACAGATTGCAGGGTATGAACCAAGGTAGGAAAGCTTCCACACCATCTTATGCTCCACTCTAGATAGGCTGGGAGGCTTTGTGTTTAATCCTTATATTACAAGGTTCCATTAGCACTTATTGTATTTTGCCTGCTGTGAAGTTATGATTCCTTCCCAGGAATTTCATTAAACTGATTTTTGTGTTTATTTAATATGGTGGTTTCTTTCTGGAGTTGTCAATAAATTGGACTCCTAAATTATCCACAGCATAATGAAGCATCCCAGTCAATTATGAAAAAAAATACATCAATGATAGCTATCAAAAATTTATTTGGTGCTAAAAAGACATGAAGACATTCTTGCTGGAGGAGTAATTTTTATTTGCTGCTTTTCCATTACAATGTACTGACCACTATACTACTCACAGTGTGACTTCAGTCATGGCCACTTTAAGAAGGGGAAACAATACTGCAAAATTACTGCAGATCCTAATGCCACAGGCTCTGCTTTTGTACACAGACCTGTAAAGATGGGAATAAGGGTCTGCTCTGCTGACTTAGCACTACAATATTTTCAGGGTTTTTCACAGAATGTTAGGGGTTGTAAGGGACTTTCAGAGATCATTCAGTCCAACTCCCCTGCCAGAGCAGGAGCACCTAGGGCAGGTCACACAGGAATGCATCCAGGTGGGTTTTGAACATCTCCAGAGAAGGAAATTCCACAATTTCACAGAGCAACCTGGTCCAGTGTTTTGTCACCCTCACAACGAGAAGTTTTCCCTTATGCTCGCCTGCTCCAGCTTGCTCCCACTGCCCTTTGTACTATCACTGAGAAGAGCCTGGCTCCTCCCTCAGAGTTTAACATACCTATAACTGCTGTAGGCCACCATTCCACACCTGCTCCTCTTCATCTTTAATCTGCACATGGTAGTGCTTGCCGCAAGAGTTTGTGGTCAGCGTAGGCTGCAAGAGGCCTTGCTGGTGAGGGTCTTGCAGTCTGAAGTCTCCTGAGAAATGTGGGAATGGCCTCCGGTTATCCCCAAGAGTACCTCTGGGCTAGGGACACTCTCTACCAGCCAGTGAGAGACACGAAGGCTGCTAGAAAGACCCTTCAGGTTTAAGTTCACTGAAAACAAATCTCCTCAGGCAAGGCAACAGGAGTTTGCCTGTGGTACTCACTTAGGATTTGCCAAGCAAAGGTCTGAGCCCTGCCTCCCCACGGCAGGTATTAATACATCTACCATTGAGCCTGCTCTCCATCCTGAAAGGCTGCTCAGACTTCTCCACTCTCAGAAGCTGCAGCCAACCCCGATTCCAAAATCAGGAACTTTTCTGCAGTTGTAGGTTTTACAGGCTTCATAAATATTTCTCGCCCAGCTACAAAGATCAGTTGCTGATGATGCATTTTCACCTTTTTCTCTTTCACTAAGCCATGTGTGAAAGAAAACAGAATGTGCAAGGGGATGGCAGCTCTTCTGTGCGTGTGTGTTGTGTGAGACACACATGGCACGTCTCAGCCGTGAGAAAGCCTAACACCATGTCACACCCTGACTTCTCTAAACCACCACTGTTAGTTTAGAAAAAGCCTTCAATTCACTGAGCTGCTGGCCATGTAGGATGGCTTCAAACTGTTGAAAGTCTCCTAAGTGCTGCATGATACTGCAACATGTACTAGGAAAGGATGTAGTAATTAGAAACCATCTACAATCTTGACTACAGCAGAGGGGAAGGCAGACACCATGACACATGCTGTAAAGTTGTCCATGAGGCTGTTGGTGAGAGGAAGATGCCACGCTGCCCCAACAGTAGTGCTGGGAAGGGATGCCAAAGCTGTCAATTTCAAAACATTGCCCGCCCCAAAATAACAAATACAGCCAAATGTTGCTGCTGTTATCAAATGCAGAGAGATACAGCTGAATTTCAAGACAATAAAGCCCCAAAATGGAGAAAATTAATTCTTATACAAAGCCAACCTTAACAAGGTTGACTTAAGAAACAGGCAGCTTCTTTCCCCTGCCATTTGCACCTCAGAGCCCACATGGCCACAGCCAGCACAAGATAATACTCTGCCTGCTCCTATGTGTTAGCTGCCTAATTGCCAGCTAAGTTTCCATCCTGAATCCTTCCCGTCAGTGCTGGCTGGTAATGATTGATGAAGCAGACAGCACACAGCTTGATTTCTTGGATAGCAGGTTGCTGTTGCAAAGCTGGCAGCTAAGAAATAAATCTCATTCTGAATCTTTAAATGGACCACATTTGATGAGGAAGTCATTGAGAGAGTGAAAATAAATGTGAGGCACTGAGATGAGTCTCACATTTCAGAGCATAATGCTTTGTAAAGAGCCCTCTTCAAGATGTCCTTGGGAATACTCTCAAAGCAATAGGGCACTTGTGCTGTGGTGTCAGCATCAGGCTGCTGCATCCTTGCTGGTTAGGGAATCCATAACCAGTCCAGTCTCAAACCTCAGGAAGGAGCACTACTTCTTTGACTCCATGTAGAAATTGAAGACCAAATACTCCCCGCTAAATACATGCCTTCACTTTGGCAGGGTGAATCACTTCCATCCTCCTCCTTAAAGCCTACTTTTGAACAAGCTGCAGGTCATTTCCGTTCTGTGCAAGTCAGGATAGAGGATAAGGAAAGGCCAGAAATGACACATTTTTAATCCTAAATCTAACACAAGGCAGCAGCACTTAAGAAGTTGCCAAACAGAAGGCAGGCAGCTGAGGAGAGGTGGCCAGGAGGAGCTGCAGAAGCACAATCTAGTCAGAAGCTTGTTTTAATCCTAAGAACTAGCCCAGGGTTTACAGGTCAATCTTGTGCAGCAGGAGGTCTGCCTTTCATGACTGCATCCCCTCCATCCTCTTCAGGAAGGTTGATCAAGGGGATGCTTTAAAGCAATACATGGGCATGTTGGAAGTCATTAGTGAAAAGAAACATGACAGGGGGAAAGGGCAGAATGGACTTCAACAACAATAAAAGGGCAAAACTGAATCACAAAGTCTGCTGAGAACAGTGTACCTGAAAGCAGTTATCTGCAGCACCACTGAGGCACTCAACAGTCTGCATATCCAGTTGGAAACAGCTCCCAAGCTCCCCAAACACGCAAACTGCAGAGGCAGCTGCTGAGCCCAACAATAGAAAATGGCCCACTTGAAATTTTGGAATAAGCATCATTCTTTTCACTGGTGGAGTCTACAGCTTAGAGAGATGCTGAGGAACATCTTTGCTTTTCTGACACACTTCTCAATTACAAAAAACATTTATCTTCACTGCAATATGCTGAAAATCCTTACTGTGCTTGAGCCTCTGTCTTCACAATCAGATCTCACCCCTAAAATTCACAGTTATCTCCTCAAGGAGGGAAGGAGGAGCTGCACGGACATCAAGCTACAGTTTCCTTCTGGTTTTGAAGGAATGTGCTAAGAAACAGCCTCCTGCAAGGCAGATAGTTTTGGATCCACCTCTATGACACACTGAAGCAAAATTCCTGCTGCTGAAGTGACTCTCCTAACTTTCTACAATTACTGAGGGAGTTGGCCAACGTGAATTTGGGGAAATGCAGAAGCATCCCAAGGAGCCTCATTACATGTTACTGGTGCTCACTCCTCTGGCTTCATCCCAGCCCTCTTCATCTCAAATTCTTCTGAAAATCTTGACCCTTAATGTCTATCCTCTATACAAATTTTCCTTAACCACACACACACTCCCCATGACATATATAATAAAAATCCAGCTCATAAAAACAGGGAAATAAAATTGCCTGTTGAACTCTTGACATTTGCTGTCCATTACTGTATTTGTACGCACTTGTCTTTTCCCCGCTGCTCATTATCATTTGTCTCCATATCAGCCCTCCTGGTTTTTTAAATCCAGTTCTCAGAGTGTTTGATACTTTATCTGATCACATACTTGGAAAAGCTGGAGAAGCTGAGCTTTTAATGTTGAGAATCTCAGCTGTAGACAAAGTTGTTTTCTACCTGCTGGGTTTTGAAAGAGGGGTGCACAGAAGGAAGAGAGAATCCTGAATACAGAAACTCTCAGGAGCTCAAATGACACAATGAGAAACCAACCCATTGTGTTTTAATGAAGTCAACTTTCTAAGCAGGCAGTAAGAGTGTGACCCACATGGCCTCGGTAGCTATAATAGGGCCAGTTCTAGATGAACACTAATGTCAGGACTAGCCAATATCCCATTTCAGGAGGGTGAAACACAGCATGAAAACCTTCTGAAAATCTTGGTTCTCTCTAGACAGATGTGGGCAGAACTGTCTTTAAGCAAAACATTTTTCAAAGCTTTCCATGAGGCACTGAGGTGAATCTTTGTTTAACTGTAATTGGATTTCCAATGGCAAGAGGTTTTGCTGTTCAGAAAGGATGAGTTGGGGACACGGGGGAGAAAGTCCCAGATCAATTGCTGCTTACTGGGCAGTCGATTGTTTGTGAACGGGTCAGAGGCCTGAGAGCTGGTGAGACCTCATCTGAAGAGCTTCACAAGCTGAGTTATTTGTAAATAGACATTTTTCTTGTATTTGGAAAGTTTTAAAATTCTCCATCAAACCTCTGTTGGTGCCACAAAATGAGGTTTGCTGTAAAAATCTTGTTACAAGGTTTCCAAGGGTTCACCTTTGCCCCCCTGGAGTTTACACATGCCCTGAGCCATCCTCAAACATCACTTTTAAAGCCTACATGCTAATAAGGTGTGATGTAGGAAATTTCACAGAAGGGTTGGAAGGGACCTCAAAGATCATCCAGTTCCAACCCCCCACCATGGGCAGGGACATCTCACACTAGATCAGGCTGCTCACAGCCATATCCTGCCTGGCCTTAACCTCCAGGGATGAGGCTACCACTTCCCTGGGCGACCTGTTCCAGTGTCTCACTACCCTCATGGGGAAGAGCTTCTTCCTAACATCCAATCTCAATCTACCCATTTCTAGTTTTACTCCATTCCCCCCAGTCCTATCACTACCTGACACCCTAAAAAGTCCCTCCCCAGCTTTCTTGTAGGCTCCCTTAACATACTGGAAGGCCACAATAAGGTCTCCTCAAAGTCTTCTCTTCTCCAGACTGAGTAATCCCAACTCTCTCAGTTGTCTCCATAGGACAGGTGTTCCAACCCTCTGATCATCTTCATGGCCTATCTCTGGACACACTCCAGCACATTATAAATTTGCTTTATAACTTTTACTTTGAGATAATTTCATTTCTCCTTTCTGTTCAAGAAGCCACTAAGGGACTCATTTCAGCTACAAAGCTCTCTCCTTCAATTGTGCTCAGAGAAATATTGGAATGGTTTTGATACGATAAACATTTCCTTTTTTCCTACTTTTGCACAAAAATAGCATTTCCATTCATTTGAAGCAGGATCTGCAAATCTGAAAGCAAATGGACAGCTTCTAATTACCCAGTTTTTTCATGTTGCTCTGTTTCTCACTTCAGGCCTAAATAACAGCCTATGAGGATACCTGCATCACCTTCTGAGACATGCAACTCAGATAGAGTTAATTGGAAAAAAAATAATAAAATATGTATTTTTACATATCTGGCAGTCTAAGTGCATAAAGAGATCAATAAAATATTTATTTGCCCATTGATAACTTGAGAACCTGCCAAGTGAAATGTCTTGAAACCTACCATGCCATGCCTGGTTTATAATAATAAAAAGACTTCTTTTTCTTCTCCCTTAAACCCTAAAAAGTAATTATTGACAGTTCCCCTGATCTTTTCATCTGTGCTTTTCCTAATCACAGCTTAAAATAGAGAGTTGTATCTGGATCCCAAACTATAGCAATGTATATGTTAACACTGCCAAAATATATTCAGAGAAGTGCATCTGCATCCACAGAGCCTCTCACCAAAATCAAATGCTGTAGATACGTATTGCATAAAATCAGCTCGGGGATGCTGTTATCCTAGGACTGTAAAATAAGTTCAACGCATCGTGTTTTGGTGCTTCCCACTGACTATATCATAGCTGACACAGGTCATTTCAGATTGGACTTGAATTTTGAATATATGCATTAAAATGTAACCAGTCCTAGGGGATTAAAAAAAATATACCTGTGCTTAGAATGTGACAGCAAATGGAACAAACTCAATTTGTCATTAATAGAGAATCATTACTCAGTGCGACGTGGAAACTTGGGGCAAACCTATCGAAGGGCTAATTTGTTACAAGGACTTACAATTTGACAAGTAGTGTAGAAAAACCACCCTTAAAAAATATACTAGAGCAATAAATCTACTAACTCAGTAAAGCAGAAAAAGGTCAGAAGCATTTAGCTACCCTGTGATGTCAGCTGCTTCACTGACATGATTCTAGATTTCAGGTTAAATTTAAACATTGATCTCCAGTCAAGCACTGCATTTGTTCACCCAAGACACTGCAGCTAGGCCACAAATGTTCATGGTTAGCCTCTTCCTTTCCTCAATTTAATTATACAATAAACAAAAAGCAGTGGACTTCCCCTCCTGAAAATAGTTTTTTTGGGAAGAGTATGACACAGGGACATTCACGGGTACTTGAAACCCACCTATAGTAATCACGATTAGCTCCTGATTAGCACACACAAGAACTGGTAGGAAAGCCAATACCAACTAGAATAACTATTTAAAGATCCCTATTGTAGAGCTAGATAATCACAGAATGGTTTGGGTCAGGAAAGGAACTCCAAAGGTCATCTAAGCCAACCCTCCTGCAGTGAACAGGGACATCATCCACTAGATCAGGTTGCTCAGAGCCTTGTCGAGCCTGACCTGGTTGGACTTGATGATCTTAAAGGTCTTTTCCAACCAAAACAATTCCATGATTTTCTCTCTTCTTAATGATACCTACAGAGAGAAACTTCACACGATGTGGTGTTGGTGGCAGGCTCACAGAAAAGGTTATGAGTAAAAAAAAACCACCCAAAACCAAAAAAACCTCCCACACCCAGAAAAAAGACATGGGTTTTCCTCCAGTCTAGAATCATCATCAGGCATTAAGTAGTGACCACTAAATGTTTTGTCACCATTTCATCAGTCAAGTCTTCCCCCTCACCACCCCTTGACCCCAGCATCGAGAGACCCCAAATAAGATTTGCCAGTGCAGGATGCACAATGTGCATAAGCATTAAGCAGACAAAGGGAAAATCAAGTAACAAGAGAAACAGCAGAGCCATGATTTTTCTTGAGGCATTCATTAATGTCTATTGAAATCCAAACACTGAACACCAATCTGCATTTCATGCTGTGGGAAAGCACACTTGTGCCAAATCCTTTGGAGAGCTGGTTCAAGAACAGTTCACCCCTATCTGAACATTTGACTGAAATACTGCCAAACACCACGTTAGCTGCAGTAAAAACTACTGCTGCAGAAGAGGGAAATGCAAAGGAGCTTCACAGGACCATGCTCCCACTCCTAGCTGTATATTCATGTGCCTGATCAAATTCTCTTTCCTCTTTGCCTTTCCACTACAACTTCACCCATGCACATGTTGAAAAGCAGCACAATACACCAATGGCAAATTACTTCCAAACTTTCTACATCATAATCATCAGATGAGGTATCTCTGAATCTTCCATTTCTTTTCTAGGCTGTAGGAGTATCATTCATGTTATCCACAGAAGTCAAACTACAAACTGCTCAGGAAATTTTTCTCAGGCTCTTCTCTCCCTTTTCTCTCCTACTTATCAGCTCAGATTTGCACATACACAAGACAAACATCAACACAGACAATTTCAGGTTTGGACTCAATAAGGAATCTGTCACAGAGAATTTGTGGGATTGGGGCAGAGAAGAGGTCTCTAAGCTAAAGTAGTCCAGAGTCCCACAGACCTCCAAAGTCTCTGCTCTTCATCATGGTGCAGCACAGATGATGTGCAACACTGACCCTGTTGTGCCCACATTCCCCCAAGCAGTGCAGTGAAGTGACAGTTTTGACTGCCATGGTATGATGGTACCTGGAGAAAGGGTGGCAGCCCCTGAGTGCGCAGGGAGTAAAGGCCACCCCTCCTCCCTGCATCAAGTACAGCCCCCTAATGCTGGGCTGCCTGATGTCAGTGGCAGCATGCCCTAGATCACTGGCTGCCGATTGACCAGCAAGCTTCTCAAGGAGCTTCCTTCAACTCAGTCAAGTCACTTTACTACTTCTAAACACACATCTACAATCTACTCACTCTGTTCTCACACATGCTACTCTATCAACACAAATACTCAAGCTCTTTAATGCAGGTTGTCAAAAGCACTAGCAGGAAGATGATCATATTGCAGACAACTCTCAACAAGAAGAGAGCTCTCTTCAAGAGAAAGAAGAGTGACAAAACTGTCCTGATTAACCCAGATGTCTGCAAACAGAATACTCACAGACAGAATTGTCAGCAGTCACTTTCCCATAGCTTGTTCTGGTTTCTTGTAAGCAGGAACACCTGGGTAAACAGGACATCTAGATATTAATTTCCTAACACACTGACCTATCAACACCATACTGCACCAATTAACCAAAGGAGATGGACAGACCTGCAGGACTGAAAGGCTGTCACCTGTACTGGTTAAATTAGAGATCTATGCTCTCCAACACACTCTTGGAAAGCATAGTGAGAAAGTTCACTGATATCAATTTATTCAGGGTAATGAGGACAAAGGCTGACTGTGAGGAGCTGCAGAAGGACCTTATGGAATGGTATGACACATGAGATGGCAGATAAAATTCAACAGAGATGTCAAATATGCATGTGAGAAAACCAATCCTAACTTCACACATGAAATGATGGACTATGAGCAAACTGCGGCTACACAGGAGTGAAATCCTGAATTTACAATGGACAGCCCCATGGCAATGTCAGCCCAGTGCTACCAAGAGTCAAAAGGAGAAAGACAGCAGACCAAACACTAAGAATCATTAGGAGAAAAGGGAAGTGATGGCAGAATTCTCCAGGATCTTGTACAGCATGGAAAGGGATTGCTTGTTTTCCAATGCTGATAAAAGGATCCCTTAAACCAAACATGTCTAAAACAAGCAAATGTGGTTTCTGTATCTAACGAGAGGAGCTGCAGTTGTCAAAAGCTTACACTGGCTTAGGGGAAGAGAAGGAAAAAAAACCAAAACTATTAATGCTTACTATCTACACAGAAATCTCCTCTGGCACAACATCCCTGAGCTGAAAACAGCTGGAGCCTGGGAAGTGATAGAGGAGAAGCATCAGTGTGCCTGCCCTATGGCCACTGCTGGAGATGGGATGCTGGGCTGGGCCTGTACATGGAAATTAACAGAATTAGCTAAAGATCAGCTTTGTATCCCTAAGGAGGAATTTGGGGGTGGTTCTGTTTTTAATCCAACACATTGTACTGGTCAGTTTACAGTGCTGTAGAATCTGGCAAAATGAGCAAAAAGAAAGAATGGGAGTGAGATAGCATCAAAGCAAAGATATTGCTCATATGAAGAAACACCCTGGCCTGACTTCTCACTATTCCTGAGGCAAAGCTTGCCAGTGCTTTGGCTACCTACTTAAACTTCTGCCAAAACGTCAGCTAAGGCTATTTTCAGAAACTAAGCATGTGCTACTTACAGAACCACTTCAGTTCTTCCTGTCACAATAACCCATGAGACAGCCACATGGCAAAACACCCTGCATCTGTGGGTGCTCAAGAGTGTCCATCCTAAAGGGATCTTCTGGATGAAGCCAAGGAGGTGGTTTTGGACAAGCAGTAATCCAAAACAACACAGCAGCAAGTGGCAAGGTTGGATTCCTCAGGGAGTTTGTGTTTCTGCTATCAGTGCTCTTTGCAAGAAATTCTGCTCCCCAACTACTCCGCTTCTGATATTAATTTGTAATGCAGGACAGCTTTGTAGTACCTAATCCTATTAGCATGCTCCTGAAATCAGTAAGAGCAGAAATGTAGGACTGGCCCAGAGACTTGGCTCTCAGGCTCTGCTCCCCCATGAAACAAAGTTATGTTCAATTCATCAGCCCTTGGTCCCCTCAAAGGACTCATCAGGTAACATTTACCAACACTAAGCAACACTTACACACAACACTGAAGCAAAGAAATATTTAAATGACAATACTTTGGTCAAAATATGCTTCCTTAATGGGAAAGGCTCTTGGATTTTTTCCTTCTTTACTTGCCCAACCAAACTGGCAAAAAAAAGCAGGTGATTACATTTTTTTTTGTCCTCCCACTTTCAACTTTTACTGAGCTCTCTCCCTGCAGTCCCTCTAGCACCTCTCCTTTTTCTTCCAGCCTTTTTCAGAGGGAGGAATTGAAAAAATATAAAGACAAGACAAAACGGATGGGGAAAAAAAAAAGGACAGAATGAAACAAACAAAACCCAACCTTTATAGTGGCTTAGAAAAGACATAAAGGTGCAAGATTGAAGAATAAAAATGGTTCCCACCCACATTTTCTTTTAAAGAAAGTTTCATGTTGACTATATAATAGCAATGCTGGTAAAGACGAGGAGGTGGAACACATCTGCTTTGGACAGAAGTGTCATCCCAGATCTGGGCTTATTCTCTAGGCAGCCAGGTTGGGTGTCTGACCTAGGTGATCCCAAACAACTCTGGCAACAGCTGATCACAGAGAACACTATAAATTGCCTCCAGCATCTGAGAGGATGTTCAATTAAATGGATTTCTGTCCAAATTCCTGCTGCATGACAGTCAACATGTTTTAACATTTTTGTAGACGTGTTTCTGTGCAGGAGGATGATGCAGCTGGTTTTGAACACAAACTGAGGCTGGTGGCTAGGGCTTAGGTCTGGGAGCTGGCTGAGCATCAGGCAACATGAAGCAGGATGAAGAATTCCAGTGGGAATGAGGCAGTTACACCCATTGCACATGATTCAGCAACAAACATAGCAACAATTCAATTCAAGCTAAAACGATTTTGGTTTGATTGAATTTTGGAATGAAAACAGATTTTATATTTTTGAGAAAGACCATGAAACAGAATAAGCAGCTTGTACTCCATGTCCCCTCAGACACCCTCTATCTCAGCGCGGAGACAACAGGTTGGCAGCAGGGAATCATTCAGGCTCCAGAAGCCTGCAAAACCTCTTCATGGACATTTATGTTTTGAGGACAACTAATTCAAAACAACAACAAAAACCCACCAACTCCACACCAAACACAAGCAAAAAAATAAAACCCTTACCACTAAGTAACAATTCTATGTTGGAGCTTAAATTCCAATGCTTTTAGTTCTCTTTTACTAATAGCAGCATTTAATTTCTCAAGTAGGAAATGCAGCCCAAATGATGAGAACCAGGTGACTTAAACTTCATGACTTCTCAAGAATTTTTTTTTACACAGTAATAAATCTCTATGAGATACAACACTGGCTGTGATATAGTAACTGTTACAAAGTTAAAAATACAGCCTGGAAACGTGACATGCTGATCTCTAGCCAGCTCCCGTCTCAGAAAGGAAGCACTTCTGGCACTTGTCCAGCAAAGCTGCCCCAGTTTTGCTAATTCCCTAACGACAGAATTACCTGGGATTGACTTCTCTGGCAGCGTTGCTGTTCTGTAGGCTCCTACCATGGCCTTTGGTCCATGCCCAATTCTTCACAGCATCCCCATAAATGCTTAGGTAATGCCACATCCCTTCCAACTCAAGCTATTCTATGATTCCTCTATGCAGGAACAACAGACCCTGTGTGGGGCTGATCCATTTAGATCAGGGTTCTAGCTTCATGTCAACAGGCTTCTGGCCAATTAGCAATGCCTAATTATCCCTACTGTTGGCTGTACCAAATGGATAGCTAAGGACACAGCTGTCACCAAAGCTATGCAAAAAGAGGCATGTCATACAGGGCAGGATGTGGCCATTGATGCTGTCTGTGGTCCCCAACAAGGAATTTGGGACTTAAGTCCTGTAATACTGCTCAAGAATAACAGGCAGTAGAGGTCTGTGAAACTTCATGCTGTCCACACAGGGACTACAGACATGTTCCACAGCATGGAACATGCTCATCTTCAGAATACCCTGACACAATGGGAAGCATCCTTCTTAGTGACAGGGTCAGGGCTGGGACAGCTTTCACACAGAAAGAGCAGATTGTGTGTTCTGAGGAGAGCTGAGCTAACACACACACTTTGGGGTGAACCTCCTCTCATCAGCTTCTGTTCACTTTGTACCTGCACAGCCTTTATTCATAGGCCCTGAAGACATTGAGACTCTATGTGGCTACATCTCTAAGCCATACCTGTTTCTGACATGGAAAAAAAAAGGCAGACAGAAACATAAACAAGCCCAGAAGAAATCTCTTTTCTTATTTCCAAGAACAGTTTTTGTCTAGGGAAGCATGAAAAATCCACCTCACATGCCATGTTCTCTTGCTTATTCAAGAAATAGGATGCTGGAAGTAGAAGTATCTGTTGGGATTTCTGTTCAGTTTTGTCTCTTTCTCCACCCCCTCACAAAGCTCCATGAAATGTTGTTCATTTAAAAACATAAATCCAAGATGGGAATTATTTTAATCACCTGTTCCTCACCTGTTGATGGCCTCTTATTTCAGGGCATAAACAATAAGAATCACCACAACCCATAACATCAGCAGTATTTGAGTCTGACTTACCTGACACCTGTATTTCAGGAGAGATACAGAATCCAGAAGTGATTTATTCGAGCTTTGCAAAGCTAAAAGGGGTTAAACCTACCACAGAACCTCATCCTGACATAAAATGTTTTGAAATGATGATTCAGAGAAGCAAGGATGCCTTGTAAATCAGTCAAGAGTTGCTTCGTGTTGAAACTTTAATGCTGCTTTTGTCTCCACAAAGTTGTCTCTGAGGTCACAACTCCACCTCGCTCAGGTTTGGGAAGCCAGGGAGCGCATTCAGAAGAGCTGAGCAGCACACAGGGGAAATGAGGCTTTTGAACAGCATCTGCTCTCCTAAACTAACACCCAGCAGCCTGGCAAATCCAGCCACTTCTGACAGGCAACATTATATCTCTGATAGCATTTCCCTCCCATTACAGCCTTGGGATGCACATTCCCATGGCACTCCATTATGGATCATTTCAAGAATATTTTGCAAGACTTCTTGTTATGTTTACACATCTGTACCCATTTTTGGGAAGAGTAACTATTGAAACAGTTGCAGAAATACACTCAGAATGAAGCTAATTCCCAATGTAATGAGATACCAGGACTGTGGCATGACCACACTCTACCCCAAACAGCAGCTTTGGGTCAGCAGCTCATTATCCGTCAACCTGATGCAGATAATACAAAGAGTGCAGATGTAACCTGCCCTGGGATACTGATACAATGGGCCTTGAACAGGCCAGTTTGAACAACCTGAAAATCACTGGGAAATGGCAGCTATGCTGTTCTGAGCAAATGCACCAAACTCCACACTTGAACAGAATCACAGAATCATAGGGGTTTGGAAGGGACCTCTGGAGATCACCTAGTCCAACCCCCCTGGCCAGAGCAGGTTCACCTACAACCTGCTATGAAAGATCTTTTTAAACTTTAAGACAGAGACAGACATCCTCAGTTAAAGCTCAGTGACAGGACGTGCTGTTTTCTTCGGGATTCAGACCAAGCAATCAGTGAAAAGTAGTGCAGAGTGAGCTGAGCGGTTCAGCTGCTCCTCGGTCTTCAGGTTTCCCAGGAGTGTTTCATTTTATAATCATATTTGTCTAACTTTCAAATTTGTTTTTTCCAACTGACTACCTAAGAAACAGCAAAACAGGTTGTACCAAAACAGCTGTGAAATGAACATAATAAATCAAAAAGCAAAGGTTTATTTACTTTCTTTTTCTCCCCAGTTCTTTAACCCACAGCAGTCCTAGGCTTTGCCTGCAAAAAGTAGATAAAACAACACAGAGAGAAAAACAAACAAACAAAAAAAACCAAAACACACAACCAAACAAAACCCACCAACAAAAACACACCCCACACTCAACAAAGCCAAACTTGAGGCAGTTTTTAATGGATAGCACTCCTTTCACTGCACAAATCCTGCTGTTTTGTTACAGAGATTCCAGAGTGACAAATCTCCAGAAGACATGAACCATTTCTAATAGAAACATTAAAATATTAAGCTCTCATGTTTGTGATTTTTTTTTAAAGGAATTGTATACAGCTTCATTCATTTAATATGTTTTTGAAGCATTCAAATTCTTGCAATGCAAGATAATGGCTTATATCCAGAAGGGAAAACAAACAAACAAAAAACACTCAACCCACAATAAAGAGCAATCCATCACTCAGCTAACATTTCTTTTCCGTTTTGTGATATAATTCACTACAACCAGTTAGCTCCCTTTTGAAGCCAGGAAGGGAACAGTGCAAAGAATCAGGAAAACAATGAAAATGAAATGAAAACAAAGGGGGAAATTCACTTCTGTGAAAATATGAAGACAACAGAAAAGAACTGAAGTTTAACATACTAAATGAATGATATTTGTAAGGAAAGGAAGAAAATGCTCTGTCAGAGATAAGCAGCTTGACATTCCCTGTTGCCACATGAAACAGAATTCAAGGATATAAATGCAGGGAGCATCTGATAAAATGATGTCAACCTTATTTTGCTTTTGCTGCAGTTAAGAGAAGCAGCTGCCTCCATGCTGGACCCCTGGCACCTGTGAAATATCTAGTGCCAGCTGGTCTTATTAACAATCTGAATTCAAAGAATCCTACAATCCTAGACTCATATTGGTTGGACAAGACCTCAGGATCGAGTGCAACCATCCTCTAATTCTACGAAGTCTGGGGTTAAACCATGTCCCTCAGCACCACATCTCTATTTTTTAAACACCTCCAGGGATGGAGATTCAACCACCTCCCTGGGAAGCCCGTTCCAGTCTTAGAGAACCTTTTCAGTGAAGAAGTGTTTTCTAATAGCCAGCCTAAACCTCTGCTAGTGCAATTGAGGCCATTTCACCTAAAAATCCAAAGGTAAAGGATGTGCTCTTTGGCACTCAGACCATCACCATCATCAGACCAAGCTACTGCTGAGAGAATTTCAGCTTTATACAACAGCCACAGTTTCTGACAGTCAAAGCTTCTGTCGTCTCTGTTGCTAAAATGGATTTTGTTGCTATTACAAATTGAATTTCTGGTTGGTGGTATTTATTTGATTATAAGTTGCAGAGGCTATTTGCCTTCACGCTTTGAGTCTATCCCTGCTCAACCTAATACATTTCCATGCTACAGAGCTGACTGGAGCAGCTTTCAACCACCACATGAAGCAGCCCAGTTTGGTGAGTTCACAGGAGATGTGGAAAAGTAAGAAATACAGAAAAGTTTGACATGTGCTGGAGGAGCAGGCAGTGTTGGTCGAAATCACCGTTTAGCACAGATCTGTCCTTTTTTTGGCAGGCTTTTGCTGATAAATATCAGCTTAATCCTAAAACTGGATGCTTCAATTATGGGATTAACGTCAATCGACAGACAGAATAACAGAAAGCAGAACTAAATCAGTGTCTCATCACTGGCCCACAGAGGCAGGCTAGCTACCCTGCAGGGAGATGACAGCTTTCCTGTGCTGCAAGCAAATAGTGTCTTTTTAAACAAGAAAATCGTGGGGTTCATTGCAGAGTCTTTTAGTATGACCTAGGTGGTTTGGGAGTGAAATGCAAACGGGATGAAGAGTCCATCCATACCCAACACACCTTCAAAAAGACAACTGAGAGGAGATAACACAAAAGGGGGTTGGCAGTGCTAGAGCTCAGCACCCTGCTGAGGCCAGGTTTTTGAAATCCCCTTTTTTTATTCTTAAAACAAAGATCCTCCTCACAGCTGAGTATTCTAAAGATAAAGCTTAGTGAAATGTTAAATCAGTCAAGAAATGCAGAGACACTGCAGTAAGGCCACAGAGAAACCCTCTCTAGAAAAAAGGCCACAGACTCACCCACCAACAGCAAACAGAACAATGAGCTAAAAAAGCTGAAAAAACAGCTTAAGTAAAGGGGACCTTTTAACAGTGCTCCCCAAAGCAGCCATGTATGGGTTTTGTTACTTTTTACTTTTTATTAATCCATCCATTGGAAGTGGGACCTATTTCTAACCAATGCATTGGACCGGTTTTTTGGTTGCACCCTCTGATCCTTATTCAAAACAACATGCCAATGCTGCACACTGTCCTAATGTTTTGCTTTAGGAACACAGCACTCCGCTACAGACATTCAATAGATCACAGTAATAAAAGGCAAAGTGCAGTTTAGATTCTATCCTGAGGAAATTTAATAACCCAGAATTAGAGAAGTCTAACTCATTTGACATTGCTTCTTTAAAAAGATATATTAGGAGCTCCAAAAGTTGACAAATGCTGCAAGGTTTTTAAGACTCTTATAAATCCAAATCCAGATACTGAGAATTTTGAATCTGACTGTGAGTACACAAGTCCCACCAAAACCATGGTAAGTGGCAGGCAGGTTCTCCTGGCTACCTGCCCAAGCCAAATACAACTCTACTGCACTGCCCAATTCTAGCAGCTGTGGTTCAGTTTCATACTTCAAAGCACAGTCAAGGGCACCTTTCAGAAAGAAAAAACAACCCACAAACCAAAACAAAAAATCACAAAAATACAGGAGACAAAACACATACTTCAAGTCCTACTGCTTTACTTGCAGGACATTAGCATCACAAAGATGCCCGGTGTTCTTTGCCAGTACCAAGCTGCAGTGGGGAGGGTCATGTTGGCCTCCAAATCTCTGGGTAACTCCCTATGCTAGAGAGTGAATGGACACACAAAGCCAGGCTGGATCCTTCCCTGTGCTGAATATGCATGTGAGGTCTCCTAAAGTGCAGGACAACCACGGGCTTTCACAATCTATGGTGAATTAATTCAATAGCTAAATGAATTTTCTGTCCTACAGAGATACTGGAGTGGTGGAAATGGATAAGCAATGTTGCTTATAATATTTTTACACCCCCTCCCAAAAAAACCCCAACAGTCTGAGAGGAAAGGAACATGTTGGAGAAGACAGATTTTCACAAATATTTGTATTTGAATTGCTGATGAACTCTTCCTGCTGTTATTTTTATTAATGTTTTAATTATATATGCAATGCACTTCATGAATAACTGCAAACATATAGCTAAGATACTTCATGAGCTAGAGAGACAGTTACAGAGCCAACTTCAAATCTACTTCCCCTCTGTTAAGGAAACAAAAATGCATTGGGACCATGACTTTTGATGTAACATATTTCAAAGGAAGTCTGTGATAGAGCAGCTCTCCTGAACTCATGCTAACACTGATGTTGCCATCTGTAGAGCAGTATTTCATTCCATGTCACCAGGTGGTTTTTAAGACGTGCCAGTCAACTAAAACAATGAATATGGAATGGGGCAGCAAGGTTTTATGGAGACATTTCAAGTTTGGGGCTATACTCAGAATCCTTGAATGACTGAGATGGCAAGCGACCTTAGAAATCATCTACTCCCCTGCCATGGGCAGGGGCACCTCTCAACTAGACTCTGATGCTCAAGGCCTCATCCAACCTGGCCTTCAATACCCCCAGGGAAGAAGCAGCTACAACTTCCCTGGGCAGCCTATTCCAGAGAGTCACCACCCTCAGAATGAAGAACTTCTTCCTAAGATCCAGTCTAACCCTACCCTCCCTCAGTTTAAAACCATTCCCTTTTATCCAATCACTAGACACCCTTATGAAAAGTCCCTCTGCAGCCTTCCTGTAGGATCCCTCAGGTATTGGAAGGCAGCTCTAAGGTCCTACCCAGAGTCTTCTCTTCTCCAGGCTGAATGACCCCAGGTCCTTCCACCTATACTTATAGCATAGGTATTCTAGCCTTTGGATCATCATTGTGGTCCAGCTCTGGACTCGCTCCAAGATCTAAGGTCTGAGATCAAGATCTCCAGATCTAAAGATCTCTCAGATCTCAACATCTCAGGTCCTAGGATAACAACTCATCATTTCAAAAACACCTCCAAATTGACCACTATATAGGGACGTGGCAGGGAAAGTTTTTCTACAGTGAGCAAAAAGCAGGAGCTCTAATCACAATGCTACAGAAGCATATTAAAGCAGTATTTTGAAAACTAGTTCAATATGGGGTGAGTTAAGGACACACCTTAATTAGCAAAGCAGTCAGGCATTGAAACAGGCTGCCAAGGGACGTGGTGGAGTCACCATCCCTGGAGGTGTTCAAGAAACGTGTGGACATCAGCTTAACATGACCATGGCCTTTAAACTATGTCCCAGAGTGCCATGTGTGGTGGGACATGGTTTAAAGGCCATGGTCATGTTAGGCTGATGGTTGGACTCCATGATCTTAAGAGGTCATTTCCAACCATGATCCTATGATTCTTGACTCTTTAGTCAGCCCAGAGCAGTCTAAGCAAAGTGACTCCACCCCATCAACTGCATGGTACAATAACCCAAATGAACTTAACGCCCAAGAAGAATTAGACCTGCAGCAATCTCATCCAGCCTTCCCAAACTCATCTTAACACATGAGGCATTGCTATGTTAAGGACATTGACTCCATCTCAGTTGCAGGCCTTGAGCTGACCCTTCTGAACACAGTAATAAAACCTTCATTATCATTTTCTTTCAACCCACACTGCTATAAAAAAAAAAAAAAAAAAAATTGTCAGCTGCTTTAGAATGGTCTCTGTTTGTCTGGCCCTGCTTCTGGCAATCTAAGTAGCTGTCATCACTGTAGGAGCAGCCTGCTTGCTAAGATTGTAATTTTGTTTACATTGTGCTATAGGAAGCCAAGCTGAGCACAGCACAAGGGAAATGGCAATCGACAGCCCGTGATGTGCATTTTCAGCACCACACCGAGTATCTTCCTCTACCCCTTCCTAAGAACTAACAACATTACTTTGGGTGATATTCTTCAAGGTAAAGAAAAAAAATGGGTTTAATGTATTTCTTTGCTGGAATGTGTTTGCAGTAAAACTTGTAATGGCCTTTTTTGGCACCAAACCTAAAATATACAGCATTCAAAACCCTTCTATTTATTGGAGCAGGAAATGCAATATCATGACTACAAATCACTCCTTATATAGAGAGAACTGGGAGTAAATCTGGCAAATGCCTACCTCTCTACCAAAGGTAGAGCTCCCACTCTCAAACTAGGAGCAGCCAATTCTCATTCGCTGCATGGTTGCAAGTTAAAGGCCTTACTGCATCTTATTTCCATCCTCTGTAAAATGCAGATAGAGCCAGATATTTCAAGAGGGGGGTCACAAAACCCTCTTAAGTACACGAGACTGTAAATCTACCAGGGAAGAGTATCAATACTTTTATAGCAGTCAGTTGGGCTAGCTTTAATTTGTGTTTGATTAGCAAAGCGCTCTGGTCCAGGCTCACCAGATTCACAGAATTCCCAGTGCAGCCAGGCAAAATTTAACAATTATAATAGCAGTAATATGCATTCCGTCCTAGCCACCAGCTGTTGGGAAAATGGGTCAACAACAACATAGCTACATAGCTACAGGATCTCTCCAGAACACATTTCAGCGACACAACAAAGGGCAGCAAGGAACATGAACCAGATTCTTTTTACCTTTAGCTCAATTGCTGCTATTTTGCCCTCCTCGGGAAGCAAAGTTTTTTCTAACTCTCTCCAGAAATTTATTTCTTGGCTGTGTTCTGTTCTTCTCTCCTTTCTGCAAAAGGTTGGCCAGAGCTGGAGTAAGCAGTCCCAGGAGTGAAGTTGAATCTAGGGCTTTGCACTGGAGAAGGAGATGCACTGAACAGCTTTGTCAGGTCAACCAAAAGGCAACATGATGAATCCTTAAGCAGCTCGAGTGCACAGAGCAGGTTTTTCACCTAAATAATTGATGGCTTACCAAGAAGGGTTACTGAGTGGTTTTCCAACCCAAGTCACAGCTGTTAAGCCCCACTGGTAGGCAGGAAGAGAGCAAGCCAAGAGGCACAAGGTCCTGCAGCAGGTTGCAGTGTGGGAGGTAAGTACACGGATGCCATTAAGAGAGCCAGAGGTCTCTGCATGCCGCCACCCACACAGGCTGTGAGGAGCACTCTGCTCCTCTGCCCGGCCAGCAGAACGGAGAACTCCATCTCACGGTTTGACAAGACAAAGTGTGAAATTTATCTTTCTCAGACTGGATTGTCCTCCGTGTAATGGGAACAAAAGGCAATACCAACAAAAGAAAAAGCAGCATTAAAGCCCTCTTTTTGTGGATAGAAGGGAAGCAGCCATACATCAATACACTAAGGCGGTGCGCAACACATCGCTTAGGTCTGGAGGCTCAGCGCAAGCCTTATTGACCATGAGACAGTCACTGCACAAGATCTTGAAGCATGGCTCAGGGCTTAAACAGCAAGTCCTGAAACCACCAAAGGGGGGGAGGAGGAGCACAAGCAAGAAATGCTTGTCCTTTCCCAGCATAAAACACCCAGCTTTACATAACTCAAGCAAAATTTTTGAAGAGCACATTATCGCAGATGACAACAGTGGTTTTTCACTCGAGGACAATTGGAAGTGTCAGAATTGATGAAGGTATGAATGCCAAAACATTATTTCTTCATTAATGGTATCAAAGCTTGTGCTTGACTTAATGGTCACAGTTTTAAGGATTCATCAGTGTCATTCATCTGAAGTCTGCCAAATTACACACGTAATTTAGTCTGGCTGTTTAGAAATATATTTCATTTAACTTCTGTTGTTTGAGAATACAGTCAGGTGGGATTGGCTCAGTCTGCTTTTCCTAACAACTGGAAACAATAGTAACAGGAATTATACATCGATGCAAAGGCAGAATCAGAATGGCTGGAGTTGGAAGGAACCTTAGAAATCATCTACTCCAACCCCCCTGCCATGGGCAGGGACACCTCTCAACTAGACTCAACTGCTCAAGGCCTCATCCAACCTGGCCATCAACACCCTCATGGAGGAGGCATACACAACCTCCCTGGGCAGCCTGTTCCTGAGTATCACCACCCTTGTACTGAAGAACTTCCTAAGATCCAGTCTGAACCTGCTCTCCCTCAGCTTCAAACCGGTTCCCCTTGTCCTGTTGCTAGACACCCTTATGAAAAGTCCCTCTCCAGCCTTCCTGTAGGATCCCTTCAGGTATCGGAAGGAAGTTCTAAGGTCCTCCCAAAGTCTTCTCTTCTCTAGGCTGAGCAACCCCAGCTCCTTCAGCCTATCTTCATAGCAGAGGTGTTCCAGAATGATTTAAACTCATTGATGAGTAAGAAACTGCTGAGACAGGAGCACCAAATTTCATATTTGAGAAGTGTGAACTTCCCATTTGGAAGCACCAGTACATTTCTGTGCAGCAGCAAATGCAAAGCACCGAGTTATTTCCATTAACTCCATTTTGTAAAGTGAGGTAAGGAGAAACTAAAATCAGCATTTACCATGTGTCAGCAAATAGCCTTGCAAACATCACAACTAGGAATTCAGTCATTCTTTATACCCTCTTGTTCCAAGAGGAAAATATGCAATAGCCTCTCACATTCCTGTTTTCCAGGCTCCCACTTGGCACACACCAACACCTGCACAGACCAGACACTATTGGTATTTTTGGGCCAGGCCACATGTCATTGGTTTAACGTTTTCAAGCTGATGGCTGCATATTGCAAAATTAGGGTTACATTCTGGCTTGGTTCCAAATGAAGTAACACAGCCTCAGCCAAGAAGCAAGGGAGAGATGTGTAGGAATGTATTTTCAAACACAGCATCGCCCTTCCTCCCCCCACCACTGATAACACCATATGCAGGAAAGGCACCAATAACAGCATGTTCCACCACCAGCCCCGTTTTACAAGGTATGTGAGAAGGTTCACACTGAAGGATCCACAGCTGCATACATGCCAAACACCCTAGTGACATTTACATCTTACCAACTGTATATGATGGTAAACCACAGCAGAAAAACCCATGCTGAGCTGCAAGGTACCACAGCAGCAGAGTGGTGTGAAGCCAGGAGAGGACAAGGAAAGCTCCTGGCTGTGATCTCAAAGGATACTGGAAAAACAAAGGTGAGTGTGTATAAGTGAAAGTGCAAGTGGATGCTCTTCTGGAAGCACACACTCAGAGTATTTTACTGACACTCACAGCCAGAAACTGAATGCAAAGATAAAGCAGACAGAAGTTCCCAACCGTGATGCGGTAGAAGAGGGTCAGGTGCAACTATTCCTCTCCCCACACCGCTGACTGCACACAAAACAGATGGCTTGCCACAGATGCACAGATAATTTTTCTGACCAAAATCAACATGCCAAATCATCCTCCAAACCAATGGCAACTGGAGGACACGCAAAATGATAGCTTCAAAGCCAGCTGGCACGCACTGTCCAGGGCCTGGACGTGATCAGTGGCACAACGGGCACACAACTTTGCTTCCATCTGGTGTGGCTGGCATCGGTGGAGACCAACACACAAACTGAAGGAAAAGAGCAGTGCTGAGATGAAGTTTGTGACCGGTGACAAGAGAAAATTTAATGCAGGGGGGTTAAAATGACTCGCAACAGATCGAGTGTTGCTGTATAAATGTGCGTCTCTTCAGCACACTCAATCAACAGCAAGAGGGTGACAGAGACACTGAAATGGTTAACCAAATAGCTTCACCTCAGCATGCCCAGAGTTAGATGAGATGGATAGACACAACTAAGAACCACTGACCTTAACACCACAAAAAGGAGTGAGTGTTCTGGAAAAAACGTAGATAAGCCAAATCCACAACAGAAAGATAAACAACAGTATGTGCTGTGATTCATATGCTAATCCATAAAGCCCAAGGTAAATGAGCAGACAAATCAGTAATCTAAAGGAGAGAAACATCAGTACTGCAAATCACATCAGCTCTTGGTAAGTGGGGAACAGAGGGACCCACAAAGCCCCACAAGAGTCCTCAGTCTGACTTGTCAATGTGATGTGGCTTCAAGCAGAAAACCTTTCACTATATCTTTTTTCCCACCCTGCCTCTCATTTCTCAGTCATTACCCTGAGAACTTATCCTCTCTCTGGTCAATGAATTCACCTTACACATCACATTTTCAAACAGCAGCCTTCAGTTTTTATCCACACCTGACCTGGGCCCTTAGCAGGAGTTTCCACAAACTTCTACAAAATCACCTCCTTTTATCTTTTGTAAGTCTTTCATTGCAAAGGCTTACAAAAGCCTTTGTAGAAGGGGCACACAGGGATGGTGGGCATGCCAAAATCACCCCTCCTCAGAGCGATTCATTTGGACCATTTGTTTACACATACAAGCGCATCAAACATCTCTTTTTCCTAGACTCTCAGTGAGGGGAGACTTTCTTTTCTTTCAGTATTTATACACAACAAATTCCAGTTCCACAATGAAGGCTCCTACGCAAGACAAATAATAAGCCAGAGGACTTAAGGGTACAACACTCAGCATGCCAACAAGTCCTCCAATGGGGCAGCGACTTGCTTTGCTCACACAGGGAGCTTAGCTGAAAGCCTAAAATGGCGCCATGCCAAATGGAGCTGCCCAGCACGAAGGCATGTTTCCTGCACATCGTGATCAGCAGCAGTAGCTGCGGAAAATCAGAAGGCAAGAGGCATAGACCAGCTGTAAAATGCTTAATGAAGAAAAAGGGGGAGAGCAGGACTCACCAGTCAAGGTTATCATCCAACATTAACAGAAACAGGATCACATCTCATCTCCTGCACTGCCATAATCCTCACAGTTCTCTTTGCTGTTCCAAGCACCATCCACTTCTCAGCTCATCTCAGACAGAAAAACCTGCCTTAATGCAATAATGTTTTTAAAAGCTGTTAATCACGGTAATGTCTAATAACAGATCGTTATTGTCCACAGTCCTAACACCACTTAGTGCTACCTTCTGGGCTGGTTAGACACCAAGATCCACAAACCCAGACAGCTCATCTGAGAGGTGTTGAGGTGATAAAGCAAACAGCAAAAAGGCATTTGTTCTCCCAGGGCACTTCTTTTGCCCACTGACATTTAAAAACGTGCAAAAGTTTTCTTTTCTTTTTAGGCATAAGCTGCTTACTGAAGGCAAACGTGCTTGTTCTCTGCCAACCATTCAACCCTCTCTTTTCTTTGTTTGGAGGAAAGGAAGGAGAGAGGATTATCCAGCTGAGGTTGGATAATCACAAATCTTAGGAAGGGTGAGTTTTTGTGAAAAGAATGTGGGAATGAAAATTGGTCTGATATATATAAACATATTTACCTTTTCAAATTATTTCCCCATGAAGCTTCAGATACAATAGGATTAAAGTGTCAACACATGAAACCCATGCTCAAGTGTCTTTCTCAAGGTCTCACAAATAAACAAATCTTGAGATGCCAACTCAGTGTCTCCCAAGTGTGTTTAGGTCTTGAAACCAGCCAAGAACATGATGTGACAGGAATCATCCTGTTAAGAAACATGCAGAGTGTTTAGAAGGTACACTACACTAGCGTAAAAGAACCTTTAACAGATGTACCCAAAACCTTCCACACAATCTCACTCCAATTTAACTTTTGGGGTTTTTTTCCAAGATGAATTTTAGATTGAGCAGTGTTTAATTTTCAGGTCAGAAGTAGCTGGCTTTTCATTTCTATATCAATTTCTAATTTTTTTTTTTCCCCATTAGATTTTCATCAAAATGTTCCCATGAGCATGGAGCAAACCAAAAGCAAAACATGCAGTACAAAACCAAACCTTCTTATTCCTTCTTAAAGAGTTTTCCTCCTGATTTTTCCACTCATCAAGGGTTAACTGTTCTGAGAAACTCCTCGTTCAGCTGATGAAGAGAGCAAGAAGGAGCTGGTTGTAAAATATTAAGTTTTTCAATTTTTTTTATCTCTAGGAATCAAACACAGATAAGTTGTCATAATTCTCTGCCTTCCCCTCCACCATGTTATTAGCACAATCCAGAGGGAAGAAAACACTGCACAACCCATTACTAGTTATGATCATGTGTGTATTTATCAACAACCCACTCTATTTCCACTTACTAGTCAAATACACAAAAAGCTGACCCTTAGAGAATGGTTATCTGTGGGCACTGTAGCTCCACCTGCATCTCATATGGGGCATCTTCCTTCAAGGGAATGGGACTGTGCAGGCTGTGGCTCTTGAATATCACTTGACAGAATATACCAACCTGAAGGACAGCATGGTAAGGCAGGACTGAATTCCCTTCTGAGCTGGGTTTGTTTGCTATATTTATTGCAGCAATGTCTTTTTCGTCGTACATGTAACTGCCCTTGCCAAGCGTGCTGCTTTCCCTTAGGCTACTTTAAATCTCTCTAAAAACCAAACAGTGATCCTTATCTTAATATGAACTATCTCTGAACAGTTGAGAGCAATACAGAAGAGCTTTAAATTGAGAGAGAAGGGTCAACGATGCAATAAGAGCACTTCAACCCTAAATAGAAAGAAGACAAAAATTCAGTTTTGATCCAATTCATTCCTGGTCAGGGAAGGTTCTCCTAGCCCCCATCCATAGCTCTTAGCCTACAAGTCCTGCATGCACTGGGGCTGCCAAAAGCACAAGTTGAGGGTCAAGCCCTCTGTGCCTAGCACTCATCTGTCGCTTCCTTACCAGCCAATTTGGCACAGCAGGTCATAAATGCCAGCCCTTGCTCAGAAAGCATCCAGCAGTAGCACAGTAGGGCTCTCCTGCAAGCCATGATGCCCAACATGTCTTCTGGCCAGAAGGCAGCCAACCTGACCAGACCATCCCTGCCTCCACCTTATGTCTGCTAAGAGTTTAGCCAGAAACAAACAAACCCCAGAATCCCTCTTGCCGCTGAGCTGTTCACCTTTCCTAATCTTTTTCCCAGTGTCCAGAACAAACACACTGCACTCTGACCCCCCACAAGGCTGGTCTTGCTTGTCAGTGCTGGATTGATTTGTAGCACAGAGCTTGCTCCCTGTCTCGCTCGTCCTATTGTCTTGGTCACAGTTGGTCACACATCCCTACTGGCTCCCTATGGCCATTTTTCTTCTAATAACCCCCAAGAAGCTCTTCAAAAACATCTGAATAAGATCTGTTGGGTCCTTATTGGAAAACAGGGTATTAAGTAAGTAACCACTAAGCAGCAGGTGCATAGGGAAGGTGCTAATGCGTACCCACAACTATTGCCTCATTATCAATGTTCAGAGGCCAGTCTTGTATCCAGAGAGAAGACAAAATGCAACCACTTGCAAATGCCTCAACAGCAAAGACACTCAAGATGTGACAACAAAAGAGACTCCAGTCAGTGGCATTAGCTCACTTACAGCCACCATTTTTATCTCCAGTCTTTTAGACCATGCAACTGTTGATCAGGATGGATTCTAACAAGAGAGCAAGTGCTGCTAGGAAAGGAAGCAAACCACACAGGGATTTAGTGTCTATTGGACACCTCGGGTTAAACTTTTTCCAGCTAAAGTGCATATTTTGGTGTTCAAATTCCATTTGGTGACACTTCTTTAAGAGTAGAAGAAAGAAAAATATTCTACTGACATTTAGGTCGCAGCCTGGAGCCAGCTCATCAGACAGAGCAGGCAAGCAGAGCAGCATTAGGAACATGGGGGAAGGGGAAAAGAGCAACATCACCTGGAAGTACTGCAGCTGGAAACCCATGTGGAAATGGGCTGATGTGGAGGGCAGGGAGGCCCAGGGACAACTGTAATGTGCAGAGAAAGGATACGGTAAGGGGGTGAGCAATGAAGGTATATAAGCAGAGTACAGACCAACACATGGAGAAGAAAACTGAAGTACAAAAGGAAAACAGTTTTGCTTCTTGAGGTAGGAAAAACTGATGCACAAGAGCAGAGGGAAAGCAAATGGCAGAGTAGGAACACGGGGCAGCGCACAAAGAGAATAGAGGGGGAAAGAAAAGAACAAGGAGGGGAAAAGAAAAGGGGAAAATAAAAAAAAAAGCAAGGGGAACAACAGAATAGGATAAAGAGAGGATTAAAAAAATAAGGGGGGCGGGGAGAAGGAGGAAAAGAAAAATAAAAGACAGGAGGAAAAAAACAAACAAAAAAACAACAACTAGAGAAAGCCCTAAGTCAGTGAGGGTCCCAGGGACATGACTTACATGGAGGAGCACTGGACCATCAGGCAAGAAACCTGGAGGAGAATTGCAAAATGCCAGTGAACCTTAATTATGTCAACGACAGAGGTAGCCAACAGCAATATGCATTGGATGGTACCCCCTACACATTTTCAAAGTGGCATGTGTATACAAGCCATGCAAAAGCAACGATGACTGGCCCTAAGTCTAGAAACCATTTCTAATCTTTAATACATGAGGGCTGGACATTCCCAGAGACTGCTCAGAAAGCAACTCAAGGCCTGAAGTTGCCAACTCTCTCCTGATAAATGATGTCTGAACTAGCCACCATCAGCAGTAACACCAGAGATGTCATTGCTCTCACAGGACTAAAAGGCAAGAACATTTGACCAACTGTAGGTGACACAGAGCTAAGAAATGTGAGCAGAATCAGCAGAGAAAGAATAGATCATCAAGGTGGAGGCTAGAAATCAACATCCACTTCTGAAACATGACACAGTGCAGCACTTTCTATTAGTTCATGTTATTCTTCCTTCTGAAATGCACATGGTGGAAGAGTGAGTTAATAAAAGACCAAGTACCTGTACTGCAGCATGTTACAATGAATACAAGTAATAAATACAGTATGATTGGAAAACCAGAAATAGATCACAGAGGCATGAGATGCTGAGACCAAGGAGCTATTGCACTAGAAACACATTGGCTATCTCAACAGATACCCCTCTCAAAAGATACCTAATTCAATAGATATCCTATTTTGAGTGCCACTCCTTAAAATATAAGAAGAAAAAATAAAATCAAATCAAACCCCATAAAAATTCCAGAACCAACTAAGTGGTTTCAGAAGCAGTCAACATGAAAAAGAATCAAGATTTTTTTCCCCCCCCTTCTTTTCCTGCAAAGCTAATTCAAGCCAAGATTAAGTTAAGGAGGTGTTAAGCATCACCCAAAAGTATCCAGCAAGGCAGTAACTGAAGAGAACATTCATCAGTTCTTCTCTTAAACAACTGACAGGAGGACAAGTGGTACAAAGAATTAGGTATTAGAAAAATGAAAGTCTTGTTAACAGTAAGAGTGGTGAAGACCCAGAACAGGCTGTCTAGGGAAGATGAGAAATCAATAGCCAAGGTTTAAAAAGAAGTTAGACAGACTGTCAGCTTCTGGAGGTGAGACAGGTACGCTTGATCTCACCTAAGAGCCCGGCAACACACTAAGTTACCTCCCAAGGCTTTTTTCCTACACCAGCATTTCTGGGATTTTTTTCTTTTATGCTTTCAAGTAATTTATCTCAATTATGAGACAATTTCATAGATAAAAAAGCATATCCAATATTAGTGTTGGCATACATTAAGCAATTCTCCCTCTTTTTTTTTTTTTTTTTAATTAATGGAAGACACTAAATTCAGTGAAAAATGAAATGTTTGTTATTCCTACTCACTTTGTTTTGCTTTCTTGTCTAAGGGCTCAGTGCTCTGGGTGTTTGTATCCTTTGGTTTATGTTTTCTCAAAGAATTTTTCGGAATAACACCATGTTTTGTGATTGTGCTCCAAGGTCACTACAAAACTCATCTTTCTTGTTAATAAGGTGATGTTTTGTTCTTGTCCCTCCTCTATTTAAGTACATCAGGTGCCCTAAGGTATGTGCTAATTGATACTGTGCATGTTTGCTCCAGTGAGCAGCAGAGAAGTACCTACATGCACTATAAGTCCCCTGTTCTCCACTCACTGGCTTTCAGAAATCATTTCACTAAGGCAGCCCCAAACCACACAACTGCTTCTGAAGTATCTCCTACTGCAGGAGACGTATCCAACTACTAAAAAAAAAGAGACACTTGATGAGGGTGTTCTCCCACAAGACTAAATCCTGTCCTTTATAGCCTGGGGAGCAATTTTTAGATTACTGCAGGATTCTGTCTTACAAAACAAGTTAGAACATCAGCATTGCTAAACAAACACTGACTTTGGGACCTGCAAGAAGAAAATCCTTCTGTTGCAAATAATCAGCAGATCTTAGCTTATTAGAGCTGAGCAGAAAATTTCTGATTAAGAGAGGTTTCAGACAGAGATCACCAGTTTGGTGAGCCTGCAACGGTTCACAATGAGCCAAGGCTTCCAGGTATTTGGCCCACAGGGAAACTCTGCAGCGCAGGCTGGCATGAGGTAACGTCCACCCTTGCAGCCTATTAGGCCCACAGCAACCAATTTAGGGTCCCTAGTTTCCAGTAAGGAAGAATATAGAACTGCAAACTGTCATTTTCAAAAGCAAATATATTACTCCCAACTAGGTGCACAGCCATCTCTCCAGACTCATCTCAAACCAGAAAATTTGACTTCAGAGCTGGTGCTGGTTGGGAAAAAGGAAAAAAAAAAAAAAAAAAGGAAAAAAACCAAAGAATGCAAATTCCCATTTATTCCCCCAACCAGCTAAATACACACCTTTTATATTCCCCCAACCAGCTAAATACACATCCTTCAGGCAAGGAAAATTACCAGGACCATTTCTGCTGTTGTGGAGGTATACTGAGAGATAAGTACATCTATTTTTGTCTAGAACTGTTCATGCCACACAGATGAAAAACAGTAGGTAGCATTTTTAATCAATATTTCTGTATGGCATTGCTCAGATGAGAACATTAGTAACTCCATTAACATTTGCAAAATAAACCCATATGAACAGTACTTGAGCACTAGCAAGTGGCAGGGAAGCATAAGGATGCTTGATGCGTGTGAGGAACACAGGGCTCTTGGGGACTGCACTACCCTCTTTGTGCTCACCGTTCTCCACCTTATGTTAGAGAGAACCAAGGCACATTTCTTTCTTTCCTTCACACTCCTATTAAAACTCAGATTAAAATCTCTTTGTGCAGAGCAAATACTCTTGATGCATAATGAAAGAGAAGTTTGCATTTGAGTTGGCAAGTCTCCTGTTGTGGAGGATGCTCCTTTGTGATGCTGCCCACAGGGATGTGGTAGAGCATAGCCTTCTCCCAGACCACCAAGGTGAATCCAGCTATCTTTGGCAAGGAGTGAAGAAAGATCAAGGCAACTGTTGCCATTTCCTGGTTTCCAAAGTTGAGAAAAAGAAACACAATAGGACAAGCTGCAGGAAATCTCCTACACAAGGTTTAATTGCAGCTATTTGTAACCTGCATTTCACCCAGATACAGATCTTCTTTTCAAGCAGGTCTTGCTAATTAAGCAGAGGAAGTGATTATTACCAAATGAAGGACTAGCAGACTGGGGTTATCAACACTATCTCATATAACAAAAGTAACCCAAGATATTGATCCAGAATTAGGTGGCCATCACAAACTGCAAGATCCCAGGACCAATTAGGGGACAAGAAGGAAAGATGAAAGACATGAGGAGCACAGCTCTTGCATTTGAATGAGGGCTCAGCATGACCCTAATTGACTTTTGCCTGGGAAGGTGACAGGGTCTGAAACAGGCTTTCTACATCTTATACATCCTCCCTTATCATAATGTCTAAGACCCACTGTGGTGTGTATGTGTGTTCCTTGAGGTAGGGAATCCCACTGCCTCCATGAGATAAACAATTTACCTGGAGTCACTCAAGGAAGGAGAATTAAGCTACAGTCTCTGGCATTGCAGGTTAGCTTGTTATGCTACCAGGCCATCATTAGATTGGATAGTAGGAAAAAATTCTTGACTGAAAGAGTGGTCAGGCATTAGAACACACTGCACAAGAGACGGTGGAGTCACCATCCCTGAAGGTGTTCAAAAAACATCTAGACATGGCAGTTTGGTACATAGTTTAATGGCCATGCTGGTGTTAGGTCGATGGTTGGACTCCATCTTAGAGGTCTTTTCCAACTGAAACAATTCTTTGATTGCACTCTGGTGATCTCATTCCAGACTATTAAAGTACTGCATGACTGTAGCAGACCTGGCAATGTTTTAAGGAAGCCTAAGAATATCCCGAAGCTCATAGGGACTGGGCAGGCAGTCACCCTCCAGAAAAAGCTTTAAGACAAGATGATCTCAAACCAGCTGTGTGCAGTGGGTTGAAATTTCCTATTCACATTAGCTAAGCTTGACTAACTCAGTTGGAAGTAAATGGAAGATGTATTTACAAGCAAAAACTACACTCTACAGTGGAATGCAATGAATATGTACAAAATATACAGGATTTAGAATATTATACAGATATTTACCATTAGAAAATAGCAGGAAAGCTGTTCCACTGCTCTCCCCACCACCAAGCCTCCTCCTCTTTCTTTTTAGTAAAAGGAAGGAATGTTAGAAAGAGAAGCAGTGTTAGTATTCTTACCTTTTCTCAGATAATTGCCAGAAGCAATTATCATCTTCCCAGCAGAACAGCTAAACTAGAGAAAAAGAAAAGGAATGGGAATGGAAGTGAAATGTGAAAGATTGTTAGGGTACATCTGCATCCATCCAACACATTTTGCCTAATGAATTTGTTCAGAATAATCTTTTGTTTTGCTTTTTATACCCAATAGTGAATTATTTATATTTTTCTACTTTTCTGCTCAAAATCTGCAGCTAATTTTTAAAGGCATAGCCTAAAACTGCCACACTGTGGTTTTGCATTCAGTGGATCAGGTTATGAGGCACAGTGCAGCAAGCTTTTCACAATCTGAGTACCCGTGTGTAATGGGTTGGGGCAGATCCCCTCCCCACCACAGGCAGAAATAACGACTCAGACAAACTGATTGCAAAAGTAGTGGAGAGTTTACATAGAGAACAGTGAGTGTGCACAAAAGGAAACATAGTGACAAGAAAGGAACCAAAGTAAACCCAGAAAGACTCCAAACCCCACCTGAGGGTGCATCCAAAACCCCCAGGGCTCCTTCTTCCCCCTCCCTCTGCTGGGCTAGTCTCAGCTGGCCAGGCCTGAGACTGCCCATCCCCCTGTGGCCTTGGGCCCAATCAGGCCCATGGCCGGGAGATCTCTCCCCCAGTTACCAAGTCTCGGAGAGGGAAGGAAAGAGGAAGTGCCAGACCCCACCGCAAAATTTATAGTGGTGCAAGGGATTATGGTAGAAATACCTAATTTCCTGAGTCCACCCACTGGGATGGACTTCTGGACACAGGAAACACCCCTGTAGCAGAGGGCACCCAGCCCAAACTACGACACCGTGGTAATTTTAAAACAAATAAGTCAATAACAAAATAAACACAAACCCATAGCAAAGATAATAGCTCAAAGTGACATTGATACATCATCGCAGTACTGCTAGGGATAAGGTCCCCAGGCACAGCACCATGGTGCTGTAGAATTGTTCTCTTTCAGAAGATCAGGGATCCTGCACTGTGCCCTGTTTTACAGCACAGCCATACCCATAACTCAACCTGCAGTTTCAGTCCACCCATCAAATAAAATAATATTTTCCTTATCTGAATCCACTTTCTCTCCACAATCTGAGGGTGACATGTGGACATTGAAGAGCACTTGGCAGTAAATCTAAAAGGCAGGTAAATGTTAGTACATTATTTGCAAGTGTTAAGATTGAAGTATGTAGGAGTCTCTGCTCAGGATAAGAATCAAACCCTTCCGTTCTTCAGCCTCTCACTTTTACCTCTCAGAGTTACAATTCAAATAGGGCAAGGCCTGAAGCTCTGCTAAGCCCTCCTTGAAAATTTGAAATGAAAAAGCTCACCAGTCTTAGGTTGTTTCTGTTAAGCAATGCATGCTGAGGAGTTGGCTCCCAGGTGAAACAAATTGCTACTGTAAGTCTGTTAAAAAGAGGAAAAAAAGGCTACCATATGGTGCTGACTGCAGTAGCTCTTAGCAGGTGAAATGCATCCAAATAGGAGCTACCACACTTAATTATTGCGACAAATTCAGTGATTCAAGGTAGGAATTCTTTTGTTTGAGTGGCTTTCTTATTATTTCTCAATAGGCTGATGAGCTATCCTCACCCAAAAAATGTAGCACTGGGGATAATAGACAAGAGGAGGACAGAAGAAATCACCAACTCACATGCAGATGTTTGTGGCACCCAGAAACAGGAAGGAGTTCAATCACTGTGAAACTTAAGACTATGCAGGTCTTAGCATCCTGAAGGAGAACACACTAAGAAGCAGTGTTTCTCACCCAACTCCCTTGACTTCCCACACTGTCTAACCTGAGCATCTGCTGAAGTAAGCCCCAGCACTGAAACCACATCAAATCCATCTACACTGATGAAGGCGATGAAGCCAGACAGTACCTGCCCAGACCACCTGATAGCCTGCATACACATAGTGCAGACATTATAAGAAAGCTTTACTGAATCTCATTTCCTCCCCCTCATGTGCACTGTCATGTCCCAATGCACTGGAATGGCTGAAGAGATCTCAGATGTTAAGATAAAAGTCACAGTGGGGTTGCTGCTCTCCCCACACCAGGGTCTGGCTTTCCATGTGTCAGGCTGCACAGGATTTACAGAGTGCTGCTGGGCACAGAGACCAGCATCTACCTGCAAACATCATCTTGAAAATGTCACTGGAAACAAAAAAGGTTTCCCAGCCCTGGCAGTTCCCAGGACTCACATGTGCTTTTGTCGTCCCCTCAGCTTACCTCGCTGAGTTGTCATAGAGTCACAGAATTGTTTCCGTTGGAAAAGAACTCCAAGATCATTGAGTCTAACTTCTGACCTAACACCACCATGGCCACTAAACTATGTCCTGAAGAGCCATTTCTGCACGCTTCTTGAACAGTTCCAGAGCTGGTGACTCCATCACCCCCGTGGGCAGCCTGTTCCAATGCCTGACCATTCTTCCAGTGAAGGAATTTTTCATAATGTCCAATCAGTCAGTGCAGTTTAATGAAGTTAATCAGCAATTAGGTATTTCAGAAGTCTCTGTTTCATTATATCCCAGATCATGCAAGATTCACATTCACTGGATCCATCTTTTGATGTGAAAGTGTGCTGAAGCCTCAAAAAATTACTGGAATAGTTTTAGTGTGGCTGATGTCTGATCTCAAGGTCTGTGATGTCTGGTATCCTCAAAGGAACCACTTGGACAGCAGCTTTAGCCAGATGTGTTTTCAACCACATGCAAACAAATTTGTTGCTTTCACATTCAGCATCTTGCCTTAAGACCAAACTAACCAAATCTGAGACTTTCTGAACTGAAAAACAGGACTGAGGGTCAAAGCTTTTCTGTGAGCTTCCATAGGGACACTGTTGCTAGGGAAACAGAGTCCCCATAACTAGCAAGCTACCACATCTATCTCTTTCTGTTTTGAAGACTCACCTGCTCTGGACATTCTGAATTAGACAGGAGATAGAGGAAATCCAAAGAGTATCTTAAATACAAACAAGCACATAGACCAAGTGGCATATAAATCAATTAGTCCCATGCACGGATGAGGCACAGTGCCAAGTTATTTGCTATTTAGCGTGACGTTTCATGGGATACTGCTGGGATCCTCCTGCTCCCCTCACTGCAATTCAGCATCATTCTGTTCACGTGTCATACACTCACAAGCATTAGACTACGTTATTCCAGCAATCTGACTTTTTCCCTTCATAACTTACATTATTAAGAGTCAAAGACCAAATTTTGATCAACAGGAGAGGTCCATGAAAGGCTTCCCCAGTTCCTCATGCCCAGAATCATGGCGTTCTTAGAAGCATACCCACAAAATATTAACCTAATTCAAGCAGCAAGAAACATCCCTCTCCAACTCAAATAATTAGAAAGTCCCTATGAAAGACCCAGAGATTTAATTCACTGAGGGTTGGGGTTTTTTTGTCCCTAGGATAAACACTTCAGGTGAGCTTCACTAATTATATTCATCACGAGCTGAGCTCCTGAGGTTCCCACAACCCAACAGATTATTTGCCTTAATTCATTTCACACCTACTAGTTACACTTTCCTTTTTTTTTCCCTAACACCCTAAATCCAAGCTCTTTAACATCTTGCAGTGGGGATACACACAAGCCCCCACATATATGCACACATTTGAAGCAGTCATTAAGTGATTTCCTTTCCCTCCTAAAAGCCTCAATTTAAAAGCAAACTTTCAGTAGCAGAAACAGCTAAGAACCTGCCCAAGTTCAAAACCAGAGCTTGCATAATTTCAGCTCATTATTTAAAATAAAAAAATCTTTAATTACCAAGGGTTCGGGTTTTTTCTTCCCTTCATAAGATCCTACAAATCTTAAGGGAAAAAGCCTTTTTGTGGTCTTTCCACACTCTCACCAATTTGCTCCAAAAGCCTACAGTGATTTCCCTGAATTGCTTCCAAAATGAATCCCATAAAACAGCCTCTCCACTACAACCGCCTTATTTGCAGGCAAGTCAAAGGATCAGCTGGTTACAGGGCTTCTTTAGGAAAAACAAACAAACAAACCCAGGAATCAGGCCCAAACAAAGTGTTTGTAGTTTTAAATCCACAAACGCGCATGTTAAAGAGTGCCTACCCTGAGCCACAGGAGTCTCTTTGTGTGTAAGAAATACACCAAAAGCAACAATTCAGGAATTCACAGCAGCTATTCCTCACTCCAGAAAGGAGAGTCTGACCAGAGGTAGATTTGAAATGCAGTAAAATCCAGGGTTGCCAAAAACACCAGCCACGATCTATCTACAAGCAACACACACCACTGATGTTTGGTGGCAGGGAGGCAACTCCAGGGCAGATCAGGGCTTCCTGAAAAGGTCACTGCATCCTGTACCAGCCTCAGCATGGGGACCAACACCCAGTGTAGCTCAGTGGTGTTTACAGCAGTAAATAGTAGGAGCTTGAAGCACACAAAACAGAAGTCAGGAGTCTCAGTAGCCAGAAGTGCGGTCATAAGCCCTAGTCAAAAGAAGCCTTCCCATGCAACAGCTACTCACTGGCTGCCACCCCTGGTGGCAAATCCCTGATAACAAACTCCCCAAGACAGCAGCCCAAGGACCGCAGCGAAACGGGCCGTGGAAGGAGGTGACACAGGCCAAGCCCTGCAAGCTGTAGCAACGCTGGTCTCAGCTGCAAGGAGAGGTAACACAGGTTTACAAAATGCACCCACCAGCCGTAGCAAGCATCACAGGCAAAGATAGGAAAAAAAGAAACAGACAATCAGATGAAAATGCCTCATCTTCCAGTCTAAACATTGCCCCAAGGTTGGGGCTAGTGAACAGGGGGTATGTTGACCAAAACTGTTTTCTCTAACTAGGAGTGAAAATTGGGGACTGAAGAAAAATCATGGGAAAACAAGCATCAGAAGAAGGTTTCCTACATACCACCTACCTAGAGTTGGAAGTCACTGCCCAGACTTTGTCCAGAGAATTCCTGCATTAGTTTAACACAGCACTGCTACCACATCAGTCTCCCATCACAGGAAGGGAACCTTTTTCTACTTTATGTGGGATCCTTCCCTCATGTTTTATATTTCCTTTTTCACTTATTACCAGAGTTTTAATCCAACATACAGTCTCACTCCCGGAAAACGGAACAAGACCCAGAAAATGGCGGCTGTAGCAAATACACCAGCTGCAAGCTGTGTCAGGAAATGGGCAGGCTCTTCAGCTGAGATCACTCCTCCCCACGGCACCTTGCCCTCAAATATTGTTGTGAGGTGTCCCTGCCCACAGCAGGGGGTTTGGAACTAGATGATCCTTGTGTTCCCTTCCAACCCTGACTGATTCTATGATTATTTGCTTCCACTGGGTTGGCCCAAAGAAGACACCTATTGCCCTGAACAGAACTAAGCAGCGTTATTATTCAACACAATATGACCCTCCTGTAACCAGAGCCTGAAAGCAGGAGACACTGGTAAATTTTCATTAAGGTTCCTCTGCTAGCTACATGATTTCTGTTGCAAAACAACCCAGGTTCTGTGCTTTTTTCTTTTTATTTTTTTTTTCTTTTTGATGCATCTCAACAAACATAGTGCCAGTACTTAGCAGTCATTTCCTGCTATGGTAACCAAAGTGGTCTGATGCCTCTGAATTCCTGGACCACTTTAGCTATTTAAACACCTTTTAAACCATCCATTTCACTTAACACAAACTGAGGTTCAGAAAGAACCTCTCACTCCAGGTGCATAGGCAGATAAATTAATGTCAACTGAAAGGCAACTGAATCTCTGTGAAAAACCAGCCTCATCACTTGGTCACAGGCACCCAGAGGGGAGTGTGTAACAGCATCAAGGTGCCATCTCCACACTTCTGCAATGTGATGATGTGTGACATGCTTTGCTCCTCAGAGCTTTCTCACCATAACCTGTTCTGCAGCCTCCCCCAGAAAGAGAGATTAGCACCCAGTGCTGCCCAAGCTGCACTCTTATTTTACAGAGAACACCAAGGCCAAGCCACAAAATGATGAACTACATCACATGGGCAAACCAAGTTACTAGCTAAAGAAGCTTCAGGGACAGTCTGAATCCCACACAACTCTTTTATAGCTAGGTGGTCTCCCTCCACCTCCAAAGTCACTAAACTATCCCTTTTAAAGGAAAGATCACATGAAAGCAAATCACTTAACCAAGGCAACAAAACAAGGATAATTTCTTCTCATTGCAAGTGGACAAACAATTGCTCAATTTAGAACACATAATTTGTCAGATTTGGATTCAGGATTATGCCACCAACACCCCACACATGCAATTTGAAGTGACTTATAAGACTTTTAAAAGCCTTGCTAGTTATGGTAGATCAAAATAGGCAACCAAAGTCTAGAACAGTCTGGCATAGAATATCATTCCTAAAGGCTAAGTTCCAGTAAAGCCCCAGTTCTGGTTCAGAAGAAGGTGAGATAACCACAGTAGAATTCTCTTGACAGGAAAATCAAGGTTGACCTCATATTGGGCATTATGGCCTGTCTCAGATAGTGGTCTCTCCTCCAAGTACTTACTCACTGGGCCAACCTTAAAGGCTGTTATCCAGAATGATAACACTTGACCAATTATGAAAGTCAAGCCATTCACTGCAGTAAACTCTTGATCCAGTTCCAGCAATTCCACACGAACTCTGATGCATCACTAGTCCTCTGAGATGCTTAGTGGCCATCTCCATTCTGGAAACACGAGATGACATTTCAGTTTTGACACAAGACACATACCAGGATATTGTTGCCACTCCATGCTTCATTGGAACTTGGGTGAATAGATGGTGTATGAATTGACCACAAACTTGCTTGAACAGCAGCCAGCAGATTTCAGTAGAACCCCTGGACAGGTTTCATTCCAGTACCCCAGAACCTCAGGATTCAACAGCATACTCTTCCACAAGCTAATGATCTACAGGACAACTCAGTCTGCTGTGATACAGCCCAACAGACAAAACAGTTTGATGAATTCGTTAGAGAGATTTCCCTACTAATCCGAGTTTCACCCAAGAGTTCAACACCCAGAGTAGACTACCTTTGATAAACTCCCAGTCCATGCAGAGAGGAAAGTGGGATGCTTGACCACTAAGGAAATGAGAAGCTAAAGACTACCACGAGGCATCTGTGGGTTGAACAGAAGGACAAAAAAACAGATGGACACACACATTTGGCTTGCAAATACAAGACCAGGAATTCCATCTTCAATTTAAATATTAGTTGAAAAACTTACTAACCATCAACCTTGTTGCTAATAAAATGGACATAATCTTAGAGTCTTCAACCACAAACTCTACTACAGGAAAATGCATTATTAAATCAAATCTGAGCATGCCTCAGAATCTCAGCTCCCTTTGTTCCCCGAAGTTGCAGGGATGTATCTGGGCAGGGGGTGGAAAGAAAAGGAGGGGGATTATGAGCAAGATGGTTCAACTGGTTTCTTGTAAATACCATAAAAATGAACACTTGACCATAAACTGTGAATTGGATATAAAGAGAGAAAATAATTCTTAAAGAAATGAGCACTTTAAAGTGTCTCCTGAGCATCAGACTGAAGAAAACATTTATGAATTTTCCATCATGTTGTGAAGCACCATGTCAGGCAGGATCAACCACATAAAATTGTTTTGTGACAATACATGTAAATGGTTTTAACATTCTCTGTCCCTCTAAAGCAATAGCAGAGACCAGCCAAGCCATCTGAGAGTTCAGGACAGTAATAGGGCCTTTGAAGAGATTATTTGCAGGCTAATCCCATATTTTCTCATGGAAGCATTCCACCATTTGAAGTTCCACATTCTCATGGCACATTTCGCCTTCCAAAATTACCTCTGAGAGAGCCAATGAAAAATTATACACCGCACAGACAAGCATATAGCTAAATGATATGCATGTCTAACAGAAATAAATTATTTTCAAGGGGTCCTAAACTCAGCTTTTCCATTTGTGAGTACAACTGCACACAATAATACTTTATGTATAGGATAATTTATGTGTAAGAATCCATGCATTTCAATCAGACATACACAACTGCCAGGGCTTTCTGTTTGCTCCTTTTTGCATCTTCAGATGGAAAGTAATGGAAACAAACTCCTCTTTAAAGGTTTTTAAAATCTGAAAAAGGATGTATTTACAATCCTCATAATGCTGAAACACCTTCAAAGAAGAATTATCTATCAGAACATGGAATTTTAATGATAGTTGCTTGAAAGCAATCACTGAGAGATGTCCTCAACATGTCTCCATCCTATGCTGTGCCTTCCCCATAGAACTCTGTTTTCTTTATTCCCCATCTATGATTCTCAGGAGTTCAGGCTTCTAACCTTGGTCTTCTAGATGTCATCCAAGTCTATGAGTCAAACAAGAACTGGTCACAAGCGTGTGTGCCCCAGCGGTAAGTCCAAGCACTTCAATGTACTCCATATTCCCACTGAAGAAGGAAACAGTGAGGTTAGAGTAATCCCCAAAGTATTTGTTTTGATTTAAGGGGAAAAAAACCAAAAGCCGAACAGGCACACACAACCACCTTGCTTAGGATGCCAAGAATTGGTCATTTAAACCTTGCTTTAAAATAAGAAGAAACTGAAACACCAAGAAACTAAGATACAAGGAGACTGATTTGATACGCAGATCAACCCCCCGAAATAAGGCAAACACAGGTCACCACAGGAAATTTTTCCTACTGCCTGTTTAAAAAAAAAAACTGTTTCTTATCCAAGTGTATCAGTAGATAATGAATGAAAGTGGGTAGAAGTTTAGGAAGTCTTCAGGTGAGCTGCATATGGAACTGTTGGGATCTTGCTTATATTCTAAAACTCAGCCATTCCACCAGCCAGCAGTGAGTGAGCTGTGCTGTGCAGCCCTGCATTGCAAGCAGCGTGTTTCTCACTGGTTTTGTTTGTCTCCAATAAACTCTGAAGCAAAAGCATCACACAAAACACATTGGGATAGCAAGAAAAATCTGTACTTGCATTCTTATATCTTTGTCAGGCTTGGAAATATCCAAACAGGACAGCAGTAACTTGCTAGAACTTCAGCTGAAACAAAAGGGTTTCAATTCACTGCAGCTACACCTGGTACAAGGAGTTTGAGGGAGGGATCATCACACAAAAGGGGTGAAGGAGAGTTAAGACTGACTTGGATTTCATGGATTTGTCCAGTCTGAGATGTAATGTTTATATATATATGTGTGTGTGTGACTGTGAAGCAGTTGTTAGCAAGTCAGGTGTATTTATACATAGCACGTCACTGCTAAAACTAAGTCCTGTGGGATGGATATGAGGAGGCCACCTGCATCCCCACCACTGGAGACCCAAGGTTATGAGATCTGAAGAATACAAAGAACATCTGAAACCAACCTGAAAACCATACAGGAATCCTCCTCCAAAGCTGCACCACATGACCTTGCAGCAGAAAGTTAAACATCATTATTTCTGTCTCACCAGAAGACAGGTTATGGAACAGCAGACTGTGAGCATCATCACAGTGGGCTGAGGAGATGAATCACATCCATGTGCTCACACCATCACATTAAACTTCAAAAGCAAGTAAGCAATAACTACAAATTTCTCTACCACCCTTCATTTTTCATCTTGGCACCTCTGTTGTTCACAGTTGCCTCCCTTCCCCACAGAGGTATTGTCAGTCTTATTCTCCTGTTCTGCTGACATCCCTGACCTGGTGCTTGGACACAAAGAGAGCTCGGAGGAGAACGCAGGATGACCTGACTCATGGAATACAGATGCCTCTAATAACTTCTGTAACACAAAGAAATTAGATTAATCTCATAATCAAAGGTAAATGTCATGTTCCCATCCCTGGAGATACTCAAGGTGAGACTCAACAGGGCTCCGGGCAACCTGATCTAGTTGAGGATGCCCCTGATGACTGCAGAGGCGGCTGGACTGGATGACCTGTGGAGGTCCCTTCTGACCCAGACCACTCTATGATTCTATATTCAAGGCTTCTCTTCACTAAGCTTTTATCTATAAAACTCCACGTTTTATCACTGAAGAATTTAATTTCACTGCTTCATTCATGGTGCATCCCTGATCCTTGGGACTTTAATAAAGTAACTGGCTTTTGAATGGGTTCTTCTTGAAGTAACTGAATTTGGGGTTCAACAGCAGGAAGAGTCTCCAAAGTTGCTTTCAATAACTTAACCAAAACCAAACCAAAACAAGCTCCCTCAAAAAAACAAAATACACACACCAAAATAATACCAAACAACCAAAAAACCCAAACAAACCAGGTTGGGTGAGGCTTTGAGCAACCTGTTCTAGTGGAAGATGTCCCTGCCCATGACAGGTGGAACTAGATGACATCTTTAAGATCCCTTTCAACCCAAGCCATTCTCTGATATGGTCCTATGAAAACAAAACAACAAAATCCTACCAAACTTACACTACTTCCTATATTCTCTTTGTCTCTATGAGGAGGAGTGCATTAGATCAGATAAGGGATATTAAATGGCCTCTCAGGCTGACAGCAAAGAACAGCTCTAATGGGAGTCCCAAATTGTGCTGCCAGCAATATACTGTACTTACAAAACAGTAACATCAAGATGCCAGAACAGTGCCATGACCTATATTTCCTGCAAACCAATTTTCTTCTTTGTAGGGTGGATAGAAAGAATCCAACTGCTTAAGTTCCTTTTCTTTCTGCTGACTCTGCCTTACCATACACATTCTCCCTATACCAAACTTTTCTGTACCCCCAAGCACTTAGAGCATGAATTACCTACGGTCTGGTTATGCAGTTATAAACAATAAATACTGCAAAATCATGATTAGGTTGCAATAACTGGGTGGGAACAGAATTGCTTATATCTTGTTTCCCTACTTTTAAGAGACACTAATTCCCTTAGCGGGGAATCTTAAAGAGAAGAGGAATGCTACAGAGGAATAGAGGTCACAATCTGAGGAACTTCTGTGGATTTATTATTAATGGGGTATAGCTTATCTGCTGTTGTCAGAGCATGAATAAAAGTTCAGACCTTAGCATTTGCACTCTCAAAATGACAAGTTTGCCCACCCTCTTACTTTTTACACTGTGGTGTAAGCAGAGGCAATGCTAAGCTTAGGTCACAGTGACAGGCCTACCTGAGCTTCTAGTAAGGCAGCACCCAAAAACCCCCACATAAATCCACTGCTAGCACAAGGCAAAACCATCACTAAGGAGTGAGGTGACTGGGAGACAGACATGTTTTTTTCCCTATTTCTGAGGGAAATGGGTTGCTTGGGTTTTGCACACATGAAGACACCCAAATTTCCAACATTTTAATTTATCTTTTTGGGTACTCCCAACCTACAGCAAATTTGCATTCTTTAAGGAGAACATTAAAATTGAGACAAACATTTTAGAAGACAGTATCTCTGCCTGACCTCTTTGACTCCCACTGCCTTGACCTCCAAAAAGAACATTTTTTGCCTCAGAAGAGCAGCTTCACTCCTGTCTTATACAGACACACAGTGCTCAGTGGTCAACAAACCACCTGAAAACTTGTGTTCACCATCCCATCCCCCTCACAGAGATGCCAAATGCAAACACTCTCCCTCAGGCAGGAAAATGTGGAAAGAGAACACCTGATGCAGCTTTGAGTCCAGAATTGTCACACAGAGCCCTGTTGTGCCACAGCACCACTCGTCTCAGCAAAATTGAAATCGTTCTGTGTCTAACATTTTGAATGATTTCCCAACTTCTCACTTGCCCCATCTGCTCCTCTCAGTTCATTTGGATTTGTTTTAGCCTTTGTGTCTATGGTGGCACCAACAAAACTGCAGCATCACTTCAAGTTCCACAGTGATGGAGCAGTGCCAAGTGAGTCTCAAATTCAGCTTCCTTCAGAAGAAAAATCACTGAAACCCAGGATAACTGTCCCCAGTTTGCTGTCTCTGCCTTCCTCCAAAATGTGCACAAGCAGCTGTCTGCCTTCAATGTGGAGCTCTAAAATAATATGCCATTTATAAGATAACCAACATTAAAATGAGAAACCAAATCATAAACAGAATCATAGAACCTCCTGGTGGAAAACGAACTTAAGATCATCAAGTCCAAACGTAACTCAATCCCTCCCTGCATACTACTGTTAGACCAATACAGCAAAGAGCATAGATGCCACATCTCAGCCCCAATTTTACTTTACTACTGGGGCAAATTAGCTAAGGAATTAAGTGACAATTACTTGTGTTCATGCAGTATTTGGTTTCTTTGCTGTTAGAATCATAAAATCATTTTTCTTGGAAAAGACCTTTAAGATCATCAAGTCCAACTGTTCTTTAACTCTATGAAGTCTGGTGCTAAACCATGTCCCTCAGCACCACATCTCCGTGTTAGGATGGTATTTGTAGGCCATTTCCAGTAAAAATAACAGCTACTTTCCAACATTTAAGAAACCAGGATTCTGAAACCAGACACAGAACTTTTAGTTAGGTGAGAAAATTGGTAAACATAATAGGCGAGATATGCACACAAAAGGGTTGGGGTTTGGAGTTTCTTGTTAAAGCATTACACCAGGTAGGCAATCACAGTCCTCCACCTGAACTTCACCCATCCATGGCTTCAAAAGGGCATTAAATAGGGTGGAAGAAAGGTGTCACAAATAAGCACATGGAAAAACCCACCACAATCTGCCCATACAAGTTTCCTCTGGAAAAAACTCAACTCTGATGGAGTAAACAAAAGAAACTAAAAGCCTTGCACACACACACTTGTTCATCTTCCCACAGGCTTCAAGTCACAGATCATCAGATTAATGAAGGCCCACAAAGATGCAGTTATTTTAAGGAATCAGGTCAAGACATTCACTTCTGAGCAACCAAGGATGGAATACACAATATTGCACAGTGAAAACCGATGGGGAACAGCACCCACAATAATGTGCAATGACGCTTTGAGCATCATGATGCTCAAAGCCTCAGCAAACAGTGGTCTCAAGTTGCTTTAGATTTACTCCAAAGAAGGGCTCAAGCTCAGTGAATTTTAAACCTCTCCAAAACATTGAAGTACCAAGTAGCAAACACCACAAGTGACTCTACATGGGGCTTGGTTTGGATTTGTAATAAATTTCAGGACATGCCAGGTACAGGCTGCCCAGAGAGGTTGTGGATGCCCCCTTCCTGGAGGTGTTTAAGGTGAGTCTGAATGATGCCTTGAGCAACTAAGTCTGTTTGAGAGGTGTTCCTGCCTATGGCAGGGAAGTCAGAGTAGATGATCTCTGAGGTTCCTTCCAACCTGGGCCATTCTATGATTCACGTAACCATGAACTTCTGCTTTAGCATCAGTAAAGCACACAGTGAGGGTATCAATGCCTGCCCATGTTTGGCACTAGCTCCACTAACCTGAATCACTTGGCCAGAACTTCTTACAGCAGCCTCAGTGGTATATTTTTTCCCCAGCGCCCATTTCTCCTTTTCAGTGAAGCTAGTGAAATTTAGCTTTACAGTTCTGAAGATGTGTGTCTACATATCTTTACAAAGAAGTCACTAACCACACTGCTACTGCTGCAGCATCCTGAGAGCCAGTCACAAAGCTGAGCTGGTCCTGAATTCAGGGAACGTCATTCAGTGGTCATTGGAGAGTCAATGAGGCAGAAAGCAAGTTAGCCAGGCAACTGCAGAGCCCAGGGTCCAATCAGATGTGGGAACTGCAGAGGAAGCAAAGGTGAAGAGAACTAGAGAGCCAGCACCTGATATTTTCAAGGTAAAATACAATGTTTGCAACTAAGGTAAAAGCAGGAAGAGATCTCTCACTGGCAAAAAAAAAAAAAAGGCTGGCTGGCTCCTGTGAAATGCTTTGAAAGGCTGAGGTGTAACTCAGTGAGCACATTCATAAGGGTGTCTAGAAACAGGAGAAGAGGGAATGGTTTGAAGCTGAAGGAGAGTAGGGTTAGACTGGATCTTAGGAAGATGTTCTTCAGTACAAGGGTGGTGAGACTCTGGAATAGGTTGCTCAGGGAGGTTGTGGATACCTCCTCTTTGGGGGTGTTGAAGGCCAGGTTGGATGAGTCCTTGAGCAGCCAAGTCTAGTTGAGAGGGGTCCCTGCCCATAGCGAGGAGGTTGGAGTAGATGATTTCTGAGGTCCCTTCCAACCTAAGTCATTCTGTGCTTCTGACTCTGTGATAGTGTTTCTTCAAGAGAGGGAAAACCAAATCAGAATACATATCAAAAGAATGAATTAACTAGCTGTGATGCACATACCACTCTCCCTCAAAAAGCACAACTGCTTCAGTTTCTGTTGCTATCTGTTGATGTCTGCTGACAGGTAAAAAGTGCTATTCCATTCTCTAATTTGCACTTTTGAAACACAGGCTCTATCATCTCCTTGTCACCATGAAAGCTTTAGCAGCCATGATGTACAGCATCATTCCAACGATGAAATCTTTAGTCAGATACTGTTTTGTTCCACGACACACTGAAAGAAAAGTTCCTTCAACTAAATGTCTCCAGTCAATTGCAAAATACATTATTAATGAAATTAGAGTGAGAAGAACCTTTTTGTATGTGTAAGAACCTTTTACTAAATAATTCCAAATGGCTCTACTGCACAATTATAGCAAAGTTCAGATACATTTTAAATGTTGCCATGTGTAAACTCCAGCAGGTATTTGCCCTTGGAGTGATAATCTGAAAGCAACAGAGTTGGTAAGAAGTTAAATTATTAATAAACTCCACTCTAGGTCTTCCCACTAACAAATGTCATTGTACTCCAGAACCCTGCACATGGTAACACACTTGCTACTAGAGCAGTACTTCATTTCTTCAAAATGTGAATGAAGTTACAGAAACAGACAAGCATTTCCTCAGAAAAACAACTTCTTTCAATGTAAGACAGACAGTAAGAAAGAAAAGTCCTTCCTAGGTCTCCACAGGCAAAATGACCTGGGTAAATTAGAGCCTCCAGGACTAGCGGTGATATTCAGCCTAGATCATTCCTCCCCAGGGAAAACCACCTGATCTCCTGTGATTAGGCACTAGATAACTGTAAAGGAAAGATTAAAAATTCAAAGGAAAAGGAAAAAATGCCTGATCACACCATATCACCATCATCAAGGATCTGTTCGAGGACTGAGTTGCTCAAGGACTTGGCAGTGGTTTCTTTTCACATCTAGGTACCCCATGCAAATCTGACTCAAGCTGATAATGATGAAACCTAATTGCAATCTGACAGCTGTTCAGTGGCTTACACAGTGTTGCCCACTCTTAAGATATTATCACAAGTTTCATGATATTTAGCATTCTTCTTAAGCTCCAGTTCCTCAACTCAAGCTATTACCTAGGATTCTCCACTTACAATAAAAATTAATTGGAGTTTGCATCCCATTGGAACAAAGCTTAAAACATGATCTAAATTAAATAGAATGGTTCCTAAACTAATTTTTCAAAAAATAAATAAAGCAGAGATTGTTTAAGTCTGCAAGATTTTTAAACTGAAAAAGTGATGTTTTAAAAACTGAGCCAGGAGCTTTGCAGCACTGAGTGTCTTACCACAGCTCAACATCCTTCCTCCAACACCAATGCCTGTCTCTTAGAAACAACTTCAACCATCTCCATATGTAGTCCAGCTCAAACACCTTTAACTCAAGAGAAACTCATGTGACAGCAGGGTAGAGGAGATGGTGTACTGTCCTATTTTGGCTTTTGGCTAAGTTCTTCACCTATGTGGAAGAAAGCCCTTCTAGCTTGGAGCAATGGGCCAGCTGGCCCTGTATTCTGTAACCTTGACTCTTTGGCAGTCACCAAGAGCAGACACATATTGTGATAATATACTAGAACACATTTCCAGCCTCCAGACACTTGTGAACCTGGCATTTCTAATTCAGAAGCCGCATCACCTCATGCAGTAAGCCCTCAGTTCTACCACAAACTTGCCCAGAAGTTTGTGTGGTTTGTGTAACTGTTTAGCACTCTCACCGTCTTGAGGCAGCAGACAGCTTTCTCTCATACCACCACCTCACATGAAGTATCTTCCTTGTTCTGCATCTGCTGCTTGCTCTTTTTGTTTGACACCCTTTGCTTAATTTACTGGAAAAGACAATTCCTTATTCAGTTCTCTATATGGTTTTCACAGGCCTCTATCTTGAGTGCTCTCCTTTCTGGGATAACCTTCTCCTCTTCCACTGTCTTCCTCTGATACTGGGGGGGACACAAAAGCTTTGTGTAGGGTAGCTCAGCCATGCTCAGAAAATAAACAGGTAAAAATCTCTCCATTCTGTTTCTGTAAAACAGTTCTTAATTGTCCAACTCAAACCTAGCACACACCCTTTCAAAGCAGGATACTTACCTAATTACTCCACTTTTCTTCCATTTATACTTAGATTTCTGTATACAGAATTCAAATTACATAGCTCAGAAGGAAAATTAGACACTGATGACTAACTGAGACCTAAGTTTGAATCAGGAAAACCTTTAGGTCCACCACCACAAACCAGCAGTCTAGAATTTTGGTCATGAAATGAAAAAGCAGTAACATTTTGATCCCAGATGTACTGCAACAGCCAAATATGGCAAATATTCATGCAATCCTTCTGTTCTCTTTCTAGACCTTCTAGGTTCCTAAGAGGAACCTCAAAACACATGCAAGAAGAACTGGAATATTTTAAACATTGAGCAGAGCTGACCTTTACATACAACTATTCTATTATTTCAATTACGTGTAACAAATCTGTTGCAGTTTTAGGCTGTGCCTTTAAAAATTAAGCTGCAGATTTCAAGCAGAAAAGTGGAGAAATATAAATAATTCACTATTGCGTGTAAAAACGAAAACAAAAGATTATTCTAAACAGATTCATTGGGCAGTTGTTTCATAAACATCTTTCACATTTCACTTCCATTCTCATTCCTTGTCTTTTCTCCTGTGGTTTTGGCTGTTCTGCTTTGCTGGGGAGAACATAATCACTTCTGGCTGACCTTGAGAAAAGATAAGAACGCTAACATTGCTTCTTTGAACTAACATTCCTTCAATCTCCTCTTTTTTTCTATTACAGGAAGGGGGGATGAGGTTTGGGGGGCAGTGGAGCAGCTCCCCTGCTTTCTCCAGGGAACCCAGAGAGGGATACAGGGGGGTTTCTGTGCTATTTTCTGATTGTAAATACCTGTATAATATTGTAAATACTGTATATTTTGTACATATTCATTGTATTCCATTGTAGAGTGAAGTTTTTGCTTTGTAAATATAGCTTCCATCTGCTTCCGAGTCAGTCATGCTTAGTTAATGAAATGGGAAATTTCAACCCACTACAAAATCTCAGAATGGTAGGGGTTGGAAAGGACCTCCAGAGACCATTGAGTCCAGTCTCCCTGCCAGAGCAGGATGACCTAGGACAGGTCACACAGGAACACATCCAGGTGGATTTTGAAAGTCTCCAGAGAAGGAGACTCCACAACCCCTCTGGGCAAGTTGGGTTAGTGCCCAGTATGTCTGTAAGGCTTTATGAATAGAGTGGAGGTGCTGAAGTTTTCTCTTTCTTCAGCTTTGTCTTCTCATAGTTCTAAGCCAAGCAAGACCTATGCTGCATCAAAATGGAATTTGAGAAGCTGGTGATCCTGATGTCCTTATGCTAGGACAGATTTCTGCAACCTCTGGCATGCAGTTTTCAATTACATGTCCAGTAACCATGGGGCTGCTGCTGCTGGACAACTTCCATAGAGAACTTGTGATTTCACCATAGTGACACCAGCATCAGCAAAGAGCGCACTCACAACCTGAACCGAGGCTTGACTCCAACTTAGAGTCCTCCTGTGGACCAAATCACAAAGCCTTTTCCACATGAAAAATAACTATTATAATTTGAAGCATGAATTTAAGTTCATTTGAAGGCCTGCAAAACCATGTACAGGTACGGTTATTTCAGTAGTAAAGTTGCAATTTTCAGTTGAGCTTCAGCCAACTGAAGGTGTTTAAACATTAAATCTATATAAGCCAGTCCTAATCTGAAGGATGTTTCTGATAAGGCCCTGTACCAGCTTAACAGCATAGGGAAAAATAAATCAATTTGAAGTGAGACTTGTTCAGTGATCATGTACATCTCAAACCTATGACTGGAGGGACTTTGCTCTATTGACAGTAATCACACACTAAAACACAAGCCTGACATCATCTCTTCACTCACCAGACAAATAAAATTTCACATTGGAAAACAATAATGACAACAAGTTAATGTTTTCAGTAATAAGTTCTCCTCACAAAGAGCACTTGACCTTCATTGTAATTTCCACAAAGCTTGCAGTAAACCACCTGAGTGTGTATAAAATGTAATGAATAAAGAAATACTAAAAATGATAGAATGTTATTAAAGTAGGTCACAATTCAAACAGCACAATTACTGGAAAAATGATGTTTGAAAATGCATCACTCCCAAGCCTTCTCACACTGATGAGCTACTCTATAATTTATTTTGCCTAACAACAGCTTCTGTCCATATTCTCTCTCTCTTCATCCCCAAAGACTCTATTAATGCAGCCTCATGTGCCGCATGACAGCATAATGCCCATATGAGGCATGAAATGTCACAGATCACAGCTTTACACCTGGCCAACATAATGTATTCATCAAACTCTTTCAAGCAGTGGAAGCATTTGTTGTTATTTTGTGGGTCAAGCCATGCAGAGGCAGATGGAATGGGCACTTTATTTACATGTGATGTCCCTAAGCCCATTCACTTTATTCACGATGGACAAAATCTATCCTTACAGAGTCATCCAAGAAGCCTTGGACCAAAGACATTGTTATTTTACAAAGATAAGGAAGAGTGGTTTCCTCTGAGTGACAATGAACATTCATTTTGTTCTTTAACACCACATTCCACATATTCTGAACATCCTGAGAAATAGGAAGGTGGGATTTTGATTCACATCCTACTAGGATATCAGGGTAATTAAGACCCATCTGTATGTTAAGGCAACTCTGACAGACAGTAACAGAATGATGAGACTCTCCCCAACACTCACAACTGCCCCAGTGAACACCCACCAGACATTGCCCCAAGTTGAAGTGGTCAGCTTTTCACTTTCAACTAGAAATTCAAGGCACATGGCTGTCAATACTGGCTTTAACCATCCTTTCATAGACTACAAAACAACCCAAACTGTTCACAAATACATGAAAATGTAGAACAGAAATCCTTGGATTCAAAGTGTAGCATCACTTTACATATTATGTGTATTTTGAGTGATTTGGAAACAGACACTGGGGTTATCATGAGAGTTTTGGGGAAAATTTCTATATAAACAGCAAAAATCTTTGCTTCACTACAAGGAGAGTGTTAACCCTGTTAGCTTTCAATTATCTGTGTTGATGCACATCAGTATTAGTGACACCAGTTGCTTAGAAGTGCAATCATCTTGTTTCAGCTTACCAGAAAACAATCTCAGGACAGGTCTTCTGAGAGAAAAGGAAAAGAGAAAAGGCTCTACTATTACACAGCTCTTCATATTTTGTTAATAAAATTACATATGAAAGGCTGGATGCATATCTAATTTTATCTCTCAGCATCTGCCACTGCTTCATGACCTCCAAGACAGACTGCAAGTACTTGGATAAACAGATTAGCTCAGGAGACAGAGATATCCTCCAGGTTCCCAGAACCATATTTTGGCTAAATCACAACAAAGGCAACATCTCTAAACCTCTAAAATAACATGAAGCTTCTTCTCCCCAAGAAGCACACTGCCACCCTACTAGTTTTCCAGCAGTATACCAGAAAGTACTGATATTAAAATGCATTTGGCTTCAAGTTCAGATAGCTAAAAGGAAAATCTTGACTACAGAAAAAGTAATATTTTAGATATCAGCTCCCTTCTCCAGAAACACCAGTTTCAGTGTCATTTATCATCAGTTCACTATTGACACATAAGTCTTCCATCCATAGGGGAGAAAACCAGCACACTAGAGCTTAAGGGGAAAAGGCAATACACCATGGCCAACTCCATCTCTGAAGGGACTTCTCTATAGGAAGACAAGAGTTATTTAAACTGGAACTGGACTTTGTTATGTTACAGCCAAGAATACAAAGTTCCAGGGAACAGAGGGACAATAGTGTCACTGCACCTCTACATACCACTCACGAAAGCAGAAAGAAAAAAACAAGTCATGCTGGGTGTCTGGAATTCCTTCTGGCTTAGCTCAAGGTGAAGAAAATCCCTGGACCTGTGGAGTCACAAGGCAGGTGTGCCCACAAAGAGCATTGACCGAAACAACAGAGCCTAAAGGAAGGCAAAGCATTCACTTCATCCTCAGGACAAAGTGAAAGCTCAGGCTTTCAAATGAGGTGCAAAATAGAGCCCTGACCATTCATCGCCATTAGAGATCCCATGGCAATCCCTGCAAGAGTGAAAATGTTAACTAACATGTCCTGGCCAATATCCAACTTGGATAATTGCATTCTGCTTCCTAAATTCCCCTTACAGTTTCAATTGGATTAGTTTTTCTTCATCTCTCTTCCCTAAGCCCCTCCTGCATAACACTTCCAGCCCAGAATGGCTGCTGCATTCCACTCCTGAGATGCCTAAGTTAGCAGCGTTGGGCAATCCCAACATACATTTTGTATACATGAGTCAGAGAAAATGCTCTGTGAGCCACTGTAATACCCTCACCGAGGTGCATTTAACTTTTCAAATGAGAAATCCCACTGATGCTAGTAAGATTTTTTTTTTTTTCTCCCCTAATGCTTTGCCCTGCAAGGAAGAATGAATGAACCAAACCCAGCCTCCTGCCAGTTTGAGAAGTCCTTCGCTGAACCACATCCTCAGCAAATGCAGTTGCTCTGACTTCACCAGAACTCTGCTATGTTAAAACAGGAGTAAATATTCATAGAGTGTTTTTCCACTAAGTCACTCATATTTAAAGGTTGCAAGAATCAAAGAAGCTGGCTGCTAAATGCATCAATCTGTGGATACAAAAGAGGAATATTGGAAGGTATTCTCCTTGCTTTTAACTGGCTTGCACAATCTTCCTGCAATTTTAAAAGGGAAGTTGAAGGTCCTTTAACTGGGCAGACTAGTGAAAAATGAAAGTGCTGTGAAATGTGAATCTCCTGTTGTTGGTTATGTCTACGCTACTCCAAGTACTCACAATACTATGGAGGCAAACTGCAAAGTCCAGACACAAAGCATTCTACCAAACAGGAGGAGTAAAGGTGATTTATGTGCATAAAAGCAAAAACTGACAAGCCTTTGATTTTCTTGCAGAACAATCCCAAAATGAGTGTCAAGACTGCTTAGGGTTTTCACCACCTGCATATCCTGTAATACGACCATTTTATCCAATATGCTCTTTTGTAGACACCTTGTAAGGGGTCATTTCCATTTGCTATCCAGGTTACTTAAAAGACTACAACCCCTCTTCCAAGAGCACTTGGCAACAGTTGAGAATGGCTTGTTTTCATTTCCAGCCAGCTTCTGCACCCTGGTAAAGCATAAAACCATAAACATGCCACCTACTTCATTTGTTTAGATCTTCAGTAGTAGAAGAATATCCTTAAAAGTCTGAGAGCACAATTGTAGCAGCCTGTAGCCAGATGAAGAGGGAACAAATACACTCATTGTGGTATTTCTTCATGAGTATCGTAACCCTCCTCTCTTCTTCCATGTCGACACTGACCTCAGTAGGTGTCATTGTGAAAGCACCCCTATTTGCCAGCTCCAGGCTGTGTTAGCAGCAACATCACACCCACTGCCCTACACCAAGTGTGGGAGGGAGTGATATGGGACCTCTCTGTGCATCCTACTTCAGTGGCAAACACACCTAGTACTAAGATATGGAACTACAGTGAAAGTTGAGGTTGGTGCTAGAGGATGAATAGTAGGCATAAACATGACCAGGCTCATCTGATTATCACATACAGATCTGCAAAGGAATTTTATGTCAGAATTAGATGGTTAGAGAAACACAGAGTACGTTCCTGATCTGCGGGGCACATATGAAATCAGTAAGAAGAAAGCTGACTGTTAGAAGTGTCTGACTCAACTTTTCTGTTGCTCATGTACTACCATTCTGGGTACCAGTCCTGACTCTAGCCCAGCTGACATCAACTCAGGAAACAATACCCATCCTCAACCATACATTCATCTGTTTCCATAGTTTCCTCTCAAGTGGAGAGATGGGCTTGAGCTAGAGGATGCTGAAGTTTAAATCCTTAGCGTGTGCAGCGCTCCAGATTGCCTGGCATTTCTGCAGCAAGGCCAGGACTGAAAGCTTAGTCCTTTCACTGCAACTGAGTTTCAAAAGTGTACAACTATTCATCAATGGCCTCAGTCTCACAAACAACCTTAAAAAAAAAAAAAAGGACTGGAGTAAGATGTCTCTTTCAGCCACTCCTCTCTTCCCACTTCCATATTTTTTGCACAGTCCTGTCTGGAGTGGAAACATTAGCATTACTGTGCCCTGAAACATCACAATCAATAAAAAATTAGCATGACTACAGGAACAGAAGCTTTGGATTAGAGAGATCTAAAACTGGAAGGATTTCCATCCCCGCCCCTCCGCATCCTGACCAATCCTTCCAAAACCTGACTGTAAACATTTTAATTCTCTGTCAGCTTGCTGGAGGAAATCATTAGAGAGGCAGAATTAGAGAGCAGCGTGTGCAGCTCTGCAATAAGCATCTGTCAGTCAAGCAGGCATCACCCCGGTCACCCCAAGCACTTCCAGCCTCCAATCCAGGAGAAGAATGCTGGACACAGAGGGCATGCTTGAGCATTGATTGAGTGATGAGGCCAAAGCTGTACTTCAGCCAGATATGTAATTTTGTATTTATTATTTAAAACAAACAGAGCCACTCTCTCTCCCCATCTCTGGTTCAAGCAGTTTATACATTTAATTCAATTTTAAGAGACACGTGTTTGTTTACTAGAGCAAACAAAAAGAGTAATGAAGAGCTGCAGTTAGAGAGAAGCAGCTTGCTTGTCTCCTAGTCAAAATTAAAATTTAGCACCAAACATTGACTTTGGAAGGTAAGCAGCTTAGTTCCACTGCTGCTTTTCACACCTTCCAAGTACACGCCAGAGAATTTGGCGCGAGATCGCTGGATGCACACTGACCTAACCTGAAGCTCCAGCAGTGCATCCCTCAGAAAACAACACCTCAGCTCCTGTAGGGTTCCTCAGGATAAACCTTCATCACTCAATTTGCCAACACCAACCACCACAGGAATCTTTTTCCCTTTTATCTCTAGTTTCCCTTGCCTTCACTCCTTGCAGCATCATAAATAGAGAAAGCCATACAGGGAAGAGAATGATGGTTTGGTGTCCTACTGCAATCCAGTTGGCTAATAGATTCAAGCAGGAGAACTCAGCAGCAATTAAAGCAAGAAAGAAAGGGCAGAGAGTAAAGAAAAATGAGGTGAACCTGTTGATAAATAAATAAATAGAATTAAACCATTGGGTTTGGAACTTTCCATTTTTGAGATGTTTGGTTTAGATCCACCACTCTCATGAATACCTACCAGCAGTTTAACACAATTAAAAAAGAACAGTCAATTCAGCCCAGATTCCTTAAATTCAACATTGTTATCTCCTGTAGAACTATTGAAGTCTACTGGAAACATAGCTGCAGCATTTGAGGGTTATTTGCTCCAAGGACCTTTTTAATATGGCTGTATTGTTAACACTGCAGTGCAAAAACCTCTCCAATCATATTAAAAGAAATTTAGCTCAGAAACAGAACTTGTGGACAATGAAAAATACATTTGCTTCAATTTGCACTCATTTAATAACAGCATTATTTAACAGTATCAGCTAAAATGACTCCTCAGAAGACAGAGCAGTGCACCTCTTCTCATGAAGACTCCCAGGGCACCAAAATGAAATTCCTTTCTGCAAACATTTAAAGCAGCAAGCAGCACCAGAAAGGCCACATTTAACAGAGAGAAAAACAGTTTGTGACCGATCAGAAAGAACAGTCTCACTCTGTATCCCCCCCTGCCTCCATTTTCACTTTAAAGATGCCACATATTTCAGTGGCCAAAAAAAATATTTTCTTCCACTGGAGGTATTTGTCATGCCACTTGGATTCTCATTTAAAAAATTAAAATGAAGCTCCCATTCAATTTGCACACATAGGAAACAGCTACTAAAATCTGGGACCACACTGTCTCCCATCACTAATCAAACCCCATAGATCGTGCATAATTATTTTCTTACAAGGTTATGCCTAATTGGCCACTAACCTGACTGATTAATCACCTACATTAAAAGAAGGCGCTGACAAAAAGGCTGAAGGACAACAAAATATTTATTCGGCTTGCAAATATTAACCCAAGAGGGGCCAAGCTGGTTCCAGTCGCTGCTGACAGGCTGCGCAAGCAGAGACTGGAAGGAGAACCCTGCTCAAGAGCCACACACACAGAGATAAGAAAGAAACCGGTGTCTCACGTTCATCGCCACTACGGCCGATGAGTGGATGCTCACTACAGCTCTAAGTTGGCTTTGCCCGGCTCTGGAAGCGTTAAATTATTCCACAGGCCCCCGAGACGGCGGGTTCTCCGCGCAGAGCCGCGGCTCGCATCTCCGCTCTCGCACGTCCCACCCGCGCAGTTCTCGCCGACTTCTCCGCTGGCTGCCAGACGCTGAGGCACCGGGCTGCCCGGGCATCCCTCCCCCGCCTCCTCGGCGGCTCCTCCGCTGCCGCCCGCCAGCGCCTCCCTCCCGACGTACAAAACTTTGCGCTCAAGTCCCGCCGCTCCTCCGCGCTTTGCCCCTCCGCGAGGGTGCGGGCCAGCCCCTGCAAAGCAGGGGAGCCAGGACACACCGCCCCGGGATGGAGAGGATGCGAGGAGCCCAGGGGCAACTCCTGCCGCGCAGCCCCGCGTCCGCTCCCGCGCAGCCCCGCGGTTCGTTCCACGGCTCTCCGCTGCTGCCACCTCCTACCTGCAGCCGGCGCCGCTCCCAGCAGCACCCCGCTCACCATCCTCCTCCTCCTACTCCTCCAGCGGCGGGGAAGGGCTGCGAGTCCCCGACCCTTCCCTTCCTTCCCCTGCGCCGGCGGAGGTGGCTCCCCGGCGAGCAGATCCGCGGCGCTCCCCGCGCAGCGGCAGCCCCTCGGCGGCGGCAGCAGCACCGGTCCCCCTGCAGCCACCGCGCTACCGCATTCCCCCTAATAGCGGGGCGCGCCGCCACCGCGCCCGGGAGCCCCCCAGCCCCGCCCGGCTCGGCCCTGGGGCAAGAAAGCGGTGCCCGGAGTGGTGTCATCCCCCCCAAACACCAGCACCGGGTACCTCCGGTGGCAGCGGCTCCCGTTCTCCGGCCTTCTCGCATGGGCTCTGCAGGGAGCAGAGGGAGGGAGAGTGAGGGGCCAGCGGCTTCCAGCCCTCTGTTCGCCCGGCTTTAGCCCCCCAACCCCACCGACCTCCGGCAACACCTTTCTCATGCTCCCTCTTACCGTTGACCGCTCCCCAAGCTGCGGGAGGTGATTGGAGAGCAAACTGGAGAGAGTCAACACGGCACTGAGGTGGTGCTGAAGAGGCCAGCTTGGTCAGCTCCCCTGCTTATGGGCAGGGGGAACAGGACATTTGGCCTGTCACCCAGATGCAGAATCCCAGCATGGTGGGGGTTGGAAGGGACATCCAGAGATCATCTAGTCCAATCCCCCTTCTAAAGCACAGTCACACGAAGTAGGTTGCACAGGCTCACATCCAGGTGGCTTTTTAATCCCTCCAGAGGAGACTCCACAACCTCTCTGGGCAGCCTGGTCCAGGGCTCTGGCACCCTCACAGTAAAGGTTTTCCTTATGTTTAAGTGAAAACTTAGACGGGGCAACATCATCCCTTTTCAGCGGTGGCCAGACAGCAGGCAGCTACTGGGCAGACTGAAATGCCTTTGGCCAGCAGACATGGGTCTCACACCAAGTACAGGCACCCAAAGGCATTCTGGTCCCAGCGGGATGTGGTGTTACCTTGCCTCCCATGCTGACTTCCTGGCCAATTCTGCCTGGCTGTCCCACAAGAGGCTTCCTTCCTGGCCGCTGTCTCCCCTGTGCAGGGAGGAAAAGTAGATGTCTGCTCTTGCTGCTTGAGAATGGACTTTGAAGACAGAGATACTTTTGCGTGACAGCTTATAGCCACAGAGAATCAAAGTTGCCTCTTTTTTTTTTCCCAGGGTCTGGGAAGCTCTCACCTAACCCAGCTCAGTCAATAGGTGTCCTGGTACTGCTGGGGCAGTGGTCAGGAAGGAGAATTTCCATCTATGTACAGACTTGCTCCTCTTGTCCACTCTGTCAATGTGATGTCACCAAATCACAAAATTAACCCCTGGCCAGGAAGAGATGCATTTGTGAGCTTGCAAATCACAAACAGCGAGACAGCAATTAAAGTTTTTGTCTAATTCTAGGAGGTCAAGCTTGCAATAGGAGGAGAAAGAGACTTAAGCTGCTTTACATATTCCTCCATATGTAAGATCATTAAAGCATCTGTGGTTACTGTACCTCACAGGAGAGGGAGCCTTGCTGGAAGTGTTAATAGTTGCTGAACTCAGAGGCTACATGACAGGGTGCTAGCCTTTTGTCAGTGTGACCCAACACATTTGACTAAACCATTTTTCCTGGCCCCAATCTCTTACCAGCTCTCCCAAGTCACATATTTATTACAAGAGTAATAGCTCTTCCTGCTTAATAGGCTGCTTGGATGCAAACCTTGAGCTATTTGACAATGGCTGCCTCAGACATTTTGTTATCCTTAACTTGTGGGTGATAAAAGATGAATAAAACTGTCAGATAGCCTATTGATTATGTGATAGAGATGTACCCCCATTGTCCTTCTTACAGTGAGTTTCTCCCATTCTATTTCTTCCCTGGAGTTTGGGTGAGAATGGAAAGAGGAACCATACCTATAAACCAGCACTGAACTTGCAGCCTGCCATCAGTGTCTGCTGAACCACACCACACCTGTGTGGCAATACAACTCTTGGCAACAATATTCATCAAATCTCAAGCCCTGTATCTTCCTAGTATTAAATTAGGATGTCTCTGACTTTGAGGCCCGAAATAGTTTCCTTCCTGTTGTCCTCTTGCCTGGTTTTGGAGAGAGAAATGTGGTAGAAAAATCCCTCAGGTTCACATAGCAAGTGGATTAAGCCACAGTTGTGTGTGTGTTATTCAGGTACAAAGTGGGATCTGAGAGACTGAGGTTTAGCTTCCAGCTTAGATTTCCCCCCTGCTTTTAGCAAAAATACTTGCCAGAGACAGACAGCATGATCAGTCAAGTTCAGAAGCTTGCTGTTGGTGTGATTAACTCCCTGAGCTTTGGGAAGGCTTTCAACTTGCATAGAAAGAGCATAATGATGCATGGCTGTACCAGGAACGGGGATTGTACAAATGCTTATCTGCAATCCCATCCAAACAAAGAGATACAGAATCAGGGAGCGCTTGCAAAAGATCTCTGAAAGAGATCTATATGCCAGTGACATCAATTTCCATTCCGTAAACGCAGATGTCTGAGCAAAAAAGCCACATAAGTGCCTGTGAATAAGGGAGTGCTGGAGTGCTCACACAGAGCTGTCTGAGCTCCAGTGCCTCTGAGTCAGCTGGGAAGCAGAGAGCCACAAACAGCTGGGCAAGCAAAGGAGCAAGCCCCGAGAGAGGGAACAGGAGCAAAGATGCTGCAGTGCACAACTGCAGTGAGGGACTGATTATACTCATCTCAGAGCAGGCAGAGTTTGAAATGGAAATGAGGAGAAGATTTCCTTGCCACACTACCCAGCAGCTACCACAAACATTGCTCTAAGACAACGGGGAAGCAGGCAGCACGCAGTGTGCACTTTGTTTCATTTCACTGTTGTTCAGCTTGTCTTAGACGTTCATGTAATTGACGCTCAAAAAGTCCTATACAGTAGTGAAACACTAAGAAAAAATATTTCTGCCTTTACATGGTGACATTGATATTGAGGTCTCCCTGCATGTAGAGGCTTCAGCTTGTGCACTCAAAGCAGAGCAAATTATCAGGTCTTTATAAAAGTTCCATCCTTATGGGCTTAGAAACTAATAGAATTGTAGAATCATAGAATAGTTTTGGTTAGAAGGGACTTTCAAGATCATACAGTTCCAACCCCTCTGCCATGGGCAGGGACAACTTCCACTGGGGTGTCCAAATTTCTCAAGGTCCCGTTCAACCTAGCCTTGAACACGTCCAGGGAGGGGGCATCCACAACTTCCTGGGCAGTCTCACCACTCTCACTGTAAGGAATTTCCTCCTAATATCCAATCTAAATATCCCTCTTCCAGCTTCAATCCATTCCCTCTCATCCTATCACTACTTGCCCTTGTCAAAACTCCCCTCCCAGCTTTCTTGTAGGCCCCCTTTAGCTACTGGAAGGCTCCTGTAAGCTCTCCACAGGCTGAACAGCCCTACCTCTCTTAGCCTGTCCCCATAGGGGAGGCGCTACAGTCCTCTGATCATCTTTGTGGCCCTCCTCTGGACCAGCTCCAACAGTCCTTGGGGGCCCCAGAATTGGATGCAGTACTGCAGGTGGGGTCTACAATGTGATACAAAGTCCTCCAAAGCCAGGAATTCAAAAGGCTTTCCATCTGAGCTGCAGAGTAAGCACCCTGCTTCCTTTTGCTGTCAGGCATGTCTGAGAATGCCTGCAGAGCCTATTCAACCCTAAATTCACCTTCACTTGACTGATACAGGATTTTCCCTAATCCTTCAAAACTTCCAAACATAAGTTCCAGGCAAGGATGAACACAAATATCTAGCAAACTTTTGCCTCTGCCAGAAAGAAAAGTTTGACTTACCGTGTCATTCTTCATCACAGCTCAGGAATTTTCTCTTCCTTTTCTTATGACTTTAGGAAACTCCTGGCTTTCTCAGGCAGGACATGCATCTTCTGATGGCACCTGAGGAAGAAAAAAACAAAAAGAACCCTCAGATCTCTGATTTAATCAAGACAGAGGTACTTCATCAAACAGATGGCCAGGAATACCACAAGTCTCATAAGCACAGAGACATGTTCTGAATTTTATGCTGCAATGCTTTTATTTTAGCATTTTCCATCCCTGGATCTCATAGAATCAACCAGGTTGGAAATGACCTGAGATCATCAAGTCCAACCTATCACCCAACAACTCATGACTGACTTAAACCATGACTTCAAGTGCTACATCCAATCTCTTTTTGAACACCAACAGGGACAGCAACTTCACCACCTCCCTGGGCAGCACATTGTTGTGGAGCTTAATACAGGTGTCATTCCACCCCCACCCTCACCCCTCTTTGTCAGACTACTGAAGTGAGGTAGCTGCTGCTTGGCTAGTGGCACTGTCTGGAAGGAGACCAGGGGGCATGGCTTGGCTTTAAAGCTTTCAAATAGTTGGATCCTTAGGTGAACTATAAAGAAAATATTTCTTTCTGGAGGATTCCTTTCGACCTCTGTCACAAAAAAACATCCTGTATCCAACAGTAAAAGCAGAAAACTCTTTCATCATAAGTGACATTAAGCAGATCATGGTGTCTTACATCCCTGCTGTTCCCTGTACCCCAGGTTCCCTCTATCCTAAATAGCTCCTTTCTAGGTGTTTCTCCTATACTCCTGGTGTGGAACAGGTAGGGAGACACAAGCTGAGATTATTGGCGCAACATAAGCTTCCACTTCTATCAGAAACAAATGATCAACACTTTCTTTATGATTTCCAGACAAATACAGTAAGTGAAAAGGGATTTCTGAGATACCTCCCAGTAAAATGCATTGCATCACTGTAGTATTCACCCCATACTCTTACACTAAATGGCAATCTTCAGATCAATATTCAGGTGTAAACAGTAGTGTGGAGTCACACCCACAACATACATGCCCACCACCTTCATCCAGAGAAAGAATAAATGGGGGTGGGGGTGGAGGAGGTGGGGTTATGCAGTAGTTTCCCTTCAAAAAATACTGCTTCCCAAAGTAAACGTGAAATAACACCCAATAATAACTGCACTATTTCTTCCTTATGGGGAAAAGACAGAACTCTTTACTGCCTTGTGTTCTCTTTCTAAAGCTTTTAAGAGATCAAACTTTAATAGCTTGAAGTTTAGTTGAGTAAAATAAACTTAAAAATTGAGATTCCCATTGCCTAATAGTGCATTTGGATCTATTTATACCAGCAGCAATACTATAGTCATCCAAGCAGGAAACAAAAGCAATACCTATTTCTCCAGTCACAAGTAAACTCACTTTTTAAATCAGCTATTTCCAGAGTAGAGTTTATATTCTATTCCTAAAACTAGAGGGATGGTGTCCTGAGGGGAATTCATACTTAAAACTAATTTGAAAAAAAACATTAGTGCAGAATATACACAGTGTGTGTAGGGCTGCTTTACAGAAAATATAAATAAAGAAAGATGACAAATCTAAGTTATTTGTTGTGAATTATACTCTTCTTTCTATTGGTTCCTGAACCCTGATAAAGGTTCTGCAGAAAGCAAAAGAAAAAAACCCAAGTATATGCAAAGCAAAACAGCATCAGAAGTCAAACAAGTCTCCAAGGGAGACAGACTTCAATGCCAGAGCAGGGTAAACAAATGGAATTATTTACAATATAGCATTATCATTTGCAATGGTATTTTATTCATTATTGAAGCACACACTGAGTCTCCCTACCAGCCTGCGGTAGACCACAGGGCCATTCTGTTCCATCTCTCACCTGCCATGTATGTATGTGCTATAGGTTATTAACATTTGTATACAACACACAAGCTACTGTCTCCTGTGCTTAAAGCACAATCCTTTCCTCCACCTGCTCATAGAGACACACAGATCTCAAGGCTGCAAGGTGTCAGTAGATGAAGTGACCACGACTCCATGTCTTTGATTCCTTCAACAGCTGGCTGGCACATCTCCAGAGCTCTTCACAGAATCACAGAATGTTAGGGGTTGCAAGGCACCTGAAAAGATCATCCAGTCCAACATGCCTGCCAGAGCAGGATCACCCAGGGCAGGTCACACAGGAACACAGCCAGGTAGGCTTTGAAAGTCTCCAGAGAAGGAGACTCCACAACCCCTCTGGGCAGCCTGTTCCAGGGCTCTGGCAGCCTCACACTGAAAAAGTTTTTCCTTATGTTCCTATGGAACCTCCTCTGCTCCAACTTGCACCCATTGCCCTTTGTCCTATCACTGGACACCACTGAGGAGAGCCTGGCTCTGTCCTCCCAACACTGCCCTTCACATCTTGATAAACATGAATGAGGTCACCCCCCCTTCCAGGCTCCTCTGCTCCAAGCTAAAGAGCCTCAGCTCCCTCAGCCTTTCCTCAGCAGGGAGATGTCCACTCCCTTCAGCACCTTTGTGGCTCTGCACTGGACTCTTTCAAGCAGCTTCCCGAGGTCCTTCTTGAGCTGAGGGGCGCAGAACTGGACACAATATTTCAGGTGCAGCCTCACCAGGGCAGGGTAGTTGGGGCAGAGACCCTCTCTGGACCTACTAACTACAGCCCTTCTAACACACCCCCAAGATGCCATGGGTTGAGCAGGGAAAACACTTCAAAGGGAAGTCAAGTCAAGATCTGGTGAGCTAGGTGGCTCATTGTACTGTGATGCAGTTAATTGCCACATGTCCCCTTCCACAGCAAACTGAACAGTTCACAACAGCAGCGAGTGCAGGAAAATAGATGGAGGTTCTGATTGGAGGAGATACTAGCACAAACAGCAGCAGCACTACTGTGAAAGTCAGTACAAAAAACCCCAACGGTACTTCTCAGCAGTTGCCTTTTGTTTCAGTCAGTGCAGGATTTTCTCCTTGCCAGAAGGAAAAGGACAGTTGGTGCTTCAGAAGTGTCTTGCACAACATCTTAGAAAGGATGAGCTTTTAGTCCCAGCTCAGAGTTGAGCAAAATGGGCTCAAGACCATGATTTTTTTTATTTTTTTTTTGGGGGGTGGGGCTGCAACTGGACTTTAGTTTCACTATCTATTGCTATTCTCTGTATGAAGAAGTCTAATAGTGAAGCTAAATTTCCAGGATCTCATGATTTCCTTCACAATTCACATAACCATGTGCATCAATCGAGCACTAAGCTTAAGCACCTCTTTGCTTAATCCTCTAATTTGCAGGGGCAGCAGAGGGGGGACAAGACGAGGGCGGTTCTGTTCAGCAATGCAAATCAGCCAGAGGAGGATACTGCCAGGATTAACATAATCCAACTGCTACAACTATTCAATTTGGGGACTAAGGATGATAAAAACCTATTTCCCTAGTCAATCAATCATTGTGATCGACTTGCAAAGAAAAGAAAAAAGTGGGGTGCAAATCGGTGTAATTAATGAAATCAGCAGAATTGTGTCAAATCACATGGCTGAGAATAAGGCCTTGTGTTAGCAGCACCTTACTGTTGCTGGGAAGTCAACAGATTATAAGATTTATAATTAAGAGCTTATCAAAGCACTTTATGCCATCAAGCACCACCTTACACATACTAGGTATTGCTTTTATTAACACTTAAGGAAATGAAGAGCAGTGAGGATGCTTGAAACATCACAAGGCACTCAGAGCAAACCAGGAATGGAAGGTGACATAACTCTGTAGATCCTAACTGATTAAGGAGGTTACCCAGGGAAACAGAAGAGTCATCATGGACTGAAGCCGATCCAGGGTCTGCTGTCACTGCCAGTTCCATCTGCAAGCAAATCCTAACTATACGACTTCAGAGCTTCCTCCCTAACTACTACAGCTGTTAGCATGATCCCATCACCTGTCCCTACAAGGACAATTACAGGTGCTCTCTCCATTCTTTCCTGTTGGATTGTCTCAGACAATAAAAGCATGTGTAAATATTGTCTCACAACAAGCTTGAACCTTCAGATGGGGATTTAGTGATCGTGACTTAGCAGTAGTGGTGTGATCACGAGCCCTAGGCGAGCAGTGGACTTGGTCTGAAAGGTCTCTTCCGACCTCAGCAGTTCTATGACTGCTGAAAACGAGGATTTCTTCCTGGAAGAGTGAACAAACGTCACTAACAACTGCACACCTAGAGGCTGAAGATAACCCTCTGCCACATCACAGAGGGTGTCATACCCAGTTTTACTTTACTTTCCAAACTCATGTGATTCTGGTACCACAGCAGTAGGTGATTCACTTTCCTCTAATAAACCATCCCCACCTTCCTCATCTAGGGTGTACATGCAGCCAGGGGAGACCTTAACACAGACTGACACTGACAAATGCCTCCTTTTGATCACTTGAGGTTGTAGGAATCTATCACATACACATCAAAATCAAACACAAAGTAAGAGAAGGATTAATTAAACCACAGCAAACACAGACTTGACAAGAGTATGATTTAAGCATAAAATTGCCTGAAGAATTGTGATTCAATATTTTAGTTTGTAACCCACTTTTTATACCATTGAACAGAAAAAAGAGGGAAAAAAACAAGGAACACTTGCCCCCCCCAACCTTTTATCTTTCAACTCGAGCTGGCAAATCTGTCTCAGCATCACCTATGAAAAAAGGTGACAGAAATTGCTCAGAAAGTTGAAAGGGAAGAAAAACTTGTAAACAAGTTACCTATTCACATAGTCTATCCTCTAATTCCAAAGACAGAAACAGCAGAACATCTTTGGAGGATGCAGTTTCTTCTGCTCTAGCTTAAAGTCTGAGAATTGCCCCATGCAACACATACAGGTTCCCCTGTGTTCTTTAGCTCTATAAAGACCATCGTACATCACCAAAATGTTAAACAAGAGCACAGCCATTCTCACAGGCAAAGATGGTTTGAGCACCAAGGAACAGTGTGAATTGACTTACAAAGGTTTGCTTTGGATGGTTAATCTGGTACGTGCACAAAGGCTTTGGGCTAGTCTTAAGACTAAAAACTTCTGTAAGGTTTCTGCTACTCCCTACTACAAGTTCAGTGAAAACCTGAAAGTCTAGGAGGTCATGAAATCTGCAAAGAATAAAAATTAAATAAACCTTTAGATGTAAATTTAAACCTTTAAATTTGGGTGTTAGGAAGAAGTTCTTTACTATGAGAGTAAAGACACAGGTTATCCAGTGAGGTGGTGGAGGTTCCATCCCTGGAGACATTCAACTTGATGAGTCTCTGGGCAACCTGATCTAGTTGGGGATGCCTCTGCTTACCACAGAAGGCTTGAACTAGATGTTCTGTAAAGGTCCCTTCCAATCCAAGCTATTCTATGACTGTATGCAGTACATCATCCATCTAACATAAATCCTATAACCCTTCCTACTAAATGTCAGGGAGGAGCCAGTTGCAGGCAGGAGCACAAAGATGTAGTACAACAAAGCCAATTGCTGTAAGAGTAACCCGGAAGTGATCCCAAGAGCCAGCACTCTGTGTGAGCATACAGCACCTCCCATATTGCTTGGTTAAGTGCTCTCCAGCCTATCTTCCATCCTTTAATGTCAGAAAAGCACATCAGGATATTGACAAGGCCAGTCAGGCCCAACATCTGACACCAAGCGGAGGTCAGGGACACAACCTCCCAGTCAGAGCCTGTCAGGAAGGTGATGTTAACTTTCCTCTAACATTCTGCAATTTTCTTATCTCTTTGACTCTAGGTATGTTCTCTTTCTTCTTCATGATTTCAGGCTTTTTTTTCCTTTTTATACTTCTGTACATTACCCTCTTCTATTTGCTTCCCTGATTTCACACATAAGAGCAATAATGCCTTTTTTATCAGTAGGAATTCATCACTTCTACTTCTTGATCAAAACAGCTACTCTCACTACCTTATATTTCCACTCCTGTATCACAGGCATACAAACCCACTTATCATCACTGGCACTGTCAAAAGATCATCTTAAACAAGAATAAAATGCAAAACATTCCCCTGGAGTGGTAAAAACCTTTCCATTGTTTGCTGCAAACACAGAGCTGTCCTGTTGCTCACTTTGCAATCTTCTGCAGTAGCCACAGCCTGAAGCCTTCGCATCTCTTCAGCTTTATGATCAGATGACTACAGAGCTATCTTCAGTGTGCTGCCCCTCACTTGGATGTGACAGAGACTGAAATCTCATTCACAGCAGGATTATTATTATTACTATTGAGCTGGATCAGAAGCACTAATGTCATCCCACTACTTCCATACATCACTTCTCCCCTTCTTTGCCTTCTGCTCCTAGAGATGCCAGTGAAAACAGTTTCAGCATTCTCCATTATTTGTCTTCAAGTTTCCCTCTGCTGATCCAGTTTAATTTCATACTTGCACCTTCATGTTACCAGGCAGGCAAGTTAGTGAAGTTTGTGTGTCATTTATCTTACTCCTCCTCCCTGAAAATGTGTACATTTGGAGTTCTGATATTCATTACTCTTTTTGACAGATCCCAGTAAGCCTGAAAAAGCTCTACAAGACTTATCTGCATTGGCCACATTGATTTATCAGATTAATTTAACTTCTTTGAAGAGGCTTTCAGAAATAATCAGCTCCATTGTGTTCACAAAAGTAATTCTGAATGCAAAAATGTTAATTAAGATCCAGGATTCTGATTTGCCTTATTAAGACAAGGATGGCTCTGAAATTCAGTTCTGCTTGGCTTCCAAAACCTCAAAGAGGTTCAGGGGTCCCAGTAGCAGAAGGCTATCTCAAACTCTTCTCTTTCCAAAAGACTTGCAGCTTGTTCAGAGTTTTGTCCTCACTCTTCCTTTGCATTATCAGAAGGACAAAGCAACATGGCAGTGACAGCATTGATAAGACTCCTTATTTTTTTAGCACAGGTAACAAGAAATGAAGGCTTCCAAACAACAGGAAAATATACAGATGTAGAAGATTAAACACAGAGATAAAGAGACTAAACTGGAAGACAGTGGAACACACTTCAGGAACTACACAAACTATTAAAACGTGTGCAACACTTTTTCAAAGCTTCCCCCCACTCTCAGTACCACCATCACTTGACAAATGTTGTCTCCAAGTACAGATTGGTTTCAAATTGAGTGTTCTCCTAAAGACTTGTCCTAATGCAGGTGATGTTAGCAAAACTGTACCTGAATGTCTACAGTGTCTTTTCAGGGGTTTTCTAGCCCCCAGTGGGGAGGAAGGGCTTGGATATCCTACTTGTTGCTATGGTAGCTACTGAAAACTGCTGCTCACAAGAATTTTGAATTGCTCTCTGTGTTCAGACATGCCTCAAAATAAGGCTGAAAAATCAACACTTGCAGCACTGTTGAAGAGCCAGTTCCTGACCTCCTTATGCTTTCCAAAATAACAAAAAACTAAAAGAAGAAATAGCACTTAATGTCCCCTCTGCCTCTCAGCTACGTTAATACTAGATCACAGACAGGCCATAAAAATCTTTCAGGACACAGATTTGATGCAGCCCTTAGGAATCATTTAAATTATTTATATAATTAGAATCCACTACACTTCTTTTTCCGAATCATTTCAGATGAGTGTCTGCTGTAGAGGGGCTCTCTAGTTGGAGACAAGTTGTGTAATCAAACAATACTTGCCAAAAAAAAAATTGTATGAAAACAGGTTTCTAGGCTTTGTGTATATTTGAGGGTTTAAAGAGGTACTTTTCCCAGCTTGTCTCACTCCACACATTGCATGCTGGCTACTGGACTAGAACATTGCACTGGGGCTCCAGATATGCCGCTGCCATCCCACACCAGCAGAGACTTTCCCACACCATCTCTGCTTGTTGTTTCAGAGTCATCATCATAAGTGCATTTCCAGAGACGGCCTCCCTAGCCCCTCTCAAGAGACTGAGTTGGATCACACAAGTTCAGTTGTCCCAGTCAAGGGTGACAATGAGTCTGAACAAGTTGTTGGATAGGCAGCCACAACTCCCTGGGTTTGCTAAAGCATCTCTGAAGCATTTTGTGCCCTTTTTACGGTGCTTATTTCATTATTATAGTTGATATTTAGAAAAGAAACTTTGATATTGTCTGGGCAAGGACATCCAGGATCCTGCCCACATTAGCCAAGACCAACACACACAGTTTTGAGATCCAGATGGAAAGGGAATGGTTGATGCTCAGACAAGACCTAAAGAGATTGATAAGAACATGCATTAGGAAGTCTTTCTCTATAATTAGCCCTGCAGAAGAGATAAAAAGCAGAGGGCACAGAGCAAAGTCTGTGTGGTTCCAGAAGCAGCTTTGTTTTGCATGCCTCTCAGAGGTTCTCATCTGAATTAATAAATGATGCCCTAAGGGGAGAGGTTGGAAAGGACTTTGGCAAGATAGTAGCCCTTCCTTAGCTGGGGAGACAAGCCAGAAGCCATACAGCCGTTATGGAATAATCTGCCCACAGGGAAGCTGCTTCTTAGCTCTCATTAGTTAGAGGTGGGGTTATACCCTCAAGCACAGAACACAAATCTAGGAATTCTAAAAGCATTAGCAACAAGAAATCCACTATTAGCATTGTTTCAGCTCCTTTTAATTGACCATAATGCAAATACATTACAAATGTTTAAAAGAGACTTGAGAGGGATTCCAGGAAGCAGGCCCCTCTGCTGGTATCATATTTACATCTGTTCCAATGCCCAAAGAAAATTAAGTCACATCTTCAATAATTCATGCATTTACTGGGTCAGGAGCCCCGTCAGATCTGATGCTCTGCCAGTGGAAGTGGCAGAGGTACAAATGAGAAATCAGGCAAGAGCATTATCTGTGAAGTTTGAAACTGGATCTAATCCCAGCCTACTTGAAGATGTGTTTCTGAGAAAAAGCTGGGTTTCAGCTGGCTCCTAAAAGCAGTGAAGGTTTTCCCAGCAGGTGTCTTCAGGCCATATTAGTTATAAGGAGAGACACATGGTTTAGAATAGCGGTAACACAGATTCTGTAGAAGTTATCTGGATGCAGACAAGAGTTTAACCCAACCACAGCATTCTGAGTTTTTCTGCAACATCAGGGGACAGCCAGCAGGGACTTCTACAGCTAGAGAGGACAAAATGAGCAGTTTGAAGGTGGGATTACTGCACAGCAACTGTGGTGTGCTCAGTACCATAGGTGTACTAACATCCCCCAAACTTCAGCAGCATACACCAATGGCATTTCTTCTTGTTCCAGCTGCCTTTAGTCACCTGGCAACTGCTTCATATTCATTATAACAGATTGTGACTCTGAACTGAACTGAGAGGTGCCCAGAAATCAGGCTTTTGACATAACTCTGCTACTTCACCTCAGCTGTGGCCTTTAGCACCTGCAGGTAGCCTTTCCCTGGATCTCATATCAGAGGACTGCCAATCATCATGAACCATGCTAGTCCATGTCGTTGGTTTATATTGCAGACAAACATCCATTAGAGATGAGGTCAGGGCCACCAAACTCACTTTACTCATGATGGTAAATCTGTTGAGACCTTTGCTTTTGGAGATGAAAAACGACAGCATTCAGCCACATACTGCACGGGGAGAGACAGCTAAGTCAGCACGACACACCCCAGGATGAGCAAAATACACAAAGACTGAGTTAAAATCCTGGATGTGAAACTTTCAGATCAGTTGTTCACAGTGAATTGTTTCTGCTGGAAGCACTCCAGGGATAGTTGAATTAATTTAGCCAGGGTGTTGCAAAAGGCATGGCTAAGCAATCCAACATCCATTTGGGAGAGGTGGTAACGCGGCATGACGCTGTTCAGAGATAATCAAATGTCAGCCTGGCAGCTCTGCTGATACCATCATTAAAAGATGGGCTCAATTCCATGAACACTCTCAGGTTTTTCATCCCTTGAGGTGGAAACAGCTTTACCCCACTTAGAAGAAAAAGGAATATTTTGCATATATAAAGCTCTTTTATCCCCAAGGGCTTCACTCAGTATGGACCAGATTTATAAATAGACTACCAGCAGGGGTCTTTGGAGTTGGGATGACTTACGGCTAGTCCAGCCCAGCATATGCAGTGGAACCTGCTCAGAGATGACCTCAGTATAATTGTGAACACTCACAGGGCAAAAGGATTAGGGTTGCATTGCTTGTCATGCCCAAGTGTTAGGTAGGCAAAAGAGAATGCTTCTAAAAAAGCTGAACAGAAAGAAGTAAGGAAATTTCACAAAGGCCTCAATTCTGCATATCATTTACTTCCCTGTCACTGAACAGGAGACATCTTCAAGTAATATTAGAGGTCTAAGTATAAGGTCACACAATTCTGATACTCCTAATAAGATTTCTGAAGGTATCTCAGACAGAGTTACTGTGGAATGCACAGCGTTTTCCCAGTATCAGCACAGCCTTGGAGACGAAGGGATTGAGAGCAGCCCTGAGGAGGAGTGCTGGTGAAGGAAAAGCTGGACATGAGCTGGCAAAGTGTGCTTGCAGCACAGAAGACACTTGTGTCCTGGGCTGATCCCTAGCAGCAAGGACAGCAGGTGAAGGGAGTGTATTCTGTCCCTCTGCTCTGCTGAGACCCCACCTACAGTGCTGGAGCCAGCTCTGGAGTCCTCAGCATAGCAGGGGCATGGACCTGGTGGAATGGGGCAGAGGCAGCCACAACAATGATGTGAGGGCTGGAACCCCTCTGTTGTGAGGCCAGGCTGAGAGCCAAGAAGCAGAAGCTGATATCAGTATCACAGTATAACTAAGGTTGGAAGAGACCCCAAGGATCATCAAGTCCAACCTGTCTAATAATCACAGAATTGTTTTGGTTGGAAAAGATCTCTAAGATCACCTAGTCCAACTGTCAACCTAACCCCACCGTGGCCATTAAACCATGTCCCCAAGTACCATGTCTACACATTTATTTGAAGACCTCCAGGGACAGTGACTCCACCACCTCCCTGGGCAGCCTGCTCCAAAGCCAACTCTTGCAATAAAAACACTTTTTTTCCTAATATCCAACCTAAACCTCCTCTGCCACAATTTCTGTCCATTTCCTCTCATTCTATCACCTGATCTAGCAAGAAGAGACCAACCTCTACCTCACTACCACCTCCTTTCAGAAAGCTGTAGAGACCAATAAGGTCTCCCTTCAGGCTCCTCTTCTCCAGACTAAATAACCCTAATTCTCTCAGCTGCTCCTCATAAGACTCGTTCTCTAGACCCTCTCCCCAGCCTCCTCAGCTTTGTTTCCCTTAATACATTTCCTTTAAAAAGGCTCAAAACACTAAACCCTGGGATTAGACTCATTAAAAACTAAAGTAAAAGCTAATTATGTACCTCATATGGTTAATTCTTCTCACAAAATTGTTTCTTCAACCCAACCACTTGAACTAATCCACCTGCATATTAAATCACAGAATGGCAGGGGTTGGAAGGGACCTCCAAAGATTGAGTCCAGCCCCTCTGCCAAAGCAGGATCACCTAGGACAGGCCATACAGGAAAGTATGCAGGTGAGTTTGGAAAGACTCCAGAGGACTCCACAACCTCTCTGGGCAGCTTGTTCCAGCGGTCTGTCACCCTCACCATAAAGAAGTGTCTCCACATGTTGAGGTGAAACCTCCTGTGTTCTAGCTTGTATCCATCATTCCTTGTCCTATCACTGCCACCACCAAAAAAATAGCCTGGCACCATTACCGTACATCCACGCCTCATATCTATAGACACTGATAAGGTCCCCTCTTAGCCTTCTCCTCTCCAGACTACACAGCCCCAGGTCTCTCAGTCTTTCTTCATAGGAGAGATGTTCAAGTCTCACAATTATGCTTGCAGCTCTCCTTTGGACTTTCTCCAGCAGATCCCTGTCTCTCTTGACCTGGGGCTGGTACAACCTGTTTCTCAGTGCTGTACTAGGAGATAACTGGTAAGTTACTTTGCAGTGAGGCAGGACAGGTCTGTCTCTTTGGCCTGCAGGACATAGGCTAATGGAGAGCACATCAGGCAGCAGCTGCATTACCATTAACCAGCATTTACAAGTGAAGGTTCACCAGAAGAGTAATGAATGCCATAGCATTTCTTGTAACATGTTCTCCCATTACACAGCTGTGCCCATAACTGCCAGGAAATGAGGAGGTCAAGGGAGCAGTCAAAGTTGACCATGCTGAATCTCAAAACTACAATTATTAACCATGGTGATTTGGAAAGTGCAGATTGCTGTCTTGATGTGCCAGTTACACCAAAGGTGACAGTAAGGCCACGAACTGCTTGAGCAGGACCATCAGCCAGGCACAAAAGAGCAAGGGTAAAAATTGGTCTGAGGCAATCTACACCAACAGTGCATTTGCAGGAAGGAAAGAATGAGTAATGCAGCAAGTGAAATCGAGTATATAAAATAAAAAGCAAGGGGAAAATGAAATGTTGCATCACACACGTCCTCCAGCTCATAAATACAGATGCTGGAATCACAGAAGGCTGCTGGGCTGAGTCATTTCAGTCTCTTGGGAAAGCAAACTGATGCACAAAACACTGAAGCGTCGTACGGAAACTTAGGCATCCTTATTTATAAGAAAGGGGTGAACACTTCACAAACCCCACAGATGAATGGGGAAGTGGAAAGCGGCGATTCTTACAAGAAATAACTCTGCTGCAAGAATTTTCCAGAAGCATCTGGCTAGAGCATACAAGTGGGTCTCCTGGGAGCTTCTCTCCAGTGCAGCTTCTGATGACTGCACCTCCAGAAGGTGACATTTCTGGTAGGCACAGCTTTGTGATTTCCAGGATGGTTCCTGACAATGTTTTGATCCAACCAAGAGCATACACACATTCACAAAGGTCAGCAAAGCAGAAAGGGGGTTGGCAGCTCCCTGTTCACATTGTATCAACTTGTCAAATAAAAATTTCTTAGCCACCAATTTCTTCCTTGGCTGTCACTCGTGGCAACACACCACAACCATTTCACCTAAGCACAAACAAGTAAAAGATGTCTAATGCTCCTTCCAGAGATCGCAGCCTGCTGCATAACCCATCCAGTTTCCTCTCCTTTTGCAAATCCTCAGAGCAACAGGAGAGAAGTGGATTTATTGAAGCAGGTCCAGAAGCCCCCAGATGGCAGGCGATTGCAACAGTCATAAGAAAGAAATAACACAGCTAAGTAAAAATAAAGCTTACACAGCTATTGCTGAACTTCCCAAATAACCCCCTCTCCCAGGCCAAACTGTTCAGCAGCAAGCCAAGTGAAATGAAAAGTCTTCAGACAAACTCAGTGCAAGGTCCTTCCTTGCACACAATACAGTCCTAATGTATATTCATAAGGGAGCAGGGCAACGCGAACTCAGCATAGTCTGAATTTCAGGATCTTTTCAGAAATCCAAGAGACCCACTAAGATAGAGCAGAGGTACTGTTGTGCTCTACATCTCACCTAGAACAATGATAAAGAAAGAAATGCTGAATACCTCAAGCAAGGTCAGAACTTCAGGTTAACACCAGAAACTTTGCTCCTACAGAGCCAGTAGCTCCTAACCATAGAATGGTTTGGGCTGAAAGGGACTGCCAAAGGTCATCTAGTCCAATCCCCCTGCAGTCAGCAGGGGCATTCTTCACTAAATCAGGTTTCTCAGAACCCTGTCAAGCTTGACCTTGAATATCTCCAGGGATGGTGCCTCAACTACCTCCGCAGGCAACCTGTTCTGGTGTTCCAGCACCCTCATGGTGCAGAACTTGTTCCTAACACCCAGTCTAAATCTCTTCAACCATTGCCCCACATTCTATCACTGGAGGCCTTTGTAAACAGTCCCTCTGCAGCCTTCTGGCAGGCCCCCTTCAGGTACTGGAAGACACACCTGCAGAAGGAAAAACATCACAGAAAAAGAGGCTCCCAGGCAGGGCCACCAAGTGGCACAAAAAACCTATCAGTTGGAACCTACCATCCTAGCCTGCAGCAGGAAGAGAGGCTACTGAAGTAACCCCTAATCAGGGTCCTATAAGGTAGCCTCTAGCTCAAGGACCAAGCCCTGAACAAAAAGCACTGAAGTTTTATAGCATGGTAACAGTTTCAATATTTCAGACTTTCCAGGTATGTCCTAGATAATTCTCTTCTTATCTGCCTTTAAAACAAAGGGCAGGATTCACCACTGGAGACAGAGCCATGTCTGTACTTGTGTAACAGCAGGTAGACACTGGAATGGTAGATCCTAAAATGCAAACCTTTTTATCCCCCCATTCCTGTCAATTGAGAGACACAGGGCTTTTGCAGCATGGCAGGACAGATTGCTTAAGCAAATGCTGACTTCTCTAATCTTCAGAGCAAAAGCAATTTCCCTTCCTCACTATTTGCTAAACCCCTTTGTTCAAGCAAACATAAACCCCAGACTTCTCAAAGGAAATTTCACTCCCATCTCCCTCCAACTTCTGTCTTCCAGCCTATGTTTACAGCACAGGCACATATCATGCAACATATATGAAAGTAGTTACAGCTATGAGGCAGAGATCTGTACTTGGAGGCACAGCTGTGGCAGCACAACCCGTGATTGCTGAGGTAGTTCAAAGCATGAGGCCATGCTGCACACAGTAACTGCTAGGGGAACGATAACACTGAAGCAGACATGGCATTAACACTACAGATCTCTGCTGCCAGATTCCCCAGATCAGTGCTGTTACCCTTTCAAATCAGCCACCAGTGTGATTCATGCAGTAGCAGAATGCTGTGAAGCTGGAATCACAGAATCATGAAATGTTAGGGTGGCTACCAGGAGAACAGAGACTCCCCTTTTGCATGCAGTCATATGGAAAAGACAAGGGCTGATGGGTGCAAAATAATGCTGGGGAGATTCCCATTGGACAGGTAGATATTGGAATCACTCCCATAGGGAATAGAGGATTCCCCTACACTGGACAGACTCAGCTTGCCAGGCTGCTGGGCCAGCTCACAGAACCACAGAATTATGGAGACTGGAAAAGACCTCTGAGATCATCAAGTCCAACCTATGACCTAACACCATGACATCAGCTAAACCATGCCACCTAGTGCCACATCCAAGCTTTTCTTAAAGAACTCCCGTGATGGCAACTCCACCACCTCCCTAGGCAGTCCATCCCAGTGCCCAATCAGTCTTTCTGTGAGGTAGTGCTTCCTAATATCCAACCTAAACCTCTCCTGGCACAGCTTCATACCATGACCTCTTTTCCTGTCACTAGTTGTGCCAGGTTCTACACACTGGCCACAACAACCCCATGCAGTGCTACAGCCTGGGGTCAGAGTGGCTGGAGAGTGGCCAGGCAGAAAGGGACCTGGGGGTACTGGTCAATAGTAAATAGTATGCTGAACATGAGCCAGCAGTGTGCCCAGGAGGCCAAGAAGGCCAATGGCATCCTGGCCTGGATCAGGAACAGTATGGCCAGCAGGAACAGAGAGGTCATGCCGCCCCTGTACTCAGCACTGGTTAGGCCACACCTTGAGCACTGTGTCCAGTTCTGGGCCTCTCAGTTTAGGAAAGATGTTGACTTGCTGGAATGTGTCCAGAGAAGGGCAACAAAGCTGGGGAGGGGTTTGGAACACAAGCCCTATGAGGAGAGGCTGAGGGAGCTGGGGTTGCTTAGCCTGGAGAAGAGGAGGCTCAGGGGAGACCTTATTGCTGTCTGCAACTACCTGAAGGGAGGTTGTAGCCAGGTGGGGGTTGGTCTCTTCTCCCAGGCCACCAGCACCAGAACAAGAGGACAAAGTCTCAAGCTGCACCAGGGGAGGTTTAGGCTGGATGTTAGGGAGAAGTTCTTCATAGAAAAAGTTATTGGCCATTGGAATGTGCTGCCCAGGGAGGTGGTGGAGTCACCATCACTGGAGGTGTTTAGGAAGAGACCTGATCGGGTGCTTGGTGCCATGGTTTAGTTGATTAGATGGTGTTGGATTATAAGTTCGGACTCGATCTCAGAGGTCTCTTCCAACCTGGTTAATTCTATTCTATTCTAGTTGCCTGGGAGAAGAGCCTGACCCCCACCTGACTATGACTTCCTTTTAGGTGGTTGTAGAGAGTGATAAGGTCCCTTCTAAGTCTCCCCTTCTCCAGGCTGAACACGCTCAGCTCCGTCAGCCTTTCCTCAGACAACTTTCCCTCCAGTCCCCTCACCAGTCCCATCACTCTCCTCTGGACCTGCTCCAGCACCTCAATATCCTTTTTGAAGTGAGCTCATTTAAAACTAAACTATCACCTAGAAAGGATGAGGCAGACAATCCTTGAACCTGGTGTTTTGTGATTCTGTGATATCAGAAGATGATAGCAGCTAACCTACATGGGTATTATTCAGGTGATCCTTCAGAGTTTTCACATATACAACTGGTGAGCACTGTAAGTACTAACAGCATATCTGAGCTTACATCTGCTCCTTATTCAGTCTGTTACTGGCTTTAGCTAAGTGAAAGACAGAAATGAGATGTCACTTAAGATGGGTTCACTTACACTTACTCATACTATTATCTATGATTCACACATATTCAAATGCAGAAGATACGTGCTTGCTTTAGTAGGTCTGACATCCTGATAAGAGATTTAACACTTAACATTATCAGGATGTTATACTGTCCAGAGTTAGTGATGATATCCAGGAGAAAATTCCTTCAGCAGATTTTGAAGTCTCAGTTCAGAACAACATATCCTAATACCTCTCAAAATTATCATTTGATAAGGGGAGGTTCAGGTTGGATATTAGTAAAAAATTCTTCACAGAAAGAGTTACCAAGTATTGGAACAGGCTGCCTAGGGAAGTGGTGGAGTCTATCCCTGGAAGTATTTAAAAGAGGTAGTGCTTAGGGACATGGTTTAGTGGTAGTGGCAGGATTGTGAGGTCAAGGTGAGCAGTTGGAGCTGCTCTCAAAAGACTTCTCCAACCTCAACAGTTCTATGATTCTATGACTTCAGAATGGTAAAAACAGTTAACAGTTGCTCAGCACAATGCTCACTTGCAAGCAAAGTATCAAAATAAACTAAACCTTGAAGGAGGTAATTTTGCTCATCTAGTAGCAACTTGTTACCAAAGATGTGCCACAGCACTTCGTTCACACTTCCTGCATTTATTTGGGTGTCCTGGTTTTGCTGGGACAGAACCCCAGCCATGATCTGCAGGACATCAGTAGTTAGGAATCAGCCAGTGCTGCTGACCTGAATCTACTACAGGTGTATCCCAGACCAGAAATGTCATGCTCAGTTTAAAAGGGGAAGATTGCTGAGGATGTGGGCTCTTCCTCACTGCTGGTGGGACTTGCTTACCATTCTGATCCCCAGGACTTCCTTCCTCTTTATTGTGACTGCTGTATGCTCAGTGGGCTTTGTCTACTTCATATTGGTGCTGGTAATAGTTTGGCTGTTTGCCTTTTGCCTGCAGAGGAGAGACAGAACTTACTGGTACAGGGCTTGGTTGTGGACTCCTGTCACTGAACAAGCAGCACTGATTCACAGCAATCTAGCTGAGGGAAATAGCAGAGAGCAGGCATGTGCCTATACAGAGACAATATCTGCACAAGAAATGAGGTTGCATAGTTATATCAAGTCAGATTAGAAGTCAGTTTAATTTCTCCATGCTTATAACCATGTTCTTGCCTATATCTGAATTATCCCTTTCTCTCAAGATGCTTCAGTGTGCTAATGAATGCAGGAAGGGTAACACTCATGTAGTTGATGACTGTTACCACACAAACAATGTGTACAATTCCCTGTGCAGCTGTAGGTGTTTGTATCTAACAGAAGCTGTTAAAACCAAAGCTGATCACTGGATTTGCTAAAATTCCACCAAAGTATCATTTATAGTGGATGCACTGTTCATTATGCAGGGCCTTGACAGAAAAATTTGCAAAAGAGCTTCAAAAGCAAGCATCCTTTTATAGGATCCCTTAAAGCACTCACTTCCAGCCCCCAGGTCTCTTTAGGAAGCAGTGGTGTCAGAATGATTTCTTCATGTCTATCTGTATGTCTATGTCTGCTTCCACCAGTCAGCTCTTAAATCATTTCTCTCAACTCTAAAGTGAAGAAATAAGTACAAGCACATATTCCTCAGTGTGGGACTTCCCTGAGTCCAGTTAGGATGCTTTGGACTTCTCTAGGTCCAACGGAGTGAGGAATACACACAGGTCTATTCCCCTCCTCTAACCACAAGCCTTTGTGTTCCCTTTTCACACGGGGCTGAAATGCCACAAAACCCTCATAGGTTCAGAGCTTGCCCTCAAAAATCTCACAACCTTAACATCCTTTTTATTAGGTGGAGAGCAAAGGCAGAGTCTGCAACAGGGGAACCAAGGCGACCTGAATGGGAGAGGAACAGGTCTGCAGAACACAGCAGCCATGCTGAGAGCCCTGCATTTTGGGGGAGTGATTTCAGCCTAGCATGCGCTTGATTTAAGTGGGCTAAGTGTCCATTAGTAGACAGATTAGGTGCACTCCTGGACCATCTCTTAAGACTTGGTTTCATACTAAAGAACTCCACTTTGTGTACTCTAAGAACCACAGTGCAGTGACTGAGAGATTACCTTAAAAGCTTACCACTGACCTGAATTAAAACACCAGGGTAAATACCCACCTGGCAAGCAGAATCTCTTTCCTGTATCCAAGCCCTGTTTTGACCTGATTTACAGCACTATGTAATACAACCCAAGCAGCTCCAGTTCCCTGGTGTTAGTCACTACTCACTAATTAAAGAAATATTACATCTACTTAGCTAACAAAATGAGGTCAACAGGTAAGCAAGAAGAAAAGGATGGAATCAACTTACAAATTCCAAATCTTAGAGGCCTTAAGTTATTTTTCTTAGTAAAATGTATTTTAATGAAAGTAAAGATTTGAAACTTGTTTTCAAAGTCATCAACCTCTTTTTTTTCCTCTCCTTTAAACTTTATGCTGGCTTTTAACTCACTTTTTAAGGAATTAGTGCTCCAGTGACAGGTGTGATCAAAGATTCTCTTCCTTCAGTTAAGAAATAAGGTTGCTACAGCTACCCTGTTGACAGATGTGTTTCCAGTGCTTCCACACTCTTCCAACCTACTGGGGGCACCTGATTTACAGCCATTCTAGAATACCTTTAATACCTGTCTTTGTCTTTTGTTTAGTTATTTAGCATTCAAAGTTTAGTTTTATTGTATGCATTAATAACCCCTACAGAGGTGCTTCTTTAGCACCTTACAGACGTGGCTTGGAAAGTAATTTACAGATGCTAATTGTAACTAACTCCTGAGGTTCCGCTCTGTCAGAACATGATACCTTCTCTGCTCACTGCTTGTTCAAAGCACTAACTTATTCCAGCTGATGCTGAGTGAACCTGGAGGACCTGACCCCAAAAGACTTGTTCATACAAAGATGCCAACAGATTATTGAAAACAGGGAAGAAAAAGGTCACTCTTGGTTAGAATAATTCTACAAAGGTCTTAAGAATATGCAGGTTAATTATGGTGAAAGTGCAGCTGGGAAAGAAAGAAAGCCTGAGAATGACTGACCAATGGCTCAGGACAGGCTAACAAGGTGGCCATCAGCTGTCCAAGGAATAACAAAGGTCTGCATAAGACACCGTGATGTCATGTGGATTAAGAAATACAGCCTGGGAAGTGCCCAATTGCTTCTCTAAAGATATACAGCATGCCACT